>NC_060138.1:634081606-634390356 GCF_021461385.2 Schistocerca piceifrons | reverse complement strand
ACCAATAGTTAGACTAGGGGCGAATAGGAATCCTTGACTTCATCAAGGTGTAGGGAGAGTTTGATTGGCAAAGGTCAATCCAGATAGAACGAGAGTTACCTTATTTGTCAGCAGTGAGCGGCTCAGACAGCAGTCATCGCAGCTTACGGTATTGTGCGCTACAACTCTTGCGAGCCTCATATTTCCTCCACAACAATACACGTCAGTGCATTTCACAGCCGGCCAAAGTGGCCGTGCGGTTAAAGGCGCTGCAGTCTGGAACCGCAAGACCGCTACGGTCGCAGGTTCGAATCCTGCCTCAGACATGGATGTTTGTGATGTCCTTAGGTTAGTTAGGTTTAACTAGTTCTAAGTTCTAGGGTACTAATGACCTCAGCAGTTGAGTCCCATAGTGCTCAGAGCCATTTGAACCATTTGCATTTCACACGCGACAGCCTCGACCGTACCTAGCAACATTCTAACGAATAATTATTCAAGTTGAGTAGGTGCGGCTCTCAGTTATTCTGCCAAGTCAATAACGATCTTAAACTTTGTATAGAAATTTCATTAGCGAATCCTATTCTTAAGAGGTAACTTCACATTCCAAAAAGAACCCGGAAATAACTTGTTCAGTTCATAACTAAAAGTGCCATTGTGATTTCTCAGAATTTTTGCAAAATAAATAATAATTTTCATTAGTTTCATGTTTTTCTTAAACTAACTAGCACTACTCCAGTACCCAAGTATCCCACCAGTTACGTAAGTAATTTTGTGAATTTTTGTGTTATTTCCTTACTGTGGACGACTCCAGAAGATATTTATTGCTGAAAGTTTTCAGGCATTTCTCTTTAGAACGTTAGGAGCGTCTGTCTGACTTCTGTAGTGTGGAGGTGGAAATTGCATCTTGCAGGAGCCACAGGGTAAAGGGTACATCTCAGATTAATCCGTTGCGCAGAATGACAGAATAGCACCCACAAGCTCACAATATACATTACTGAAAACATTTCTTTCGAATAAAATTAAACACAGAGATAGCTGATTCCAAAGAATAGCACAATCAGAGCTCTTGCTTTAGGTATAGCAGTTTTAGTAAAGTATTAGGTTTCGTGACTACAATAAATTCTGCACAGTTACTCTTTTTCAGATACTTCAAGTCCTTTGATTTCAGAGAGCTGTTTCAATTCTAACTCTGCATGACTCTTCAATTTAATTGTCTAGAATTCTGAATGCCAAACTAGCATGACTGACCAGGAAAAAGAGAGGATAAAAAAGCTCATGGCATTAAGTAAGCGGTTGTGGCTCTCCAAATACACAGATTAAATATTTGAAGCAAAAATACAGCCTTAAGCAACCGGCTGTTATTAAGTACCAGCTAATAAGCAAATATCCTTTAATCAACGGCGGTCGTAACTACCAGGTAATAAGCAAATATCCTTTAACCAACGGCGGTCGTAACTGACAGGTATAAGAAACAAATAGATTAAATATCTGAAATCAAGTAACACAGCAATTAAACAAATAATCGTTGCTGCCCAGCAGCCGGCTTACACAATACCAGGTGTGATTTTATTGAGAGAACGCCCAGTTACAGCTGGCAGTATGAATATATAAACAAGCACATGTTTCTCAGGCGCAGAAGGGCGTAACTGACCAGTACAAGTAACAGTTAAACCCAGCCTTTATAGGAATACAGTATAGTATTAAGCAAGCGGTACACACACATGGCACACCAAACTTTCAGTCAGCTTACGCACAGTGAGAGACACCGTTTTACGTCATGTTTTTCCAGTAACCAGTGCCTCCCCACATTGTACAAGGTAATTTCAGGAGCTGGACAAAGCATAGAGCAACACACAGAAAATTGCAGTCAGTTTCAGCATAATTTACATCGTTCGTTTGCCACAAGCCCGAACAGAATCAATAGCCGTAATGAAAAACGGGTTTCGCGTGGTAACGTGGTGACAAAACAGGACTCAATTGTGTGGGAACATACCACCTTTCCTAACAAACCTAAAAGAAGCCAGTAAGCATCCGGAATCCAGAGCAATCGGAATATCATTCCACTCATGAAACTAGGAATGCTTTTTGGTGGTTATACACACAACAAATTTGAAAGTTACCACAGTTTTAGAGCGAATTTAAATTCCTGAATGCAACTGAAGATGTGTTTCAACGGCCTTCAGTGGTAATGATTTACCATAAAAGAAAAAGGTATATTACAGTCTTATTGTTGTCAGTACTTTGCGAAAGGAATTAATTCTCATCTTTCTACACAAATTCATTTAACTTTCGTTCTGATTCCAGTTAAGGGCTAGATATAGTAGGGGTCCGTGAAGTGAAATGGAAAGAAGGGAAGGATTTCTGGTCAGATGAGTAAAGGGTAATATCAACAGCAACAGAAAATGGTATAACGGCAGTAGGACTCGTAATGAATAGGAAAGTAGACAGAGAGTGTGTTATTGTGAACAGTTCAGTGATGGAGTTTTCTTATCAGAAATGACAGCAAGCTGGCATCGACAACAATAGTTCAGGTATACATCTGAAGTCGCAAGCTGAAGATGAAGAGACAGAGATAGTATATGAGGATACTGAAAGGGTAATACGGTGTGTAAAAGGGGATGAAAATCTAATAGTCATGCAGTTTTAAGGGAATGAGTAGAAGAAATGGTTGCAGGACAATATGGGATTGGGGCAAGGAATGAGAGAGGAGAAGACTAACTGAGTTCTGTAATAAATTCCAGCTAGTAATAGCAAATACTCTGTTCAAGAATCACAAGAGGACGAGGTATACTTGGAAAAGGCCATGTGATACAGTGATATTTCATTTCCATTACGTCATGGTGAGACAGAGATTTCGAAATCAGGTTCTGGATTGTAAGGCGTACCCAGGTATTGACTCAGATCACAATGTAGTGGTGATGAAGAGTAGGCTCAAGTTTAAGACATTAGTCAGGAAGAACCAATATGCAAAGAAGTAGGATACAGAGGTACTAAGGAATCACGAGATACACTTGAAGTTCTTGAAGGCTTAGATACAGCAGCAAGAAACCCCTCAGCAGGGACTGCAGTTGAAGAAGAATGGAGATCTCTACAAAGGGTAATCACAGGAGTTGGAAAGGTAAACATGGGTACAAAGAAGGTGACTGCAAAGAAAACATGGGTAACAGAAAAAGTACTTCAGTTGATCAATGAAAGAAGGAAGTACAAAAATGTTCAGGGAAATACAAGTCACTGAGGAATGAGATAAGATGTGGAGAACAAATAGAAAAAAATTCAAAGGCATCGTTCAATATGCCCTAGACAAGTATGTTCCGAGTAAGGTTTTAAGGGATGGGAAAGATCCACCATGGTTTAATAGCCGTGTTAGAAAAGCGCTTCGTAAACAAAGAGCACTCCATCTCAGATTCAAAAGAAGTGAAAACCTAGCTGACAAACAAAGCTGAACGAAGCGAAAATGAGCGTAAGGAGAGCAATGAGAGAAGCGTTAAATGATTTCGAAAGTAAGACATTGTCAAGCAACCTGAGTAAAAACCCTAAGAGATTTTGGTCGTATGTAAAATTACAAGCCAACAGTAATTATTTTTATCAAAGAAATGTATAACGTGCATAAGAAAGCAAGATTTTAAGCCCAGAAAGGATAGAAATACCACAAACTAGAGAGAGCCATAAAAAAAGACATCGACCTTGAGATGTGTAGCAATTAGTACATGTTTCATTTCCATATGTTCTGTTGTGTGACTGGTGTTCTGCTTTAGCGTTTATATAAATTTCATGACTGTATACTACGAGACTGGCCAACAGCCTTGCTGGAGTGGTACCGCTGGTTCCTTTCAGATCACCGAAGTTAAGCGCTGTCGCCCTTGGCTCTCACTCGAATGGGTGACCGTCCAGGTCAGCCGACCGCTGTTGGCAAGCATGGTGCATTCAGCCCTTCTGAGGCCAATCAAGAAGCTACTGACAACTAGCGGTTGTAGTCACAAAAGATAACAGCTGCCGGGAGAGCTGTGTTTTGACCACGTGTCCCTCCATACCTGCATCCAGTGATGTAATCGGGTGAGGATGACACGGGGGTCGGTCGGTACTGTTCGGCCTTCCGAGGTCTGTTCGGGCGGAGTTTAGTTTATACTAAGAGACTAGATGCAGTTGTTGGATATGTCGAAATGCAGTGCGATTCCAACACACTCCACGCCACCAACAAATAGAACTATGACATGTCGTCAGAATACGCCAATAAGAGAATAATAAAGTACATAAACCTCTCATTTCAATCATTGCACAAGATTAGGCAAACAAACGCAAAGTGACAGATACATGAATTCGTGAGAAACAAACGGCAGTAAGTTGGCAACACTTCGCGTCTCTGTTTGTAAACAAACATAAGAAGAAAACGTCTTACGCCACACGAACGATCGCGGGCGCTTGAAACACAACACCGCGGGCAACTTCCAATGTACAAACAGGGGAACCGCTGGGAATGAGAGAGAACAGCAACAAAACGTGACCATTGCGCATAACTATCAAAATAGCGCCGCTGCTGCTCACCAGGAACAGCTTCCAGTATAGCAACGGGCAAGCATACAGTGTAACTGTCATGGACACTGAGGATCTACGTTCACCTCTGCCAGACAATCTCAGAGCGGTACGATACGCAGACGGCCTCTGTTTCCACACTACAAGCAGGAACCTCTTGCAATGTCAGCTCCAGATGTCTCTCGCCAAAGAAAGATTGCAAGGCTAGTTGCATCGAAAGTCCTTGGAAATAGCGTCAGACAAATCCGCTGTTTGCATTTACAAGCGACATAGATAGCAAGGACCAAGAACGATGTTACTGGGCCCTTTTCGCAGACGAATCGAACAAGTTTCACTACCTTGGACGCTGTATCGACCGAATGCTTACATGGTCCACTTATGTAAAGTACGTCTTACATAAAAGTAGGAAGGCAGTTAATATTATACACTACGTGATCAAAAGTATTCGGACACCCCCAAAAACATATTAGGCACACTATGCTGCCACCTATTGCCAGGTACTCCATGTAAGCGACCTCAGTAGTCATTAGACATCGTCAGAGAGCAAAACGGGGCGCTCCGCGGAACTCACGGACTTCGAACGTGGTCAGGTGACTGGGTGTCACTTGTGTCATACGTCTGTACGCGAGATTTCCACACTCCTAAACATCCCTAGATCCACAGTTTCCGGTGTGATAGTGAAGTGGAAACGTGAAAGGATACGTACAGCACAAAAGCGTAGAGGCTGACCTCGTCTGTTGATTGACAGAGACAGCCGACAGTTGAAGAGGGTCTTAATGTGTAATGGGCAGACATCTAACTATACCATCACACAGGAATTCCAAACTGTATCAGGATCCACTGCAAGTACAATGACAGTTAGGGGAGAGGTGAGAAAACTTGGATTTCATGGTCGAGAAGCTGCTAATAAGCCACACACCTCGCCGGTAAATGCCAAACGACGCCTCGCTTGGTGTATGGAGCGGAAACATTGGATGATTGAACAGTGGAAAAACGTTGTACACAATGTAGCGATCCGATAACAGGATGTGGGTATGGCGAATGCCCAGTGAACGTCATCTGCCAGTGTGTGTAGTCCCAACAGTAAAATTCGTAGGCGGTGGTGTTATGGTGTGATCGTGTTTTTCATGGAGGAGGCTTGCATCCCTTGCTGTTTTGCGTGGCACTATCACAGCACAGGCCTACATTGATGTTTTAAACACCTTCTTGCTTTCCACTGTTGAAGAGCAATTCGGGGATAGCGACTGTGTCTTTCAACACGATCGAGCATCTGTTCATAATGCACGGCCTGTGGCGGAGTGGTTACACGACAATAACAGCCCTGTAATGGTCTGGCCTCCACAGAATCCTATAGAACACCTTTGAGATGTTTTGGAACGCCGACTTCGTGCCAGGCCTCACCGACCGACATCAATATCGATATCTCTCCTCAGTACAGTACTCCATGAAGAATGAGCTGCCATTCCCCAAAAACCTTCCAGCATCTGATTGAACATATGCCTACGAGAGTGGAAGCTGTCATCAAGGGCCAACGCCAAATTGAATTGCAGCGTTGCCGATAGAGGGCGCTACGAACTTGTAAGTCATTTTCAGCCAGGTGTCCGAATACTTTTGATCTCATAGTGTAGACTCAGGTACGACACTTCACATCGTACGCTAATTCGGCCATATACGGACTATGGTTGCTTTTGCTGCGGTTCGGCCCCTGATTCTATTTTACAAACGCTTGACAGACACCAGTATAAACCGACGAGGTACTGCTTGGATACTCTGGAGTCAATCGATACGAATTCTTTTCTTGTCGTACCTAACAAGCCTCTGCTTGAATTCAGAAGGCAGTGCATTGGATCCAAACATCTACTAAAATGCGCACAAGTTGGGCAAGATCTTTTGTTTTAGAAAAGGTTGGCAAACAAATGCTTTACTATTATACAGTAGTTTACAAAGGAACTTTCGCCACTAATATACATCTTTTATTATATTTCATCACTTTATCACCGAATCGTGAAAGCAAAAGCTTGCACCATTAATATATTATGGCAGAATACAAGAATACGATAACAGGCTTACACATTCGAGCTTATACACTACACATGAAACCCAATATGTGCCCGCAACTGTTAAAGGAACGTTAAAGTAGTTTGGAACATGTACTCTGTCTCTATATAGATGGATCACGTACTGAAAACGGTGTTGGAAGCGCATATATTGATGAGCAGACACACCACAGTTCACAATTCCAGCACCCTCCGGAAGCCTGGGTACTTACATCGGAGCTCACCACAATTCTATAGGATTTTAAATATGCATCAGATAAAGATACAATAATTATTCTGTCGCACTCGCAGTCAGCATTACTCCACATACAGAATCATTTCGTTGATAATACAAACAATTACTTGATGTACCAGATCATAGACTGTATTGCAGCACTACAGCATCGTGTAAAGAAAATCACCAGCCTGTGAGTTAGGGGATACAGTGGTATCAGGGAGCCAACGGGCTTGCAACAGTGGTAACACCGGCTCACGGCAGATCACCAAAGTTGAGCGCTGTCGGACTTGGTTAGCACTTTAATGGGTGGCAATCTGGTCTGCTGATCGCTGGCGGCAAGTGGGGTGCACTCAGCCCTTGTGAGGCAAACTTAGGAGCTACTTGATTGAGAAGTAGCTGCTCCGGTCTCGTAAACTGACATACGGCCGGGAGAGCGGTCTGTTGACCACATGCCCCTCCATATCCAAATCCAGTGTCGCCTACTGGCTGAGGATGACACGGCGGCCGGTCGGTACCGTTGGGCCTTCACGGCCTGTTCGGGCGGAGTTTAGTTTTTTTATGGTATGAGGGCCAATGAAGCTGTCGACGCTCTCGCTAAGGGTACTGAGCCGCGAGGGAGTCGCTGGCGCCAGTGATTTTCTTATCTAGTAGGGGCAGTAATCCCGCTCGTTCTGGCATGCACGGTTTCTTTTTGGTTTTGCTCTTTTGGCCGCTATTTAAGCGCGGCGCTTCCGGCTGTGGCTCACACGCCCCATACGGTGACCAAAGAAAGGAGGCATAGGATGGGTGGCCACGATATGGCAGACAAGCGGCATGCATACCTGCTGAGAAGAAAGTCACGGCCGTAGAACAGTGGTAGTCCAGCAGCTTCAGCACACAGACTCTCAACTGGGCTAGTGTAAAAGGCGCTCGTGGTCAAACGGATGCCACAATGGTGGATATTGTCGAGATGGTGTAAGAGGGATGGACGTGCGGATGCATAAACAAAGCACCCATAATCTAGTTTCCAATGGACAAGGGACCGGCACAAATGGAGGACGGTGGTTCTATTGGCACTCCAGGATGTACCATTGAGGAAATGTAGGGCATTGAGTAACTACGTACAGCGGGCTGCCAGGTAAGACACATGGGAGGACTAAGAGAGTTCCCTATCGAGAATGAGACCCGGGAATTTCGTAGTTTCAACGAATGGAAGGGAACAGGGTCAAGATTTAAAGGTGGTGGGAGAAACCATTTGTGCCGCCAGAAATTCATACAGACGGTTTTGTCAGTGGAAAAACGAAAGTCAATGTCGATGCTGCAGGAGTAAAGACGATCAAGACTTCGCTGAAGACGCCGCTCAGTGGGACAGCTCCGTGGAGAACTGCAACAGATGGCAAAATCGTCAACAAAAAGGGAGCCAGAGATGCCCGGCGGGAGACAGGCCATTATAGGGTTAACGGCGATAGTGAAGAGGACGACACTCATGACGGAAACCTGAGGCACACCGTTTTTCTGGATAAAGGTGTACAACAAGGCAAGACCCACATGCACCCTGAAAACTCGTTCTTTTCAAATTTCTAAAGGAAACAGGGCAGGCGGCCACGGAAGCCCCACGTGTAAAGAGTACGGAGTGTACCACGTTTCCAGCTGGAGTCGTATGTCTTCTCCAAATCGAACAACATGGCTACAGTCTGGGAGTTCCGCAGAAAACCATTCATGACATGGATGGACAAAGTAACGAGATGGTGAACTGCATAACGCCGCACTCGAAATCCACACTGTGCATTAGTTAGTAAATTGTGATACTCTAGCCACCATACCAGCTGGGCATCAATCACACGTCCCATCACCTTGAAAACGCAGCTGATAAGAGAGATGGGGTGGTAGCTAGAAGGAAGGTTTTTGTCCTTACTGGGCTTAGGTATGGGTATGACGGTGGCTCCACGTCAGCATCCGGGAAATGTGCCCTCTGCCCAGATAAGTGTTAAGCAGAGAGTGCTTGTTCGCAAGAGAGAGGTGCTGCAACATCTGAATGTGGGTGTCGTCTGGCGCTGGGGTGGAGGATCGGGGTGAACTGAGAGCATGCTCTAGCTCCCTAATAGTTTGCCATCGTAGGATGACAGATGAAACGTGGAGAGCGCGTCTCCGTGCGGGAATTGCGTTGCGACAAGCCTCAGTTCACCAAGGAACTGCGAAACGATGTGATAAAAACGAAGTACGACGAATGGAACGTTCTACAGCAGTAAGGATAACGTTTGTGAGATATTCCACCTGGTCGTCACAACTGCAGAAATCTTGTTCTTTGGAGGAAGGAGTAAAGCTGCCATTTAGGTGTGCACGCAGATGGATTAGGAGTCAGAAAACTGATAGCACACGGGGAATGGTCGCTCGAGTAGGTGTCAGAAAGAACGGACCACTCAAGACGATGGGCAGTCTGGGCAGTGCAGAAGGATAAGTCCAAATTGGATTAGGTGTGCGAGGAGCTGGAAAGGAAAGTGGGTGCTCCAGTGTTAAATCAGAAGAGTTTAAGTTAGTTAACGAGGTCAGCCAAGAGGGCACCTCTCTACAGGTCCTGGGGGATCCTCAAAGAGGATTATGCGTATTAAAGTCACTGAGTAGCAAACATGGGGGAGGTAGCTGCCCAGTAAGCTGAAGGAAGTCTGTCCTGGTGACATCGAATGACGGAGGGACACAAATGGTACAGAGGAAAATGTCATTTGGGGGGAAGGAAAAGGCGAACTGCAACAGCTTGAAGGTGGGTAGTCAGGGAGATGGGTTGACTATGAATGTCATCTCGTATGAGCAGTATGACGTCCCCGTGAGGTGGAATGCCGACCTCAGGGGAAAGGTCAAAACGAACTAGTAAGAAATGTGAAAGCTCAAAATGGTCATAAAGGCGCGATCTCACTTCGTGAAGGCAGAGTAAAAGGGGACGCTGTGATGTTAAAAGCGGCTGTGAGGAAGAGATGTAGGGGTGTCACCTCGGCGGCTACCGACTGACAGCCTGTGAAGAGTCGCTAGTACAGGACACAGAAGCAGGAGGTTTCTCCTCCATGGGGTCCACAGAAGCATTGGCTTGGTTGTGCGGCCGGTCTGTGGAGTCAAACGCTGAAAAATGGTTGGTGGTACGCACCAGCGTCACGGAGGCAGGCAGACATCATATAGCGACACCGTCGAAGAGGAAATTCGAGTCGGCGAAGGAGAAGACCATTTGCCTTTGATGGAATTCTTCGAGCCTTTCCCGTTAGAGGAAGACTCGGGTGTTATTTGCTGTGAGGATGGAGGAAGTATTCATGGGAGTTGTCCTTCTGTCCTTTCCAGCCTACCGGTTGTGTAGCTGGTCGCTTCACCCTTTGAGGCGAGAGTCTCACAGCTTGTTGCACAGCTGGATGGGGGGATGGTGATGCTACCTTGACAATGGTCAATTTCACAACCTCACAGCGGAATTGGAGGTCCCATGTCTGCGTGGCCACGTCCTTTATGGAGTGAGGGGTAACAAGAACAGAACTATAGGAGTCAGATGGGAGAACACAGAGTTTGCAACTAGCCAGTAACTTGCGAGCGACTGGGTAGGTACTTTCTCCTTTACCCAGATCTCTTGGACAGCCTGCTCATCAAGGTACATGGGATAATCCCGAGAGGAGGCGGCATGACCACTGTTGCAGTTGATACAGTGGGGAGAAGGAGGTGGACAGTCACCTTTGTGCACATCCCTACCACAGGTTACACATTTGGCTTGGTGTCGACAAGTGTTGTTGAAACGATGAGACTCGTAGCAGCACATCAGGTTCGGACTGTACGGCCAGACTGTAATAATTTCGTAGGCTGCTTTGATGTTGGATGGAAGCACCACTCTGTCTAAGGTGAGAAAAAGAGTACAGGTGGGCACTAAGGAGGAATCTACCTTTTTCATGACACGATGGACGGCAATGACACCCTGGTCAGAGAGGTAAGACTAGATTTCGGCCTCGGTTAGACCGTCGAGCAGCCTGGTGTAAATGGCACCATGGGAAGAATCAAATGTCTATGGGCCTCCACACAAACAGGGAGTCATTGAGAAGTGAGGCAGCATGCAGTTGTTGTGCTTGAGAATCAGAAGTAGTCTCCAAAAGTAAAGTGCCATTCCATAAATGAGAGCAGGATTTCACTGGGCTGGCAACTGCTTCAACACCTTTCTGAATAATAAACCGATTTACCATGGCAAATGACTAACTGTCTTCAGTACATGAGACCACAAGGAACCATGGTGCAGCTGGAAGGCCTTTGAATCATTAGCCTCATTACGTTTCCGTTTTGTAGACATTGATTGTGAAGATGATTGACTCATTGCGAGAAAATCCCCCACGATTGCCAGTGTCTCCAATGGAGTGCTCTTTCCAACTGTGGGCCCCCTTCACAAGGGGCCTGTACGAGTGGTATGTGCGAATCCTACCTGTCGACCCGGGGCTGGAAATTAAGCGTTACCCAGTCACCTGTCACACGTCAGCCATGTGGGCCAGCCTTCAGGAGTGCACAGGGAGGAAGAAGAAGAAGAAGAACCTCAAACGCCGAAGCAGAGGAACGAGAGGATAAGGGAAACAAAGAAATGAAAAGTGAACGAAAAACAAAGGTGAGACCGTTCTTACGTCAGCGACATACAATGCAGAACATTCCCAATAACACCCCAGACATGTTTCCCAAGGGATGGGAAAAAGAATAGCAAGAGGATAAACATGCTGCACGGAAGGGAAAAATTGCTGCAAAAGCTGGGGCCCCGTGGTAGCCAAGCACGAACCCGCTAAAGAGTGGCAAGCCCTGTGCGGGGCGGGGGGCGGGAAGGGGGGGAGGGGGCTCTGCTTTATGACAGGGTGCACCGCCTTGCTGATAACAACTAAGTATCCTCTCCGATCTGTTCTCTTACTATATGCAGTACACAATGCTGTAAAATACATTCATATCCTTTCGTATTTTGCTTTTCCTTAAGCCGAGTAAGGGGTCCACACCATAACCACGAAGAATACCCACATACCGTAACACCAACTTCTCTGTACTTCACTGTTGGCACTACACATAATGGTAGGTAACGTTTTCAATCGTTTTGTCATCCACTGTCCAGGGGCGTCGCTTTTTACACCACCCCAAGCACCACTTACCACTGGCTACAAAAATGTGTGGTTTATGAGAAGCTGCTCCACCATTAAAATGCATTCCGTTTACTCCCCTACGCACAATTATTCATTATTCTAGATGGATTACTGGTAGAACTTTGGAAATTGTGAATGATTTCTTCAGATAATTTCATGCGATTTCTTACAACCACCCTCTGCAATGCTCCACGATCTCTGCATGTCAATGTAGGAGATCCGCCTCTTCTTGGTGCAGCTGTGGTTGTTCGTTCGGGTCTCCATTTCACATTCACAGCTCCAACAGTCGACTGGGGCAACATTAGAAGCGCTGAAACGTCCCCGATGGAGTTCCTAGTCAGGTGACACACATGACTGGTCTACGTTCGAAGTCATTGTGCTCTTCCGGCCGACCCATACCGTTATTACTACTTCTCCGTTGACATCATAATTTTCCCCAACTTCTTTCACACTAGCGCGTCTACCTATGACGACAGTCAGTGGTGAATCCTGCATTACATAAGGCTGTCCGGTTGCTTTTGATTATATAGCTCAGGGATAGTCAATCTTTTTATATCGACCATCTATTTTTGTTCTTCTGTTAATAGTGAAATTTTCTAACCGCCTATTGGTTGTACAGTAACGTTGATTTATAAAATTGGGAAGAAACTTCACTTCATAAAATTTGAAAACCAAGTTAAAGTATATAATAATAATTACTTACCAGATACTTTACGTCGAATTTTGCTAATTTGGCATACTATATATTTATAAAATAAGTTACTGTACTTAAACATAACTTTTTATTAATGGTTTGCGCAACAGAAGCCACAGTCACTGAAACGTCTGTGTGCAAACGTGAGCTCATGAAATTTTCATTATTGCCCTGGCAAACTGTCGAAAGCCATCGTGTTCTGAATTAGTTTCGTTCTTGTTTACGGTTCGAGCTACTATAGTTGCTAATCATTGTTGACTTGTACTTATATTTTTCTTATAATATGTTGTCTGTGCACCACACAATGAATACGTAAAACAGTTGGCAGTTCTTGCTTCAAATAAGCAAAAAATCCACAATAGCAACCAACCATCGATGGCGCTCCACAAGCAGCGTACGCAACAATATCATTGAAAGGAATATTATTGTTTGTAAAATATTATTTCACAGTACTACGGAAACATTTTTTTCACACTAAATAATAATTCTTCTGTGTAACACTGTAATTCGAGGAACGGATGGGAAGAAATTTTCGAAGCTAACTTTCCTCTCTGTCAGATATTTTATACTAACGGGTTGGTGACTGGAATCTTTTGTATCGTATTATTTCACCAGTTTTTACAACGGAAGCTGGTTTTGGTGAAGACCACGCCACTCTGGGACGAAATCAGCTACTGCAGCATTACTTGGTGAACCGTGCGCATTCACGCTGTTGGTTCAATACGTGAAAATGCGTTAATCATGACCAAATCTCTATGCACACCAGCCACGCACATATTCAAAACTCAGCGGCATAAAACTTAGAAAAATCTGATCTACAAAAAGTATATAAATATTAAGAGTACATGTACTCAGCAATGTGTTACGGGGTCGAACTACACTCCTGTTCAACACGATCTATGTAAGAGTACATCTAGTTTCACTTTTTAACGTATAACTTGAAAAATAATAACGTTATTGCAGCTAATTGCTGATTAAAGGACATTTCTTGTTTTAACAAACGCCGCCAAAACAGAATCCACTTTGCCCTCACTTGCCCAGCGGACGAAGGATTACGTTACTATCATTAACTATGGATCGACTGCCCTCATGAGTCACCACCTATACGTTCTCTACTTGAAAGAACAAGTTCAGAGCCAATAGAGACGGCGCACAAGCTTAGGTTAACCAAGGGATGTGGTATTTAAGGAACTGACACGTCTTTCACCTCAGCGATTTCTCTAAACCACACAAAAACTGAACCAGAATTGTTGCAGAAGAATTTAAAATTCATTTTCCAAGAATAGAAGTCAACCATATCATTGGATTCTTCTCTTCACTACGTTCCACGGAACAAGCGCAGCGTCTACGATCAAGTGTCCTGTATGTGAGTCAAATGAAAACCTTAAATATTTTTTAAATATTATTCATTGCGCAGAAGTGGTACAAAGCTGTATCACTTTTCAACATAATCTCCCCCACGCTCAATGCAAGTCCTCCAGCGCTTACAAACTGCATAAATTCCTTTAGAAAAAAATTCTTTTGGTAGTCCTCGCAACCACTCATGCATGCACCGTGTGGCGTGCCTCTTCATCAGAACGGAACTTCTTTCCTTCCATTGCGTCTTCAAGTGGTCCAAACATATGGAAATCACTTGGGGCAAGGTCTGATGAGTATGGTGGATGAGGAAGACACTCAAAATGCAGGTCTGTCATTGTTGCAACTGTTGTATGGGTAGTGTGGGGCCTTGCATTGTCATGTTGCAGAAGGACACCTGCTGACAGCAATCCACGTCGCTTTGATTTGATTGCAGGCCGCATATTATTTTTTAGGAGATCTGTGTATGATGCACTGGTGACAGAGGTCCCTCTAGGCATGTAATGCTCCAAAATGACGCCTTTTTCGTCCCAAAAGAGAGTCAGCATAACCTTCCCTGCTGATGGTTCTGTTCGAAACTTCTTTGGTTTTGATGATGAGGAATGGCGTCATTCCTTGCTCGCTCTCTTCGGTTCCGGTTGGTGGGAGTGAACCCAGGTTTCGTCCCCAGTAACGATTCTTGGAAGGAAGCCATCACCATCTCGTTCAAAGCGCCGAAGAAGTTCTTCACAAGTATCAGCACGTAGTTGTCTCATTTCAAGAGTCAGCTGCCGTGGCACCCATCTTGCAGACAATTTTTGAAACTGGAGCTCATCAAGCACAATGTGGTGTGCTGACCCATGACTAACTGTAAACATGCTGCCATGTCATTCAGTGTCACTCGGCGGTTTTCCTTCACTATGGGCTTCAACTGCTGCAATGTTCTGTGGAGTCACAACTCGTTGTGCCTGACCTGGACGAGGAGCATCTTCCACTGAAGTCACACCATTTGCGAACTTCCTACCCCATTCGTAGACTTGCTTCTGTGACAAACATGTAGACTTGCTTCTGTGACAAACATGCATCACCGCACTGAATCTTTGTTCGTCGATGAATTTTAGTAGGTTTCACACCTTCACTACGCAAAAACCGAATAACAGAACGCTGTTCTTCCCTGGTGCAAATCGCAAGTGGGGCGGCCATCTTTATACTGATACTGCGACGGTATGTGTGCATCTGCACTATGCTGCTACCTACAGGCCATTCTGCACGCTGTTTGTAGCACGCTTACCAACTTACAGGATAACAGCGCGAAATTTCGATTTGTTATTACAAATTTAAGGTTTTCATTTGACTCACCCTCTTATTTCACAACAGCTCAGTCAATAAAAGAAGTACGTTCCGCGAATAAACTGTTGTACGATTATCTCGCTCGGTGTTCTGTAGACGTGTTATGTCGACAATCTTACAGGCTATCCAGCTCCACCGGAGCGTTGTTAATAATGAAATGAAAAGGTGACAGTAGTATTTTAATTCAATTCGATTACATCGATTGTGTAATCCCGGGCACCCGCCTTGACAACTTCGGTAATTAAATTTTAATATCCGTGAGTAATAATATCGTGTAGACACTGAGCCGGAATAAATTCTGATTGGCGTAGCGGACTCATCAAGCGAGAAACTCGGCGCGGAGCGGCTGACGGACGCTAGAGGCTTGCGAGTGACAGGTGTTATTCCGGCCGGTGCAGATATTAATAGTCCCCATAAAAGAGCAGCGGTCGCTAACACAGGCGCTGGCCAATCGAGTCGGGAGCGGCGGAGCGGTCGCGCTGACGGCAGATTATCCTCTTCCTTGGCAGCGAGGTGGGTAACCAGAGGCATCAACGAGGCCCGTATGTTATTTGACGAAAACCCGTAGCTGATTTTGTGACATCAATTGATGGTGGCAGTCTTCCTTCCCATATGAAATAAGTACCTTTAAGTTGATATGCGTTTCATTCATATGACCAACATTTTTTATCAAGTTGGCTCGTGCGACTAGTAAATTTATATCCCTTGCGAGCGCGCGTCTGTCTGTGTGTGTGTGTGTGTGTGTGTGTGTGTGTGTGTGTGTGCGAAAAAGAAAAAAGCTCAGAATTTTAACAGTAAACCATACCGTAATGCACGACGCCTCTTGTACCGTCTTTCACCGGATTTTTTAAAGCGGGTTCGTGACGCTTTCGTGCTACTAAACGGACCAGTAACGAAATGTGCTGTAAGTCCTCTATCATTGGTATCTAGTACCGATCGCAGTCTGACTAGTGACATTGACGTGTTTATCGAACGAGGCTTTTGTAAGCTACCTCCTTCGCGGGGGACTACACTTCCGCCGCGTAGCATTAGCCGAGCGGTTTAGGGCGCTGCAGTCATGGACTGTGCGGCTGGTCCCGGTGGAGGTTCGAATCCTCCCTCGGGCATGGGTGTGTGTATTTGTCCTTAGGATAATTTAGGTTAAGTAGTGTGTAAGATTAGGGACTGATGACCTTAGCAGTTAAGTCCCATAAGATTTCACACACACACACACACACACACACACACACACACACACACTACACTTCCCGAGGGCTCGTCCAACGAATGTCACAAGGGAATTGTACACCTATCGGGTCGCCGATTTTGGTCACCTTACGCACTATAATACTGTATACTCACATGTACAAGTGGTGCTCTAGTATGATGGACCAGCTCGGATAGCCGTGCGCGTTAAACAATCGCTTCCGCGAATCAGGGGTTGCGCAGCGGTCACGCATCGAATCCGCCCCACGGTTCAACGACGAGAGCCGATGTGCCGGTCAGCCAAGATGTGTGTTTTTTTTTTTTTTTTTTTTTTTGGCGTTTCCCCACAACCGACTACGTGAATACCCGTCTGCCCGTCTGTTACGCATGCCCCGCATCAGTTACACGATTCTCAAAACATTTACAACACATTCTGACGCATTCAGACGGATAAAACTCCCCGGAGAAGGGGTGGAGGGAGGAAGAGCATCTGTCCACCCTCTACCACTAACATTACCACATCCAAATTAACATTCCGACCGCGAAGACGCCACCCGTGAAGATGCGCGATAAGTCCAGGGAAATGAGAGGTTGCTGTAGTACGATACTGTTCTCGGACGTTTCCGAGAAATCGAAGTTCCTGAATAACATACGAGAGCGCCAGACGTCGAGCAGTGCCGTTGACGCAAACAACGAATGTGCCAGCTAGCAGTCTGCCCCCTCTGTGTTCGAGTCGCGTAGTTCCTCCCCCCCTCCCCCCCCCCCCCCACTCGTATGGTGATTCTTTAATCGTCATTGAAGTTACTGGTAACAGATTCATTTCAGAAACACAGTAAAAGTGTCTTTGCATTGTACAGAAACGAACAAGTGTCCAGCACTTCCCTGAAGGTTTTTTGTAACTCACTGAAACAAGCGGGCACCGGAGATTTAGAACACAGTAGTGTACCTGTATGAAATTGCAACGTAACTATAATTTTCCGCTACACAAGCACTAGCGAACATGATAATACGTGATCAAACGTGATGAGATGGGAAGGGGCATGGGGAGAGCTAAGAGTTAATTAGAATAACATCGGAAAATTTAAGTTTCCAGAAAATTCACGGTGAGCTTTTCTAGAATCTAGGAATGTAAGTGTACGTCCAAAACTTCCGCTTCATCGAGCAGCTTCACTGCAACTGTCTGAACGTTGCGGCTGACAAAAGTTGAAAACATCATGTTATAATCACGAAGACTACAAAGTTCTGGTGACATGTATCGAGCAGAACGAGGGAACAGAGAGACACTGCTACGGGGACAGACGGTAGCACGTGTTGTTTCTACTAAATCTTGTGGCTATTTTGCTTTAATAATAAATTATGTTCTACAAAGCTGAATTTCAGAAAGGCAGTTTGTAAAACAATGTTTCTCTTTTTAAGTTTTGTGACAAGTTTTCAATACTCAAAACTTTTGATTTTTATTGGGAGAGAGTTTGTAACACAACATTTTATTTCAAGCAGCCACCCTGACTGAACTTCTATATCGATATTAGACATAAGATGATGTCTCAGGAGCTCCACTTCATCGTTGTATCTCAAGTATCTGTGAAAGACTTTTTCGATGCTTTTTTGTTAAACTAATAGAATTGGTTTTCCATCCTTTTCTTCTACGAGCTTCGGTGATGTAAGGTTGTATCATACTTGAAACTTCTATTCTGTGTTAAATAACATTGCTGTTTGAATTATTTCTTCTTTATTGTGGTTGCATAGCAGCAAAAGTTTGGATTCGCGTACCAATGATGTTGGTTTTGTACAGTTCTTGACCTGTATATTAGTTGTAATCGGTCACTTAGGTGACGCGACGGTGGCGCGCCATAGGCATGCTGTCGTCTTCCCGTTTGAACATCTGTAAGTCGAACCTGCGGCCTATGTTTATAACGAAGTCCGATTATGATGATTATTATGATGGAAAACTAGTTTTTACATGATTGATTAAAAGTAACACGCTGTTTTCCACCGAAGGCTGCTTCACCAGAAGTTAATTCTTGTAGGAGATTTTAACCGTATGAAAAGACTAAGGAAACCAATATCCTCTTGATAGTTCCATGATTACAAGTTTTCATTTCTTATCCGCAGTGTGATGTATCCTTTCTTCGATTACACTCTCATGAACAAATTTAAAATAATAAAGCACATACTGCGGAAGAAAAGAGACAAATTACACGTCGTATGGTTGAAGAGGTGCGTCCCGGCACTTAAAATAGAAATGTTCGTTTCATCACGATTCATTACTCCAGTGCACCAAAGTGATTTACATATTTATTTTGTGCCTTTAGGAAGAAGCATGATCCATTCTAATGTTACAGGAGTTGGCAAAAAATTAGGAAAAAATCATGAGACTCGAACACCGAACGGTCATAATTCAATTTAGGTACATCAGCCAGTTGCAATAAAACCACTCCTCGACGCCTGTCACTCTCGTTTGTACTCTACGGGATCGTAAAACTTCGAACGTCGATTTCTTAGAAACGTTTGAGAAGCGTTTTGAACTAGATGAGTATTTGCTACATCGGAGAACGTAATACAATCGTGCGGTAGGCGATCATATTTGGTAACCAATTGGTGTACGATTCCCTTGTCAGTCTGGAATCTGTCATTCCTGCTGTTAGTTTCATGTGGACGTTCCATTTAAATCGCTTCGGGCACTTAGTCCACGATGTGTAACAGATGTGATTGCTTCCAGTGAATGTTCAGTACTCGTGCAGATAACGTGCTCTTCCTGTTATTTGTATGTAATAATTACATTTGTTTAAGTTAATGGGGTAAGTGCCAATCCCGGCACCAAGCGTCGATCTCCCCATATTTCTCTTCAATTTTCGACTTCTCTGTCTGCAACAGGATCTCTCACTGACAATCTCATAGGGTTTTTGACGATATACTCAATGACGCTGATATAAACTGTGAACAGCAACGCTCCCTCAATGCTCGCTAGCGGTACACCAAAGGATACCTTTACGCCTGAAGATGTCTCTCAGTTAAGAATGAAATAGCTGTTTGTATTGGTATCGCTCCTTTTTCTTTTTGTAGTGTAATCAGCCTTTTGGCTTTGTTTCAGGGTTTGTGTTTTTAAGTTGAGCTATATAGGTCAGCTGATATTTTCGATACCGCGATAATTTTATGTATCCTGTGTCTTTGGTAACAATCACTTATCGTGTGTTTGTGTGTGTGTGTGTGTGTGTGTGTGTGTGTGAGAGAGAGAGAGAGAGAGAGAGAGAGAAGTGAGGGATTGCTGGGCGCTCAACGGCGAAGTTACTAGAATCACAAAGAAAATTAATATACGTAAAAATTGATTTAAAATGTGTAAAATGTTATAAAACAAGGAAGAAGAAGTCTTCAATCTCTCCGAGCCTCACTGACGTCAGCTACACAACCACACCATTGCACCATCTTCAAGCTAGCTTAAATACTGTCAGGTGCTCTAGCATTCCCAATCAAAGCAAAAGAAATACATCAGGAAAGCTAAAAAAAATGCACAAGGAAATGGGGCTGGTTCATCACCTAAAAAATACACGGCTGTACCAGACACGGTGACAACACAATAAAATATTCTCCCCAAACAAATCGAACATGCACTGAATCTTAAAATTTGTGCCACATTCGTATCATTGTTAGTTAAATTAGAGGGCAAATCTGTTGGTAAATTAGCTATGGCCCTCTAGCCTGAGTATAAAACATGATCTATGGCACACTGAGATATCAAAGCTACAGGCACCTCACATCGAAGGCTGTAATTTATCCAGTATCGAGGAATACTTTAAGAAAAGTTCGTAGTTTAGTGTAGCGTCGACATCGATGTCATGAGACGAAGCGCTAGCTCAGACTGTGACACCACACGGAACTGATCATGGAGTATGGAATCGACTTTGAATTTGCCGTAAGTGCGTTCGAATGAATGTTTAAAGACTAACAGGCCTTCGTAAGTGAGGCCGCTAATGCACGCTTGTACGGTGGCGCTCTTGATGGACGTAGCTGCTTCTAAGCATGGAGGTGGCAAAAGTTTACATCTTTAATATTGGACCTCCATGGAGAGAAGAGATGGTGGCGTCAGTTCCCGATCATAAACCTAAGCACCCAGATCCAGGGCTAAATTCCAATCATGTGCGCAGTTTTCCGTGTGCTGTTCGTGCTATTAGAGAGGAAAAACCGTGTTCCGTCATCAGGTTTCAGCTTATCACGTTTCTATTATTAACATTATCCACACGGACTCAATACAGTCATGTACACGAGACAGTTACACTTACAACACCCGACCTGCAAGCGTCCAAGTGGCATCAGTTAGTGAAAACTTAGACTAGGCCGTGTCATACGAGCTCATTCACTCAATGCTGTGCCGACCCGCCCAATGACAGCGACGAACTTCATTTGAAATAACAGAGATGCGCTAAGAATATATACGGACGGAAAAAAACTAAAGTGGAATAATGACATTTCTGGATTACATTGGTCTAGATAACATATGTGATTAACATTACAATATCAGATGTTAACAAAGCGCGAGATAAGCCGTTGCAAAAGTGAAATGCTAGTACAGTAATAACCGATGTAACCGGGAAACGGTTGAATGCAAGTATGCAAAGGTGCAAGAAGTCAGTATGTGTGATAAAATTCCATGCCTGTTCCACTCGGTCCGTCAATACACGGACGGTTAATGCTGTTTGTGGATGACGCTGAAGTTGTCTTCCGATGGTGTTCATTTGTGTTTGATTGCAGACAGATCTGGTGATCGACTAGGCCAAGGCAACATGTCGACATTCTTCAGAGCATGTTGGGTTACAATAGCGGTATACGGGCGAGTGTTATTCTGTTAGATACGCTGTTCATGAATCGCAGAACAACAGATTGAATCACCAGAAAGACGTGCAGTCAGGGTACGTGGGATAACTATGAGAGTGCTCCTGATGTCACACTAAATCGCATCCCAGACCGTAACTCCAGGTGTAGGTCGAGTGTGTAGACAGGTTGGCTGCAGGCCCTCAACTGGCCTCCTTCTAACCAACACACGGCCACCACTGGCGCGGGGGCAGAAACAGTTCTAATCAGAAAACACAACATACCTCCACCCTAACCTCCAGTGAGCTCTCGCCTGCCGCTGAAGTCAAAAATGCCGACGGTTCGGTGCCAATGGAAAGCACGCTCGGAGTTGTTTTTGGAGTAAACAATCTGTAAGAATTCGTTGTGTCACTGTGAAGCCAACTGCTGCTCACAGTGCTGCTGCAGATGCAGTACGATGTGCCAGAGCCATACACCGAACGCGATGGTCTTTTCCCTCGCCAATGCCACGTGGCCATCCGGAACCCGGTCTTCTGGTGACGGTACGTTTTTGAGACAAACGATGTCAGCAATCGTGTACAGTGGCTACATTCTTGCCCAGTCTTTCGGCTGTGCCGCAGAGGGAACATCTAGCTTCTCGTACACTACTGGCCATTAAAATTGCTACACAAAGAAGAAATTCAGATGATAAACGGGTATTCATTGGACAATTATACTAGAACTGACATGTCATTACATTTTCACGCAATTTGGGTGCATAGATCCTAAGAAATCAGAACCCAGAACAACCACATCTGGCAGTAATAACGGCCTTGATACGCCTGGGCATTGAGTCAAACAGAGCTTGGATGGCGTTTACAGCTACAGCTGCCCATACAGCTTCAACACGATACCACAGTTCATGAAGAGTAGTGACCGGCGTATTGTGACGAGCCAGTTGCTCGGCCACTATTGACCAGACGTTTTCAATTGGTGAGAGATCTGGAGAATGTGCTGGCCAGGGCAGCAGTCGAACATTTTCCGTATCCAGAAAGGCCCGTACAGGACCTGCAACATGCGGTCGTGCATTATCCTGCTGCAATGTAGGGTTTCGCAGGGATCGAATGAAGGGTAGAGCCACGGGTCATAACACATCTGAAATGTAACGTCCATTGTTCAAAGTGCCGTCAATGCAAACGTGCCCATATGTTGACTCTGGGATCGAGACGTGGCAGCACGATCCGTTACAACCATGCGGATAAGATGCCTGTCATCTCGACTGCTAGTGATTCGAGGGCGTTGGGTATCCAGCACGGCGTTCCGTATTACCCTCCTGAACCCACCGATTCCATATTCGGCTAACAGTCATTGGATCTCGACCAACGCGAGCAGCAATGTCGCGATACGATAAACCGCAATCGCGATAGGCTACAATCCGACCTTTATCAAAGTCAGAAACGTGATGGTACGTACTTCTTCTCCTTACACGAGACATCACAACAACGTTTCACCAGGCAACGCCGGTCAACTGCTGTTTGTGTATGAGAAATGGGTTAGAAACTTTCCTCATGTCAGCACGTTGGAGATGTCGCCACCGGCGCCAACCTTGTGTGAATGCTCTGAAAAGCTAATCATTTGCATATCACAGCATCTTCTTCCTGTCGGTTATATTTCGCGTCTGTAGCACGTCATCTTCGTGGTGTAGCAATTTTAATGGCCAGTAATGTAGCTCTGTTACACTACCTCGTTCAAACTCTGTGAGGTGTTGATAATGGCGTCTTTGTCGTCTTAAAGGCACTCGTGACTAATATCAACTCATTACGTCCAGTCTCATAGGTAACTATCGCTCACGAACGTAACAGCGTGTATTTAAAACAAACGTTATTTTCGTCCTCATAGTGGCGCTACTTCGCCACTCTTATGCGACTGGAGTGAAATGTGAGTAGACGTGATCTTCCAGACGTAGAAATACGACTACCAACTTTTGTTTATGCAACACAACTCCTTTTTGATGTTGCGACTTTTTTCCCGTCATTGTATTTAAATAAGTAATACCTGAAGGAACGGCCGGCTCTGTGGCCGAGCGGTTCTAGGCGCTTCAGTCTGGAACTGCGCAGCTGCTACGGGCGCAGGTTCGAATCCTGCCTTGGGCATGGATATGTGTGATGTCCTTAGGTTAGTTAGGTTTCTGTAGTTCTAAGTCTAGGGGACTTATGACCTCAGATGTTAAGTCCCATAGTGCTTGGAGCCATTTTTTTGACCCTGAAGGAACGTTACTTTACCAGGGTTCTAAATAGTTTGCAGAGGAATCCTACAATATTTTCGGAAGTTTCATTCGCACGTGGCTGAGATTTCTTTACGGTTTCAGCACTAACCGCTGACTAGCGTTAGGTGGCGCTTGCGCGGGCGCGAAATTCGTTTGAAACGTGTTACACTTCATAAGTTAGCCAAATGTGTCTTTCATGGCAGGTAATAAAATTCTGAACTGCTGTTGTGTGATTTCCAAGCCACAGACTGCATAAATGGTGACTGTATTTGGCAGATTAAGTGGTTTATCCATTAGCGGATTGCTGACGTGGAACTCCCCTAGACTGCGATTCAACTGTTCTTTAATTTATGTAATAGGGATCGATATTCGGTGGGAACATTATAGTATATAGTGCGGAATCAAATTATTTATTATTACATGTTGGTATCCCAGTTGCAGAACACAATGCAGCTTGAGAAGGTAGAAATGAGGCAGTTAACTGATAGGTCGCCGCCGGTGTCGGGATCCAAGGTGTCTCCGACTATTGCAGCCTTCAGAGGAATCGTGCCTTGGAGATTCACGCAGTAAACGTCACAGGTGTTCAGTTCGGTAACTGACCTGAGAATTTACAGACCTGACAGAGCTATTCTAGTTGTCGGCCGCCGCTACCTGCCACACGATAAGGCGGATTACCATGCTGAAAGATACGGTACGGCCAAAGGACACTGATTACGTAGGGATGAATAGACTTTCAATCTAAAAGACTTCATCGTTCTAGAGAGCGCCTCGAAAACGCTATTCCGGTCGTAAAGCTGACCTCCAGGATGTTTGCTTTGCAATGTTTATCGCCGAAAGCGCCCTGTCAATATGTTCAGCGAAGCAGAAAAATGTCATTCGTCTGAGGAGTCTACGCATCGTCAAAAAGCACTAGTTCGACTGTGGAGCAATGTCAAATCTTCAGCATTAATGCCTCGTCGTTAGCATGGCTGCAGAGTACTGTACGTCAGCTCCGAAGTCCCATAACACTGCAGGGCTCGATAATCTGTTGTGGAAGACCCAAATTTATTTACCTCTGGTTTATTTCGATAGTGAGTTTTCCTATCGCAGAATGCCGGATGATGTTCAAGCGGCTGATCTCGGAACAGTTTGCAAAGTTCTTAAAGAAATACACTGTTGGAAGGACAGAACAACGGCTGCCAAAGCCAATATTCTCCTTCGAGCACTCTCTAGTTGCGAGTTTATTTTCACTCTGTTTACATTAAGTGGCATTATGAGCATAACATATCAAGACAAAAAAATGTGTGTGAAATCTTATGGGACTTAACTGCTAAGGTCATCAGTCCCTAAGCTCACACACTACTTAACCTACTACCCTAAGGACAAACACACACACCCATGCCCGAGGGAGGACTCGAACCTCCGCCGGAACCAGCCGCACAGTCCATGACTGCAGCGTCCTAGACCGCTCGTCTAATCCCGCGCGGCACATATCAAGATAGTAAAATCTAACAAGACCCTACCTTGGACGTCGCGATGGCAAAAGCAAAATTAGATTCGACGCTGAAGGTGTACGACGGCATGAGAAATAATGCCGATAGCCACTTTGCTCGTATTGTTGAAGAGGCGACGGCAGTTATGGAAGAGTTTGACGGGGAGATAAGTGTTCCTCGTCTTAAAGGCAGACAAAGACACAGGGAAAACTGCCACCATAATGATGGTGCTATGACATATTGGAAAAGAACTCTTTTTAATCCAACGCTGGACCATGTTACGACTAACATGAGAGAACGTTTTGCTGAAGAAAATATTTATCATTTAAAATTCAACATACTTTCGTCGTCACAACTACTGAAACATGACGGCAATGATCTGGCACATAAATTTAATCAGTGATTAACTGAATGACCATTCTTTAAAGAAGAATCACTCTTTGTGGTCAAAAAGAGACTAATGGGAGAGATTCTTCAATACAAGCAAACGAGCATAAACGCCCTTAATGATAGTGATCCTGGTATGAAAGCGTTGTCTGTTTGTCCTAGATCTGACTACCCTGCTTTGCACACGCCGTACAAAATATTTGCTTCTCTATCTGCATCTATTGCTACAGTAGAAAGACGTTTTTCAACATTGCGGCGTACAAAAATATGGCTGAGATGGACAGTGAAGGAGGATCGACTTGGCTTAGCTCTATTGAACACTCACCCTGACATTGATCGTCGTATTGACGATATAATTAACCAATTTTCCAGGAAGAATTGGCCCATAGAATTCATCATTTAAGGAAGAGAGCCACAGTTGTAACATTTTTATATCATAAGATGGCATTGTCTAGTATATGTGTATAATCAGTTTAAATAAAACTTTCTTAAACTGTGCATGTGGCTTGATTATCTTTTGCTACGCTAAAAGTAAATGTACCTGAAGGTATCTTTAGCGACCGCCCCCTCCCCCCCTTAAGGTTTTTCTGTATCCGCCATTGCTATGAGTTAGTCTCAATGCGAGTCTGCAGCGCTCCTTCCATGATCATTGCCTCGCCGATTGCAGTGTGAATCGACGTCATCCAATCATGGATGGGGCCAGCAAGACATAGGCCAGAGATGGGCAAACTCTTTCATCCTTGGGAACTAGTTTACCGATGATCGCTCTTTTTTGGGAACCGTTCATTTTTTATCGTTCACCGTTCATTTGTGCTTGGTATACGGTTTATATGAAAGTAGCATAGGTGACTGAAGATGGAAGGCGCCAAGAGGGGGCAATTGCCTCCCCCCTGGAGTACAGAGTTTTTATTCATTATAGAATCCTCACACACTCGTAGAAGAAATTTCCGTGGTTCTGTACAACCTCTCGTTTAGCCAACTGTAGCGTTATGTGGCTGATCGCAGTGAAATAATATAAGGTAGCACACGAAAAATCGGGTCATAGTAGATATTGCTCGCAAATTTCGCGCGTTTTTTTGACCACTACGAGCAGAATAGATAAACATATAATAATTAGGCAGCAAAGAAACACCAAATAAGCTAATGCAAACAACAACTTCGAAACAATACATGACGATTGGCGGGCGACAATGAGCAGTGTTGTACTCGGGGCCGATTTTTCGTGCACCACCCTGCGCCGCTGAAATAATATTGTAGAAGTTATCATATTCTCTTTACACAATGTGACACCAGACACTCGATTATGGAACGCGGACTTCATTCGGTTGTAAGTCGGTCTGCCTTCCATAGCAATGAACATGCTCTTTCACTTTGGATAAAAAAAAGACGGAAAATGGCCACTCGTGTGTGCCGTGTCGACTTCCTTTGCGTGTGTAATAACAAAAAATCTTGCCTTTTTACAAATATTTCTTCTGCTGTTTATCGAAATAGTGAAGTAAGCTGATTTGCCGTTTTGTTACCTTCAAAGATGCATGTATTACATACCACGTAATTTTATGTAATTATAAAATACATTTTAATTACCGGTCATGGACACTGAATTTAATACGAAAAGAACCAAAAGTTCAGAGTTCAAAAAAAGTTTGAAACAGATGTAGAATGGATGTGCGCAGCGAACGAAACGAACAACTTAATACTGAACTAACTATGAGCAGTCGGCAGTGGAACTGCGACGAGTGGCCACGCGAAGAAGGACGAGTCCGCCCGAGCGAACCGAGACCGAGACAGACGGAAACGGGACCGAGGCTGGAACGAGACCGGCCGACGTGCCGTTGCGGGAACGAGACCGACCGTTTCCCGTTCCCGGGACCGAAGTGAACTATGAAAGACCGTTCCTTGGAATTCGTTCATCACTCGTTCCGTTCATCTTGGTGAACCGTTCCTTTGGACACGTTAGTTCGCGAACGACCCACCTCCAAGACATACGGGCCCTGCAGTGAACTTGTGACGTCAGCGGCAATTCGGGAACCCTCGGCTCCGTGCACGGCCCGTGAGTTGTCAATAAACGATAGCCACTGAAGGTCTTAATTTTATTGTGTGCTATTGAGAACTTGCATAGATTTAAACACGCAGGGGCAACAATTACTAAACTGAAATAGTTACCCCCTCCCCTGGAGACTACTGCTGGCACTCGTGAGAGCTACAGTGTCACGTGCTGTGACGTACGCGCCGCAGCCTGTCTTTCTCGTGGGCCTGGCCACGGCTGGAGCGGCTAACAAGCGTTCGCGGCAGGGTCTGGCATTGTTGTAGTTGGCGGCAGCGGCGTCGCCTGTGTGCGGTGGCGCTGGCGGGGCGCGAGGGTATTAATAGCGCGGCTGGCGAATCGCTTGGCGGCCGGGGCCCGCCTGTGTCACAGCGTCTGCCCGGGCCTATATCCGGCGGCCGTCACGTCACACAGCCCGGCGCGGCCCGCTTACGCAAACGCGCCGCCGACTGCACGCGCGCCGCTGTGAAAACACCGCCACCGGAGACACGGATTGTTTACGTGACGCTCGCGATGCACCTCCTCTCGGCACCGGTGCGCCAGAGATGAGCAAGTGAGTCAACGGCGTGCAGCAGAGTGACGAGTTTCTCTTGCATTTTATTACATAAATTCCTGCTCGTGATTACCTCGAGGGGGGAAGGGTGGATGTAACGGTTAACCTAAGCTTTTTTGCTATTTTTTTAGCTACATTGCAATACATCTAGGACAGTGGCTCCCAACCTGAGGATAATTACCGCTTGATGGGTAAAAAGAAATCTTCTGAGGGATGAAATAGAAGGGTTCAGTTGTGTTTCAGTCACGATATGGAACAGTTTTTAAATTATTATTACTATCGTCATTCTTTCATAAGAGTGTGATGCAGATTATATAAGTTACCAATGTCGCACACCGACCTATGTGGTCAGAAACGTGGTAAGTAGCAAGCACGTTACAGCAGAACCAGCCGGTGGCGAGTGCGGATGTTTTGACTTAACAGAAACACAACACAGCTGTCGCACATTGCTAGGCGAGGTGTGGAAGTAGTCTGCACAGCAGCCCCTGAGCGGAAGGACGCGGCAGCCGTCCCACACCAGCAACAGTGGAAGTGTTTATTATACGTACCGCAAGGCACAGATAAGCCCAAACAAGCACAGCTTGTGAGCGTACAAATACCTAGCCACATTAGTACTGAAATCTTGTTAGCATCGCAGTATTACAAAGACGGGACTGTGACACTTCGGGCGCAATCCACAATTCGACTCCGGATCAGGGCACCCTGGCTCGACACACGAGACACAGAGCTGCCACTGCCGTGGCGCCAGCCAAGCCCTGGTCAGAGCGCGCCAGCCACAGCGGCTCTGCAGTGGATCACGGCCGCTGCGTCACGCGTAGCTGCCATTCATGCAGCGCTGCACACATCAGCCGCGCTTGATACTTTTAAAAATGTCAGGAATCCGACGTATCTATATATGAAAAGAAATATTACTGTCGATCCTCAATACAAAGAAAAATATTATCGATACATCGACAGAAAAAAATATCGACGTATCGGCTGCAAATTGTAAATATACTGCCGGTTTTAGTGCTATATATTTTAATATTGACTTATTATTAGGTATTCTGTACATCAGGAAGATAGCAGCCTGCTTATCCCCCTCGGAGCAAGAATTGCAAGGAAAACGATGCACGTTCACGCTTGGCGATAACCACTTTGCCAACAATGGTAACTCCAGATAATTGCCACAATAACAGGTGTCCGATGGATCCGTCATTCGGTTTCGTCACAGACAAACGTGTGGTTCCTGAAGAGGGGCAGCAGCCTTTTCAGTAGTTGCAAGGGCAACAGTCTGGATGATTGACTGATCTGGCCTTGTAACAATAACCAAAACGGCCTTGCTGTGCTGGTACTGCGAACGGCTGAAAGCAAGGGGAAACTACAGCCGTAATTTTTCCCGAGGGCATGCAGCTTTACTGTATGATTACATGATGATGGCGTCCTCTTGGGTAAAATATTCCGGAGGTAAAATAGTCCCCCATTCGGATCTCCGGGCGGGGACTACTCAAGAGGATGTCGTTATCAGGAGAAAGAAAACTGGCGTTCTACGGATCGGAGCGTGGAATGTCAGATCCCTTAATCGGGCAGGTAGGTTAGAAAATTTAAAAAGGGAAATGGATAGGTTGAAGTTAGATATAGTGGGAATTAGTGAAGTTCGGTGGCAGGAGGAACAAGACTTCTGGTCAGGTGACTACAGGGTTATAAACACAAAATCAAACAGGGGTAATGCAGGAGTAGGTTTAATAATGAATAGGAAAATAGGAATGCGGGTAAGCTACTACAAACAGCATAGTGAACGCATTATTGTGGCCAAGATAGATAAGAAGCCCACACCTACTACAGTAGTACAAGTTTATATGCCAACTAGCTCTGCAGATGACGAAGAAATTGAAGAAATGTATGATGAAATAAAAGAAATTATTCAGATTGTGAAGGGAGACGAAAATTTAATAGTCATGGGTGACTGGAATTCGAGTGTAGGAAAAGGGAGGGAAGGAAACATAGTAGGTGAATATGGATTGGGGGACAGAAATGAAAGAGGAAGCCGCCTGGTAGAATTTTGCACAGAGCACAACATAATCATAACTAACACTTGGTTTAAGAATCATGAAAGAAGGTTGTATACATGGAAGAACCCTGGAGATACTAAAAGGTATCAGATAGATTATATAATGGTAAGACAGAGATTTAGGAACCAGGTTTTAAATTGTAAGACATTTCCAGGGGCAGATGTGGATTCTGACCACAATCTATTGGTTATGAACTGCAGATTGAAACTGAAGAAACTGCAAAAAGGTGGGAATTTAAGGAGATGGGACCTGGATAAACTGAAAGAACCAGAGGTTGTACAGAGATTCAGGGAGAGCATAAGGGAGTAATTGACAGGAATGGGGGAAATAAATACAGTAGAAGAAGAATGGGTAGCTTTGAGGGATGAAGTAGTGAAGGCAGCAGAGGATCAAGTAGGTAAAAAGACGAGGGCTAGTAGAAATCCTTGGGTAACAGAAGAAATATTGAATTTAATTGGTGAAAGGAGAAAATATAAAAACGTCTCAAATATGAGATCGACAGGAAGTGCAAAATGGCTAAGCAGGGATGGCTAGAGGACAAATGTAAGGATGTAGAGGCCTATCTCACTAGGGGTAAGGTAGATACCGCCTACAGGAAAATTAAAGAGACCTTTGGAGATAAGAGAACGACTGGTATGAATATCAAGAGCTCAGATGGAAACCCAGTTCTAAGCAAAGAAGGGAAAGCAGAAAGGTGGAAGGAGTATATAGAGGGTCTATACAAGGGCGATGTACTTGAGGACAATATTATGGAAATGGAAGAGGATGTAGATGAAGATGAAATGGGAGATACGATACTGCGTGAAGAGTTTGACAGAGCACTGAAAGACCTGAGTCGAAACAAGGCCCCCGGAGTAGACAATATTCCATTGGAACTACTGAAGGCCGTGGGAGAGCCAGTCCTGACAAAACTCTACCATCTGGTGAGCAAGATGTATGAAACAGGCGAAATACCCTCAGACTTCAAGAAGAATATAATAATTCCAATCCCAAAGAAAGCAGGTGTTGACAGATGTGAAAATTACCGAACTATCAGCTTAATAAGTCACAGCTGCAAAATACTAACACGAATTCTTTACAGACGAATGGAAAAACTAGTAGAAGCCAACCTCGGGGAAGATCAGTTTGGATTCCGTAGAAACACTGGAACACGTGAGGCAATACTGACCTTACGACTTATCTTAGAAGAAAGATTAAGGAAAGGCAAACCTACGTTTCTAGCATTTGTAGACTTAGAGAAAGCTTTTTACAATGTTGACTGGAATACTCTCTTTCAAATTCTAAAGGTGGCAAGGGTAAAATACAGGGAGCGAAAGGCTATTTACAATTTGTACAGAAACCAGATGGCAGTTATAAGAGTCGAGGGACATGAAAGGGAAGCAGTGGTTGGGAAGGGAGTAAGACAGGGTTGTACCCTCTCCCCGATGTTGTTCAATCTGTATATTGAGCAAGCAGTAAAGTAAACAAAAGAAAAATTCGGGGTAGGTATTAAAATTCATGGAGAAGAAATAAAAACTTTGAGGTTCGCCGATGACATTGTAATTCTGTCAGAGACAGCAAAGGACTTCGAAGAGCAGTTGAATGGAATGGACAGGGTCTTGAAAGGAGGATATAAGATGAACATCAACAAAAGCAAAACAAGGATAATGGAATGTAGTCTAATTAAGTCGGGTGATGCTGAGGGAATTAGATTAGGAAATGAGGCACTTAAAGTAGTAAAGGAGTTTTGCTATTTGGGGAGCAAAATAACTGATGATGGTCGAAGTACAGAGGATATAAAATGTAGGCTGGCAATGGCAAGGAAAGCGTTTCTGAAGAAGAGAAATTTGTTAACATCCAGTATTGATTTAAGTGTCAGGAAGTCATTTCTGAAAGTATTCGTATGGAGTGTAGCCATGTATGGAAGTGAAACATGGACGATAAATAGTTTGGACAAGAAGAGAATAGAAGCTTTCGAAATGTGGTGCTACAGAAGAATGCTGAAGATTAGATGGGTAGATCACATAACTAATGAGGAAGTATTGAATAGGATTGGGGAGAAGAGAAGTTTGTGGCACAACTTGACCAGAAGAAGGGATCGGTTGATAGGACATGTTCTGAGGCATCAAGGGATCACCAATTTAGTATTGGAGGGCAGCGTGGAGGGTAAAAATCGTAGAGGGAGACCAAGAGATGAATACACTAAGCAGATTCAGAAGGATGTAGGTTGCAGTAGGTACTGGGAGATGAAAAAGCTTGCACAGGATAGAGTGGCATGGAGAGCTGCATCAAACCAGTCTCAGGACTGAAGACCACAACAACAACAACACATACCTATCGGGTTTGTGGGGAACTCTTCATGTCGACTTCCCTGTTTTTCCCATTTCTGCAAACGGCAGCAACCTAGCAGTTGTAGTGTGAAAACTGTGTGGTGAAGTTTAACGTTGCATTTTCTGCTGGCAGAGCCGAGCGCCGATTACGTCAGCATTTCCCCTCACACGTCTCCGTCCATCGCAAAGTCCATTGTCGTTTGGATTTTTGTTGATCATTTTCAGCAACTGTTTTTGAAGAATGCCGATGTGAAGAAGCAGCACACTCGTGACGTTAAAAATTGTTTTTTAACGCAACTTCTGCGCTTTTCCTTCACATCGGATATTTTGTTATTCCATCCACACCGCCACCCACCAATACGTGCTTTACACAGTCAAAGAGAAAAACTGGACGTTCTGAAAGCTGAAAAAGTAGTAATATTCCTTCACATAGTGAGAGTAAAATTATGTTCTACTACAATTTCAAAAGAACTGCTTAAAATGTTTATCTAATATTGCGAAGAAAATATAATATAAAAGAAATATATTGGCACTAAATGTTGCCATTTCGATGTCGGTATATCGATATATCGTTGAAATACATATCGCCGAATTATATCGGAGTCTTTCGGAAAAATTTCCGTATATCGATATCATATCAGTAGCTGGCAATGCTTTGTGCATTACCACTGCCGCTAATAATAATAACAATAATGTATAGGGTCAATACCAGTGTATCAACTATTACATAGTTAAATGTTCTGCTGTACTGTCAGTTTATTCATTTTTTGTTGTGAAGTGTCTGGCTGCGCTAATCATCGATCAGTGGAGCGGGATGACACAGAATGTTGCAGGGTGTCCACTGCTTGCTCTAGGATAGCAGGTGGAGATGTGAAGAGGTTAAGATGTGCTTGCTGTGTAACAGGAACTTTTCGCAAAGGAAAATATCAGCCGCACTGATTGGCCATCGAGGTCTCCAGATCTGAATCCTACTACCATATTTGTGTATAAGCATTTATTTGATGATAACTTCCTCTGATCCCTGGCTTACTGAAACTCTTCTGAACAGAGAACATTCTGTCCGTAAGTCGGAGTTTGGTGATAACTACACAAGCTTGGAAGCGACATCACTTGTGGTTAAATGACTTCTAATATTCGGCCAAAATTTAATTGGTTGTTATAGTTCTTACGTTCCTGAGTAAAAATCGAATCTTTTCCTGATAAAACATATTCCAACCTCAAGTAAAATGATGTACCGCGAACGGAATGACTTCTTGCACGCCAACCAGCATGCGTCCCGCAAGAAACGATCATTCGTTTGCTACTGGTAAACCTTCCGGGGTATAAGGTCGTGGTCCACGAACTACTTCTGTTCCTAACGTTTCGTCCAGAACAGCGGTGGACGTATGCAGAGGAGTTGCTTCTCCGGTGAGTCTTGTCGATTGGCGGATCGGACGTTTGAGAGCGAGATATACACTGTAGAAAAAGGGACCTGGCTGGAGTTACACGTGATAAGCAGAAATGGTCCATGTCAAAGGTAAAACTTAATTATCGATTGTAGTCTTGTCAAAGATAAAAAACTATTTAGCAATTCTACTAAGCTACTGTTCATATGTCGCTAAATTTCACGGTGTCTTCTTTCCTATTGAAATTATCCCTATGTTTGTACATTTCAGTGACTGCTCTACTTAACCGTGGATGATAGTTCGCCGTCGTAGATAAAATTAGTGTTTCAGAAAACTTCAGTTCGTGACTTCCTGACTCAAGAGCATGCTCTGCTACTGCCGATTTATCTATTTTCCGTAGTCGGCAAAGACTTATATGTTCCTTTAGCCGTGAATTCACACTTCTGTTGGTTGTTCCAATACAAACTTTACCACATGTACACGGAATTTTATATATGCCACATGCTGACAGAGTAAGGCGTTTATCCATTACAGATCGGAGTGCTTGACCTATTTTCTTTGTTGGTTTAAAAACCGTTGTAATGTCACATTTCTATAAAGTCTTCCCCATCTGATCTGTTACTTTTAGCAACGTCGTCCGGTCGCGAAAGCTTTCATTCTATCAATGATCGTGTGAAGCACTATTCGCACTTTTCTCTCAGCACACCATGATAGCCGTGGATAACAGCAATCGAGAGGATACAGTATTTCTCAACTTCCGAAAAGCAGCTGACTTAGTATTACACACAAGTTTACTAACAAAAAGTACTTAAATGGATTTCTCAGTAGGAAGAACGTGGCATTTAATCTTGGATGGAGAACCATCGACAGAAGTAGAAGTGTATTGGGACTCTTATTTTTCATATTGTATGTTAATGATATAATCTCGGATCATCCTGTTATATGTAATGCAGCACTGTCTGAAAAAAAAAACTGCCGAATTTTTCAGTAAGATGTGGACAATATTTAAAATGGGAGGAAAGACTGGAAACTTATCTGAAATGTTAAGCACAGGCACGCACTTCACAAGAAGAGAAATATTTAGTATCCTATAACTGTAATACCAATGACTAACAATTAACTCATGTAAATACCTCGGTGTAACATTTTATAGGGATTTGAGATGAAGTGACCACAAAGGCTCACAAGGGGAAAACCAGACCTGTTAATTTCCGATTTTAATGCTGTACAGGGACCTGTCCAGAGCACCTGCCTAGTGGCTTTTCATACGACGGCCCCTAGTTTACGAGAAAATCGATATTGAAATTTTATCCTTACCAGCTTTACCCATAACGTTTGTCATGTTTCGACATAGCGAACAGAGCGCAGCGGCTCAGGTTCGCAGCAACCACGCAGCCGGCATGAGTTCAAATCTTGCCCATGCAGTTTCTTTTTTCCAGTTTCATTGTGGAGAACATCATTAAATATAATATGTATTACGCAAACTTACTCAAAAATTACCGCACACACATGTACTTTCCTTTAGGCAACGGCCTTGCTGCAGTGGATACACCGGTTCCCCTGAAATCACCGAAGTTAAGAGCTGTCTAGGTTGGTCGGCACTCGAATGGGTGACCATCCAGGCCGCCATGCGCTGTTGCCATTTTTCGGGGTGCACTCAGCCTCGTGATGCCAATTGAGGAGCTACTCGACCGAATAGTAGCGGCTTCGGTCAAGAATACCATCGTAACGATCGGGAGAGCGGTGTGCTGACCCCACGCCCCTCCTATCTGCATCCTCCACTGAGGATGACACGGCGGTCGGATGGTCCCAATAGGCCACTCGTGGCCTGACGACGGAGTGTACATGTACTTTACTTTGCCAAGCCCGTGATATTTATTTCTACAGGCAGGTTAAAATTTCCATGAAAAAAATTTAAAATAACCCTGACTTGCTAAACGCTAATAGAGAAATCGCTTCAAGGGAAGATTCCATAAAAATATGTTCTTTAATTGTGCTTTCGCAGGAATGATAAAAAACACATGGCTCACAACAAAGTTGATCGAATAAAGAATTATCTTTTTGGGCTGAAACAAAACGTGCTTTCCAGTATCGCTCCCGAAAAATCCAGGTGCCTGCAAGGCTGGAGGTTTCATTAAATGCGCTTGATGCTCTAGGAATTTGCGTTTCGGTTGTTTCTAAGGCAAATATCATCGCAAATTCTGTTGTAGCACAGTACGCGATGCAAGCGATACCGCATGTGACGGTCTGTAGTCCATTCTGGAACAAGCGGAATACGTATTTGAAGAATGCTGTTTGCCGTAATGACAGATTTGTTCATGAAATTACTGCGACAAATATGACTATTTCTGAATAATTTTACATGTCTTATACTACTTAATGATATACTGTATAACGGAAAACAAAAAGCACAGGAGCAAGATTCGAACAGACATCACCATCGTGGCTGCCTGTAGCCTTAGCCGCTGAGCTACGCTCGCTAGGTTGAAGCGGGACTAACACTGCGCAGCACTGATTTCCTCAGAGGCTAGAAGTCGCTAGTCACGTTCTCAGGAGGGGGCCCTCTGCAACGCACCCAAAATTCATCGAAATCCTTGATTAACATGTCTGGTGGTATCCTTGTCAATCGTAGATAAGGCCTGCGGTGGATTAGGTTCTCCGACAAGATACTTGAAAAATGCAGTCTGTCTGCAAAGGAGACTGCTTACAAAGCATCTAAAAGTCCCATCTCAGAATATTGGTCAATTCTATGGGAGCGATATCAATTGGGAACAACAAGGCATTTTGAATTATACAAGGGAGAGCGGCACGAATGGAGTCCCGTGACTCGTACAGCCATAAAGTGCAAGAACCTGCAGAAGACGAGGGGTGCTGAACGAGAGCACACAGCGTAGCTAGACATCACAGACGTCAGCACTGAAGGGTTACTGGCGCAGCCGTTAACGTCGCCGCCAAGCAGCGGAACACAGGCGGCCGCCTCCGGAGCAGTATGGACGGCGCAGTTTCATTTAATCCGCTATTCTGAAGCATCTGGGAGGCCCTTACCGGCGACACTCGGCCTTTCAGCCCAGTCCCGCAGACTGCTTACGGAGTAAATGGCGAATCTCTCCCAAACAGTCACTTATGACAAAGTGGGTTGTTACGTGACATGGCACACTCGCGACGTGTTACGATTCTAGTCCAGTACGGGGAATCTAGTACTGTCGCACTTGAAAATTCACCATTTAACCTGACACTGGCTTTCATTAGGTATCAAAAGTTGCTCTCCCTGTTTCTGGGGCTTCCTTCTTCTACTTCTTTTGCGTAAGAGCCGCTATGGACTGCGGTTATTCAACTGTTTCTCCTTTCTTTTCTTCAACATTCCTCGTCGTTTCTCGATAGTTTCCAGTTCACTGTTTTGTCCAAGTGGTTCCAGTCTTCTTCTTTTGTTTTCCAGGCAAACTTTTGGAATCCTGTAATTTCTTTCTGAGTTTCAGTCGTTCCTCAATATCTTGTGGAGTAGTTTGGAGTTCGCGCATGTGCCTTCCAACTTCTTTGCCTTAAGCGTTATCCGTATTTTTATTTACCGCAGTAAGTGAAAAGTATTTTTGTCACTCTTTTGAGATGTGACATTAGAAAGCTATTCTCCTCTTTCTAATTATGTCTGTAATTTTTTCAATATCTGGATTAATTCCTCTAGTATGAAGTTTTCTGTATTGTGTTATCTCCTTAACTGATCCAAAATTCTGCTTAGTATATGTTTTTCTGTTATTTCCAGTGCTTCCATCATCGAGCTTTTGTTCAGAATTAAACATTCTGCTGCATAAAGTGCTTCTGGGCAAATTACTGTAGAGCAGTGCGTAAGTTTAGCGTTGATGGATATTGATTTCTTACTATATGGTGAGGTGGTATGCTGTTTTCATCATATTAAGTTTTGCTTTAATAGCTCCTTTCTCCGAAAAATTCTTCTTCAGTTAATTCTCCTAGATACGTGACCTTGTTAGTTCCCTCAATTTTTTCCATACATTTAGCTTTCAGTATGTTGGGGACTGCCTTAATATTTGTCATAAATTTGGTTTTCTGAAAGGAGATATGTGAGGTCGCTTTTTAAGTTTGTTCTTTGAGCAATTCTGTTTGTCTAGTGGCTGTTCCCATAGAGTCTGAAAAAACAGGTCATCCACAAACCGTAAACAATGTATTTCCAGTATGTCCCTTTAGTGACCTTATATATCCTCCTCATCGGTTTGACTTGCTCCAAATGACATTCTCCATTCCCTTGTCACTTTTTCTAGAACACAGCTAATGAGCAGCGAGGAGAGACCATTTCCCTGCCTCACTCCAGTTTTGATGTGAAAACTTCTAGAAATTTAGAATTGGTTTCTGTTAATGTTTGGCTACTTAGAACTGTGATTTTGCTATCTAAGTGAGGTTCATTGATTATGTCAGTGATTTACTGTCAACTGAGTCCTAAGCTTCCCTGTAGTCAACAAAAGTGATAAAGAAATTTTTAGATTTTCGTTTCAGATACATTATTATTGACTTTAGGCTGAGACTCTGCGTTGACCCACATTGATATTCACCAGTTTCAGAGTGAGGTTGTTGTCCTGCCGTAGCTAATAACGCTTTTCATCAGATTTTGTAGCTAACCAGTAAGAGAGAAAGGCCTCTGTAGTTTTTCACATCGGTTTTATCATCTACTTTGTGCAGTGGGGGGGATCAAAGCTGTCTTCCAGTAATCGGTTATCTTCTGTTAAGCTAATATTTTGGACTGTTTAGGGTGGCTTGTCCAGAAATTTGTTATTTGAACATTTCCAAAGTCATGCAGATATGGAATCCTCTTCAGTTTCTTTATTATTTTTGATCTGATGACTTTGTTTAATTTTCCCTTTCTTCAGCGGACCTGAGTCCTGTTCATGAGTGTTTCCTTGTGTAAAGTTAAATCTTGAGTTTGGACACTTATAATTTCGTAAATTTTCGAAGCATTTTGCTCAAATGTCACAGGTTTTTTTTTTTTTTTTTTGTTTTTGTTTTTTTTTTTTTTTTGTTCGTCTTTCCGATCTTTGTCTTTAAAGCAAAATATCTTTTACTTTATTGTTATCGATACTCAATTGCGTTCTAGAAAGTGCGCGAAAGCAATACCTCTTTTGTTCTTGTCGTATGTTTGCCAGTGTCGGCGGTCTCTGTCAGTCAACAGACGAGGTCGGCCTGTAAGGTTTTGTGCTGTACGTGTCCCTTCACGTTTCCACTTCACTATCACATCGGAAACAGTGGACCTAGGGATGTTTAGGAGTGTGGAAATCTCGCTTACAGAGTTATGACACAAGTGACACCCAATTACCTGACTACGTTCAAAGTGCGTGAGTTCCGCGGAGCGTCCCATTATGCTCTCTCACGATGTCTAATGACTACTGATGCCGCTGCTATGGAGCACCTGGCAATAAGTGGCAGCACAATGCACCTAATATGAAAAACGTATGTTTTTTGGGGGGTGTCCGGATACTTTTGATCACCTAGTGTATGTTACTGTAGACAAAAGAAAAAATGATGACTCCGACTTTTCAAGAGAAGATTAGTAGAACGTCTGTTTAATGCTGATCGTGAAGTAGGGGAGAGTTTTCAAACTGTGTCACTTAGATATACAACAAAATACCTGCACGATGGTACCGCCCGTTGTTCAGACTGTGCGTTAGGTTGTATCAAATGGTTCAAATGGCTCTGGGCACTATGGGACTTAACATCTTAAGTCATCAGTCCCCTAGAACTTAGAACCGTAGCGGTCGCGCGGTTCCAGACAGTAGCGCCTAGAACCGCTCGGCCACCCCGTCCGGCAACTGTACTGGTACATTTTAAAATAAGTGTACTTGTTTTAACAATTAGTGTGTTCTAATTGGTGTACAGTTATACAATACAGGTGGCCTATTTACGGATTATAATTGAAATACTGAATAAAGACGGGAGAGAACATTTATCGTTTTTTACCCGGAGTAAAAGCGAGGTACTTTACTTTTTAGAGACGCAAGAACAAATACCTTAGTCAGATTCCGCTAGTGAATCCCACTTGTTGGGCGTTCTCGAGCATCTGGCACCCAATTTTCCATTTCAGACTGTGATTTAATGACTAGTATATTGTTTGTTCAATGAATGACGGGCTTCATCTAACAAGGGGAGGCCGCCAATTGTGAAATTCAGATTCGATTCATACTGCGCATAATAGAAGCTCATGGCCAGAGGTGTAATGTGGCAAAGCACCAAGATGCACTTCTCAGCCGTTGTCGAGAAAATCGAGTTAAAAGAAACCGTTGCGGTGAAATACTCTACGATTAATAATTTTTTATAGCGTCGTGGCGCAGCGGTAAGGGCTCGGGTTCGTAATCTAAAGGTCGCCGTATCGAATCTCGCGCCATGCAACATTTTTTATTCTTTGTTTTTTTTAAATTCATATATATATATATATATATATATATATATATATATATATATATATATATATATATATATATACTCCTGGAAATGGAAAAAAGAACACATTGACACCGGTGTGTCAGACCCACCACACTAGCTCCGGACACTGCGAGAGGGCTGTACAAGCAATGATCATACGCACGGCACAGCGGACACACCAGGAACCGCGGTGTTGGCCGTCGAATGGCGCTAGCTGCGCAGCATTTGTGCACCGCCGCCGTCAGTGTCAGCCAGTTTGCCGTGGCATACGGAGCTCCATCGCAGTCTTTAACACTGGTAGCATGCCGCGACAGCGTGGACGTGAACCGTATGTGCGGTTGACGGACTTTGAGCGAGGGCGTATAGTGGGCATGCGGGAGGCCGGGTGGACGTACCGCCGAATTGCTCAACACGTGGGGCGTGAGGTCTCCACAGTATATCGATGTTGTCGCCAGTGGTCGGCGGAAGGTGCACGTGCCCGTCGACCTGGGACCGGACCGCAGCGACGCACGGATGCACGCCAAGACCGTAGGATCCTACGCAGTGCCGTAGGGGACCGCACCGCCACTTCCCAGCAAATTAGGGACACTGTTGCTCCTGGGGTATCGGCGAGGACCATTCGCAACCGTCTCCATGAAGCTGGGCTACGGTCCCGCATACCGTTAGGCCGTCTTCCGCTCACGCCCCAACATCGTGCAGCCCGCCTCCAGTGGTGTCGCGACAGGCGTGAATGGAGGGACGAATGGATACGTGTCGTCTTCAGCGATGAGAGTCGCTTCTGCCTTGGTGCCAATGATGGTCGTATGCGTGTTTGGCGCCGTGCAGGTGAGCGCCACAATCAGGACTGCATACGACCGAGGCACACAGGGCCAACACCCGGCATCATGGTGTGGGGAGCGATCTCTTACACTGGCCGTACACCACTGGTGATCGTCGAGGGGACACTGAATAGTGCACGGTACATCCAAACCGTCATCGAACCCATCGTTCTACCATTCCTAGACCGGCAAGGGAACTTGCTGTTCCAACAGGACAATGCACGTCCGCATGTATCCCGTGCCACCCAACGTGCTCTAGAAGGTGTAAGTCAACTACCCTGGCCAGCAAGATCTCCGGATCTGTCCCCCATTGAGCATGTTTGGGACTGGACGAAGCGTCGTCTCACGCGGTCTGCACGTCCGGCACGAACGCTGGTCCAACTGAGGCGCCAGGTGGAAATGGCATGGCAAGCCGTTCCACAGCACTACATCCAGCATCTCTACGATCGTCTCCATGGGAGAATAGTAGCCTGCATTGCTGCGAAAGGTGGATATACACTGTACTAGAGTCGACATTGTGCATGCTCTGTTGCCTGTGTCTATGTGCCTGTGATTCTGTCAGTGTGATCATGTGATGTATCTGACCCCAGGAATGTGTCAATAAAGTTTCCCCTTCCTGGGACAATGAATTCACGGTGTTCTTATTTCAATTTCCAGGAGTATATATATATATATATAATTCCCGGCAATCAGTTGCAACAATTATGCATATAATAAGTTGTTGAAAGTCGTTTGTCGTGGAAAAATAAAACTTGAAATAAAACACAATATCACAAATAGTATTCAAGTGGATATAATTTATTGAAAAGTTCGGTATACAGTCGCACATAATTAACAATTGGTGACCAGAAAACAGCACGACATCGAGCACTTCTGATAAACGATGCGTTTTTACAAGAACAATTGTTTTTTAAATATCTGTTGGGAAACACACCTGATTGAGATTCTGAAAAAATTATTCTATCGTTCGTCAGGTTTGATGCATACCACGCGTATCGTATCATATCGGCAAAAATCGGAGAAGACAATTGATGGTGGACGATGGATTTTATATATATATATATATATATATATATATATATATATATGTGTGTGTGTGTATACATTTGAATTACAAAAAACAAAATAAAAAAATTTGCATGGCGCGAGATTCGATCCGGTGACCTTCAGATTACGAACCTGAGCGCTTACCCCTGCGCCACGACGCTGCAGATAATTGTTAATCGTAGAGAGTATTTCACCGCAACGGTTTCTTTTAACTATCGATTTTCTCGACAACGGCTGAGAAGTGCATCTTGGTGCTTTGCCACATTCACCTCTGGCCATGAGCTTTTATTATGCGCAGTATGAATCGAATCTGAATTTCACAATTGGCATCCTCCCATTGTAAGTTGTAAGACAAAGGCAAGTTTTTGATATGGCGGAAGGAAATGAGATTACACATAGATTTAAAAATTGGGCGACAGGGAACATATGGTATTATAGTTTCCTATTTCGACGTCGTGAATTATCTCTACGTCAGCCAGAAGTTACCTGGGCAGGTAGAGCATTGGCTTTAACAAAGAAGTTGTCATGAATTTTTTTCAATTTTTCTGTGTTTTATTCGGGAAACATGGCTCCGAGGTTCTGCAGATGAGACACTATGGATGAGACAATGTTGATGACACTAGTCTGTCCACATAGAGAAACCTCCAAAGACCAGTGAACGAAGATGGAAGTACCAAGTGAGGGCTATAACTAGTGCAGAAACAGGGACATATACCACATGAGTTTGTTGTGCCAGTGCTTCTGGAGTGTGTGCGACTCCAGTGCTAGCATTTAAAGGAAAGAAATTTTCTTATGGTTTAAAACCTGGAACTCCATCTGGCACAAAATTTTATGTTTCAGATGGTGATTGTCCGTTCAGTGAGCGATGGACTTGTTCGAACTTGGAAGACGCGATTCTAACCTAAAGGTGCTACTAATACTAGACGGACATGCAACACATACAGGAAATCTGCAAGCTATAACTTTAGCCAGAGATAATGATGGAATTATGGTTTGCCTGCGTCCATACGCCACTCACAGGCTACAGCCACTAGTAGTTGCATTTTTAAAGGGAGCTTCAGCTTATTAGAAAGAAGCATCTGGCAAATAGATTCATACGTACCCTGACAGCAATATTACCAGAAAATGAATACGTATTAAGGGTTCAAATTTGTTTACAAGTGTCTCAAAAATTAAAATAAATGTTGCTCATGATCAAAAACTTCTGTATTTCTTGCTGTAGTTGCAAATATCTTAAACGGTGCGATTTACAATACCAGCGGCAGCTACAATTTGGAAAACGTGCTTATAAACTGTACCTCTTCGCACCTCGGCGCATATTCTTTCATACCTTTTAAAATGTAGAAAATTTATTTTCGAAAGTTTTCGGCACATGTGTCAGAGAACGGCTACACATTATTAGTACTACATTTATATAATGTGTATTACATTTCAATAAAATTTTGAAAATCTTGAAAGCTGTGCAATTTATGAGGCCTTACCTTACCATCCTCGAACAATGGAAGTCCAGATTAGAGATACAGATTTTTCTTCCGTTATGAAAGTCGCATTGCAGGGATTCTTTTCTGTTAAATGGAAAGCTTAACACAGAAATCAGGATAGTCTTCCGAATTATGCCCCGAAATTGCTATTCTCGACGATTCATAAGTCTTCCGTGATATGCAGTGCAGGTGCAGCTCAACATCGAAGATAAACAGGTGTTACATGTGAAAACTGTATCTGTTTCTAATAGGACATCGGTGATAACATGTCGAAGGGTCAAGAAATTGAGTTTTGAGTGTCGATTAATCGTGCTGCGTTTTGTGCGACGTAAGGTCAATTATTTAATAAATTACACGCCACCCTACATCACGAGTGGTACGCACCCTCTCCAACCAGGCTAACAGTGATAGCGTTTATAAGTGCAGTCAGTCTTCTTAACTATTCTCAAACGTGTCCAGATTTACATCCATATACTGAAGGAACAGTGGTACCCTCACTTGGTTTAGGAACACCAGGAAAGTTAACACTCAAAACTGTTTTTGGCTAGCAACTCACAACAATACCCAAACTTTACATTTATCTACCGCTGTCAGTGTTACTTCCGTGACTATTAATTTCGTAAAATAATGAACAACCACCTTCAGTCACAAACGTGATTTTATTTTAACGCACGATGTATTTAGAGCCCTGGGGTCGAGAATTTACCTAAATCTGGAAAAATGATCGATGTAGACTGTCAAACCTCCTGAAGATGTGCCCCCAGTACTCAAAATGCATGGTGCATTGAAATAAAATCACGATTATGACTGAAGGCAGTTGTTATTTATTTTACGATGTGTAACCCTGTTTTGACAGGGAGCAGAAAGAAAGAGGAACACTTATTGCTTCGAAATATCAGCAAGCAACTAATTGCAACAGTAAAATTGAACTAAACCCATGTTTCAAGTGTTTTATAATAAAAAAATCTACTGATGATGGTGAAATTATCACCGACATTAGTGTGTGGATAACAAACATATTGTTCATATTAAGACAGACGTAAAAATACAATTTTGTTTTTCAGATGACACGAACAAATTACAGAACAGAGTAAGTATTAAATGATGTCCTGTGTTATTTCGTACATTTGATATTTTGATAATATTATGTAGTGGAGGTCACAATTAGAATAAAAAAAATCTGTTTCTAACTCTACATTATATCTCTGGATTTCTTGTTAGTTGTGCTGACGTAGAACGTAAATGCTACTTTTATTTCTGTCGGATTTTTTATTATGGTTAAATAATTTCTAGAGGCTAGATCAAGCGTAATACCACTATCGCTTGAAACACGATGCACAATCTGAATCATATTTCGCACGGTGAAGAAGAGGTAAGTTTTCCGTCTGTACACCAAAATTGTTAATCGAATATTCTAGCGGAGAAGGTACGTAGTGAAGAACTGAAGACAGACCCGTTGCACGTCTGCAAAATATTTCCAGAATCACAAGTCTCCTGCAAAATGAGAAGAAGCAGGCGCATGAAAGAGTTTAGCAGCAATGTGTTTTAAGTTTCAGCTCTTCAAACCTATTTTAATTATTGACTTAGATACGGGTTTTCCATTCAAGAATATTCAATTTTCAATAATCACTATTGTTGGGCAGATTTTTGCATACGAAGTATCCACTAAACCTACAGGTTTGCACGAAACACTTAAATATCGAAGGAACGATCGGTAATGGATTTTGTACTATTGCAACTGACCTTTAGATATCCTGATGAATTTCTAAATACTTAAAACTTACTCATCGATAAAACTACACAAGCTCTCTCTTTTTATGCGTGTAAAGATTCATCTTAAATTTGATCTCGGTGACTGTTCGCTTTAGAAACTAGTCGCTGACGTAACTTGGCACTAGTAATTCGGCTTTCAGGTGTTTAACGTGCTCTTTATATGTAAGTATCGGTAAAAAGAAGCGAGATGACCACATCACCAAGTATCCTCCCTGCTTGTGATGACCTCAGTATCTGTGTCATGCCTTCTCAGGATATTCTCGATTAGTGGATTGCGTAGTTAGCCGGCTATGCGACGACGTGCCAAAGGCCGTTCCACGCTCAATGAAGGCGGATGTGTCATGACCTCTCAGCTGTCCGCACCAGAATCTACTGGTAACGTTTTTGAACAATAGCGAGTGGAGCTGGTAAACAGGAAATACAAGTGTGGTACTACGTTCAGTATTGATGTGTATCACAAACCTTAAGAAAATGGTGGAGCAACAGCAGGGTTACCAGTGCTAGACATATAATACTGTTTAATTTGCCAAGGAATTTGTTGCGAAAATACAACCTACGTGCCTTCGAATCAAAGTTATGTGACAATAAAAATCAATAGGCCCAAAGAATTCCAAAAAGAAAAAAAATTCTGATGGTAAATTTGTACATTTTTTTTCAGGCTGATTCATTTCTTATCGAAAGTGGAGGCCATGTCAGAGGCAGCTAGGATTGAAACAAGGCATTTAACGTCACTGATTGCTCATTATTCGTGAAACGTACTGGAAGGCAGATGTCGGGCAGTGTTTATCGAACTTACTTCAACCAAACAGACCCTTACACATACGAAATAACAACACTAAAATCAGTAGATAGCTATTGTTATTGGGGCAGCCGAATTAGGCAGACTATAATATGTAGACTAGAAATTTGTTAACATCGAATGCAAATTTTAAGTGTTAAGAAGTCTTTATCTTATGCTATTTGTGCAGTGTAGCCTTTTTTTGCAAATGAAACGTTCATTTCGGACAAGAGGAGAATATAAGCTTTTGAAATGCAGTGCTACAGAAAAGTAGTGAAGATTAGACAGGTACTTCGGTTAATCAACGCAGAATAGAATGTGGCAGAATATGGCACGAATTGATAAAAAGAAGACATCGATTGATTTGACGCAACCTGAGACGTCAAGCAGTCGTCGATTTGGTAAGGGAGGAAGTGTGTGAGGTGTGGATGTGAATGGGTAAAAGTAGAAGAGGACGTAAACTCTAGAGGCACACGAAAGCTTAGCTACAAGTCGCTCTGTGAGACATGGTAATCAGATAGAAACACTTACGCTCATTACGTGTTCGGGAAACCCCAATCGTAATTTAGGTGGACAAAACTGGGAACAGAAAATATGTATGGTGTTTAAAGATAATTTATCAACAGTCATTTGAAGTGATTTCAGCAAGCCATGGGAAACCTAAAAGTACGAATGATCAGCAAAGGATTTCAACGGACTAATTATATGCGGTGTTATTAGTGCAACCTTGTCTGCACGGCCCACACGGAATCTATATGTAGGGGGCTGCATCCCTAGATTCTTCACTTGATCCTGGTTCTTGCAACTTTCTAAGCAGGCTTTCGCGGGGAAATTGGCGTCTATCTTCAACCGAATTCAAATATTCCAACAGGTAACCATTAACATTATCCTTCTTTGTATACGTTCAACATTTCCTGTTAGTCCCGTGTAGTCGGTCCTACAAACATGATTAATATTCTGAAATGAGACTCACAAGTGTTTTTCAGTCTGCACCTATACATTGATTACATTTAACCAGCATTCCGCCAATGTACGGAAAATTGCCACATGTTTTACATACGACTGCGCCAATGTGATAAGTTCATTTGGTACCACATTAAATTGTTATGCCAAGATATTTGTATGAGTTGAATAATTCCATTTGTGGCTCATAGATATTGCAGTCATAGGATACAACTTTTCTGCGTTTTGTGACGTGAACAATTCCACAGTTCTACAGAGGTAATACAAGTTGCCAGTCTTCGTACCTCTTTGAAATCTTGTCAAGAACTTACTGGGTATTTACGCAGTTTTTTTTCAGATAGTACTTCATTACAGCTAACTGCATGATTTGCAAGAAATCTTGAGGTTACTAATAACGTTGTCCGGTAAACTTATGCGCTTCTCTGTGAGGCAAACGTTTGAATTATTACTGTGTCTTAATGCCAAATGTAGAACATATAACAGGTTGATGGTATATGTATTTCTTAGAATGTTTTCATGTAATTCACGTCTGTAGTTTGGTGTAAAGCTCCAAATAAAATGAAGGAGAAGAACGCAACGATTCGATAAGTCCATGAGATCTGCAAATATTTATCAAGGATGACTTAACACCTACGAAATGATCGCCAGTCTGTGAAACGAGATGAACAGTTTGTGGATGTACTGTTGGTTTAAGTTTAAAATGTTAAATAAATAAGCGATGATACCGAGTAAGCATTCTAAAGCTCCAGTGACTAAACTGGATGATGACATTGTGGTTTAGGAATACTAAAGGAATGTTATTTAAATATCTGTATCTGTCAGTATTTTGTACTTGAAAAAATGTTGTAGGTTCTCCTCCTAACAATATCTTTCATGCAAGAGACGACATGCAAGAGAAAAGAAAGTTTGATAATATTACAATGAAACGTCGTGGAACCACTGATGTTAACAGTTTGTACAAACGATATTCTGCAACAGCCGTAGCATCTTACCTGGAGTGTCGACTGCGGAAAAGGGTTGCTGCTAGATGTGTGGATAGATCTCCAGATAGTGTTAGTCAAATGGCCCGTGTGAAGGAATGGATCATAGCTAAGCTTATCAGGTCCAAGATAAGGGGCATAAAAAGAACAGTATAGGTAAGCCTGTTGAAGCAATTACATCAACTGAAATGCAATACGTAGAACTCCGTCCACGGGTCAATGTGGACCCATCTAGCAGATAGGTAACGACCACCTGGCCTGTCATCCTCTGCATTATGGAGCTGCGTACTGTTAGCACACCGCTCTCCTGGCCGTATCACTTATCGTGATCTGTGGCTCTTCAGTCGGCATCGAGAGGTTGAGAGCACCCCGTTCCAGTCCACCCACCAAAGGCAAAATCCCTGGTACTACCGAGAATCGAAACTAGGTCCTGCGCAAGGTTGCCAGCCGCGCTGACCGCTCAGCTACGGAAACGGCCAATGTGCAGTGTGTAGGACCGTGAATTCACTCACTGGGGCAGCGGATGAGAATGGGTATACTGGGAAAGTTCAGGAGAGAATCTCGTGGGGAGTACAGCTCATGAAAACAGCCTCAAATGAGAGGCGAAAAGTTTTCAGAGACGTGGTGCCAGCGCTGTAAGCGGACAGTCTTGGGCTCTGTGCAAGCGCTACAGCAATGAACAGGATACTTAATCTTCAGTTGTACGTCTCTCTTCACGGGAAAGCCAACTGAGTTAATTTATGTAAATACAGCTTGAATAAAATTATTCTGTGATTGACTGACTGAGAGTTGATAGAGTTGATAGCATGCAGCCGGCCACGGTTAACAAGGCCGTGCACCGTATAGCGGCGGTAAACTTTCGTCAGGTTTTGAGAATTACCAGTATGATGATCAGTCACAACTCTCTACGCCGCCTCGATCGTTTGCAGCGTGTCACCTACCTGAATGCCTATGTGGCACCCGGAATGGTTCATAGTGCGCGGGTTCTACCGATGCCGATTACGGTAGGGCGTTTTATTCAAGCTGCATTCGGATATTTTCGGACGGCTGTCTTCAGAGTATGCTGTGGCACACTCGCCCCCCGCGGGCAGGAGGGTTTGTCTTACGAACGTACGCTATCGTGCGGCGGCACTTTACCTGGCCACGCTGTGTAAACAGTGACGGCGTATCGATGTCTTCATTACGCACCAGTTACTTGCCGTCCTCGTGCCATTGCCCCTCTCCCCGCCGGTCCCAGTCGGTAGCAGCATGCCCGCATTCATAGCGGCGTTCATGCGGAACTCACTTCTCAGCTACGCCCGTGCCGAACTCCCGCGAACGCGCTGGTTGCATGCCACGGATTTATACGGCCTTTTCCGTCGAAGGTCGCCTGTAACGTCGCAGAACGCAAGTTCCCATTGTTGTGGTTTGGCGGAACATTCTGCACAGTTTACTTCCGACGCGTATTAGATGGACTAGGTATTATGTGACCTATGGGGAGTACCCCACTAGTCAGCGTCTCTGTGCCATTGGACTGGCGGATTCTCCTCCCTGCGCCGTCTGTTGAACGTCACCGATGCAACCGTGTAGCCTTTGCGGCTGTATAGTTGTTGGGGGCGCCAAATGGTCGTGTGTTTTTCACGAGTGCCGACGCATGTTATTGACTCAGAATCCTTTCTCTACCCAGCGGTGGAATATTTATCTGCCACAAAGTCTCGTGTGGTTCTCTGGATAAAGGTTGGCATATGTATATGGTGATGCTCATCACTGATGCCTTGAATTTTGGCAGTTCAAATGCCTCTGAGCGCTATGGGACTTAACAAAAAAATGGTTCAAATAGCTCTGAGCACTATGGGACTTGACTTCGGAGGTCATCAGTCCCCTAGAACTTAGAACTACTTAAACCTAACTAACCTAGGGACATCACACACATCCATGCCCGGGGCAGGATTCGAACCTGCGACCGTAGCGGTCGCGCGGTTCCAGACTGAAGCGCCTAGAAGCGCTTGGCCAGATTTTTGGCAGTAATTACAGACTGCCCATGGGGACGTTGCTCGCTGTTCCAGTTATCGAGTATATTTTGCAATTATCTTAACCACGTTTTCCCCATTCCCTCACTCAGTTGGCGTGTTCCCGGCGTGGCAGGCACCCGTCGTATTCGGAACGAAACATGACCTGCTTACACCTTGCACTCGGCTCACCTGCCATCATTTATCACGATGCGGGGTTTCCAGAGTTCCGGATGGGAGGACTAGATTTAATTTCTTTCTCCACTGTATATATGACCAAAAAGAAGCGTGTAAAATAAAAATGAGCAGTGTGAGAATGCAGCACAAAACACAAGGGCGGGGGTAGGGGGTGGGGTTGGAGGTATTGTGCTCAGGCCTCGGGGCTCGACCCCTTCCCGCTTGTCTCTTCCAGCCTGCAGCTGACTTTGGTACTAATAAAAAATTACAAAATAATATAATTAAAAATTAATTAATTAAAAGGAGATATTTTACTTGTTTCAAAGCTTTTGAAAATAGTTTCTTACGAAAAAGTTTCTAACGCACGCTTGTGCGGTGGCGCTCGACCTTGGGGTAAGTCGGTTGGAAACCTGATGGTGGATAAAAATTTTCACTACCGGTATTTGATCGGCAAGGTGAGGAGAGGTGGTGGCGTAATGTTAGTGATCACCAAACTTTGCGCAAATGTCCTGGATTAAATCCCAAACCTCTCCGCAATGTCTCATGAACTGAAGACATGTGACACTGTAGATGGTGATCCGTCCGCTGGGCGGGAACGTTCAGCTCGGCGGTCCCCTTGGTGCTATCGGGTGTGACCCTCACCCTTCTCTCATCATCATCATCATCATTACATTATACTCCATACGCACGCATAATACATGCAGATAGTATTACAAAGAGTTGTAGTTGAGCACGTTACAAACAAACAAACAAACAAATAGCGAGCACTTTGAGCTCGAGAAAGAACTATGATTGGCTGGCGACTGGCCCCTACCACACGGCCCGCTGAAACGTCAATCAAGAAGCCGTCCTTATCTACATATTGTCTCAAATCAATTGTGAAACAACATTGCGCTCTTTACGTTCAATGAAAGAATGATACGGACAAAATAAGAGGGTTTAGTGAGTATTCAAAAAATGGTTCAAATGGCTCTGAGCACTATGGGACTTAACATCTATGGTCATCAGTCCCCTAGAACTTAGAACTACTTAAACCTAACTAACCTAAGGACAGCACACAACACCCAGCCATCACGAGGCAGAGAAAATCCCTGACCCCGCCGGGAATCGAACCCGGGAACCCGGGCGTGGGAAGCGAGAACGCTACCGCACGACCACGAGATGCGGGCTAGTGAGTATTCAGCGGCACCCAGACATTCAATATTCCTTCGCTTCCATAACCAGGAGAACATAGCCTCTAAAACAAAATAACCTACGGCATGTTGTACAGCGGCTTGCAGAATTTATATGCAGACATTAAATCGGGAGCCAAGAATCCATCTGCATTCAATTTCAGAACATCCCGCATGTCGTTATTGCACATATTGCTACAGCATGGCTTTTGGTTTTTTGTTTTTAAATAATGCGCTCGGAAATCGAAATGTCACTCCCGTTTGACAACCGAATCTGTAAAGCTTCCCACCCCGTTTTTGTTCGCATTTATAGCCCCAGATCGGTGCAACACTACGTTTGTCCGTCTCACACGCTCATTCTAATCCTGATAACTGTTCTTTTCCAAGGCTTATAATTGCACTGAAAACTAATACGCATGGAATGTAACCACGTTGTTACAAGCAGAGGGTCTTCACATACGTAATTACAGGATTACTTTGGTAAAACATAAACTACCACGCATTTCTTAAACATTTCCTTGCATAATAGTATGTATTTGTCACTTAGATTGCTGCACGATACTAAATGTCCTCTTCCATGGGATTAATTAAATCTTCAGTTCTCTTATGATAATACAGAATGACATTTAACGGTAGTGGTTTCTCGTGTATAATCTGCGCAAAAAGTTTTGCAGTTCCTTGATCAATGCTGAATCAGGACAGCGGCCGTCATTTCTTTTTCAATGCAATATACAATGTATTCTTAAAATTATGTGGTTTTAGAGCCCAGTAAAGACGATTTATTTCACGGCATGTTCTTCGAACTGATCTAGCATATTATCAGCTTTGTGAATGAAGCCATTATCATTGTGGGGAAATTAAATAGCCATTACTTGTCAATGAAATTATATTGTTCTTGAGGGCGTTGCATTTTTTTCCGCCAGGGTAGAAATCACGAAATCTGGGCGTTCGGAGAGACGTTCAATAATCCGAAAAATAAGGTACTAGTACGAGAAATATGACATTCATGGGTAGTTCAGATTGCTAACAGTGCTGAATTTTCAGATCTGTAAGCTGTGGTGAAAACAAAAGAGCCAACGGTTTTCTGTATGACCAAGAGTGAAACACGTTAATTAAATAAACAATTATAGGTACAAAGAAAGCAAAATATTCGAGATGAAAGGAGCTAAGTAACTGAATAAAATACTTCATTGTAGCAGGAATGTGCAGAGGGTGAAAGAAAAACAGTGCACATGACTTGTTGACTAAGTAAACAAAGAATGTATGTGCCTTTGGTCTTTCAAAACTAATAATGACGTTGAACATGAATTCAGTTTAGTGGTTACTCCAATGAAACATGCAGACGTAACTGCTAAATGAACCAGCGTTGCAGTCGCTATTACGAAGAGAGAATTTAAAACGAATTTCTTTTGTGAATGCTGGCAGCTAGCGCTCACGTAATTGCGAAAGCCTGAAAGAAACACATTACGGCGTTTAAAATGATGACTTTTCTGTAATTGTTCCGAAAATGAGAGAACATCAACGTTATGCTTTTTCTCGGGACTCATTTCACTGCCAGCGTTGTGTGAAATTAAAAGACGCTAAACAGTTCCAAAAATTTAATTTCTAAACATTTCCTTTCTTGGAACCTAAACAACATATCACTTTTACGACTAACGAATAATGACTAATTTGATAATAGCAGAAGTAACTGTAGTGTAAACACTGAACGAATGTGGTACTTTCCAACGAACATTTTAAAATACCTGAAACGAAAAGATTTGTTTCATTTCAACTACGTAGCATTTTGTTATGGCACTTGAAATAATGTATTAAATCCCAGCAACTTTCGTGTTTCTGAGACCTTACAGACCGCACAGGATTTATTTGCTTTAATAAACGACATGTGCACCACAGCTCCATTCCCCCACCCCTCTTTCTCCTCCACCACCATAAGACGTTCCCAAATATCACCAACTCCTGTTCTTTGTTCGCTGGCAAATCAATTCTATTTTTATCAGAAGGATACATCACTCAAATCTAATGGGTGTAAGTTCAACTAAATACCTAGGAATTACAGTTGCGAACAACTTAAATTGGAAAGAACACTTAGAGAATGTTGTGGGAAAGGCCAACTAAAATGTGCCATTTATTGGCAGAACACTTAGAAGATGCAACAGATCTACTGAAGAGACTGTCTACACTACGCTTGTTCGTCCTCTTTTGGAGTACTGCTGCTCGGTTTAGGATCCTTACCAGACAAGGTTAACGGAGTACATCGAGAAAGTTCAAAGAAGAGCAGCACGTTTGTATCATCGAGAAATAGGGTAGAGAGTGTCACGGTCATGAAACAGAATTTGGGGTGAAAATCATTTTAAAAAATGGCTTTTCTCTTGCTGCGTGAATTTTTCACGAAATTTCAATCACTAGTTTTCTGCTCCGAATGCGGAAACATTTTGTTGACGCCGACCTAAACTGGGAGAAACGATCATTACAATAAAATAAGGGAGATAAGAGCTCACACGGAAACATATAGGTGTTCGTAATTCCGCGCGCTGATCGAGAGGGGAATAACACATAATTATTGTAAAGGTAGTTCGATGAACCCTCTGCTAGGCACTTAGGATGTGATTTGCAGAGTTTCTATGTAGATGTAGACGCAGAAGGCAATAGTACCATTTTGGAACTCACTGAAGTCATCGAAATGGGATTGGTACATTCTACGCAGAGCGTCAGCAAAGTTAAAGCACGATGAGTACTGCCTAAATTTTGCAATGGTTGTATACAGACGTTGACCAGCGTCCGAAAATCTTATGCCATACATTCTGCATCCAATAAAGTGCACAAAGCGAAGTGTTCTCGTAAATACACAATTTGTAGTATTACCTACTGCCAATAGAACAGAAACCTTTTATAAAAGCTGTACAGCACAACTTAATGAAAAGATGCCATTTTCGCTACACTTTATTTCTTCTTCTTGATCATAAGTCTTTGCCTAATAGTTGGAATTTAGATGCCCCTAGTCAATCTGTGACTTACTCGTCTCAGGTTCAGTGCATATTTCAGAGCTTCACAATACTGCTGACAAATTGACCACTATGTGGGCAACGCCAGTTTGCCTATTTTTAATCAGTGACATGATTGCAACGTGCTAACAGCTCGGAAAAAATGAAATGTCTCACATACAATGTTTACAGCGGAAAAATGATTCTGATTATGACGAGAGAATCCCAGAATTTCCATGTTTTTGTGTGAAGCAGACCAACGTGATACAAAAAGACATAAATATGGAAATGGCTAGTAACGGTAGACAACTAAGGAAAGGAGCTGGACGCCATTGCTTTGCTGCCCTCAGTTTCAGTTCTATTGTATCCCCAGCTGTCAGATCGCTAACTTAGGTACCAGTAAAAGCTTTTAGAGAGAGTGTCTCAAAGTCTTTGCATCAAACGCCTAGGGGCGATAGAACACGTCATGAGGAACAACTTTTGTTAGAGACATGGTCGCCGGGTAGTACACGAGTCTAGCGTTACCGGGGAGCGTCCCTGAACATTTTTTTTCTAATAAAAGTTACTCCCAATGATAAGAACTATCACCCTTAGCGTTTAATGAAAAGACTTAGAAACACCTTGTAGATGACCAGAACTGATTTTGGTTCTGCGAGAGATCTTTCGAAATTAGAGGCATCTGCAGTCATTAAAGGCTGCACGCATTGTCCTCTTTGACTGCCAAACGCGTTTGATTCGGCACTACACTATCTACATCCCTATGCTTTGTTTTGCATCTATATTGTTATGATATCGAGGTGTATATATGATCTGATAAAAAGTGTACTGATAGCCCACGTAATGCGGAATTGACCACTAAATGCCACTAGAGGCAGACTCGCCAATGTAAAAAGAGGTGGGCAAGGCTGTGTTGTCAGAAACAGTATGGCAGTATGCAGCGGTGACTTCGAACGTGGACTTGTCATTTGACGTTACCTTCCAAAGCTGCCCAAGTCGACTTTTGGTAACGTTATTGTGAAGTGTAAACGCGACGGAACAAATACAGCTAAACCCAGAACAGATGGTTCAAATGGTTCAAATGGCTCTGAGCACTATGGGACTTAACATCTCAGGTCATCAGTCCCTGGACTTAGAACTACTTAAACCTATTTAACCTAAGGACATCACACACGTCCATGCCCGAGGCAGAATTCGAACCTGCGACCGTAGCGGTTGCGCGGTTCCAGGCTGTAGCGCTTAGAACCGATCGTCCACCACGGCCGGCAGATGTTAAGTCCCATAGTGCTCAGAGCCATTTGAACCTAGACCCAGATTTTTATATAATCCTTAATACCATATTTCATCTACATTTAGATCGATGTATTATGTTTCATATGTGTTATCATCGTATGTTAAGCCCTATTGGCTCCCGATGATGTTATACAGCAGATGAGCGGCGGAGTTTCCCCTTAATAACGGGAAACGCTTTCACACTATTTAACAGTTACCAGTCATGTTCTTCAACACTTACCAATGTTCCGCTTCGTCCCTGCTCACCACGTGATGGTATGAAATTTTTTTATTTTATTAAGTCTGTCCATATTTATTATACAGGATGAACACTAATAAAACCGACAACTTCAGGAATAGATTCCTGACTGGAAATGGATGTACACGTGTCCTGAAATACATCGTTGCCACGATGGCTGACGGTGACGAATGAAAATTCCTTTGTCTACGTGATGTGTGTTCCTTGTGTACTGCAGTCTCTGTGATTGATGCAGCGTACTGTAAGCGCATCGGGAGGAAGCCTAGATGGCGTACGCCGGCCGCGGTGGCCGTGCGGTTCTAGGGACTTCAGTCCGGAACCGCGTGACTGTTACGGTCGCAGGTTCGAATCCTGCCTCGGGCATGGATGTGTGTGATGTCCTTAGGTTGGTTAGGTTTAAGTAGTTCTAAGTTCTAGGGGACTGATGACCTCAGATGTTGAGTACCATAGTGCTCAGAGCCATGTGAACCATTTGAACCTAGATGGTGTTCGTTTAGGCCAAGAAGATAGGAACGGTAGAGAGGCAGCACGGCTAAGCGAAAACAAGTACCCTCACAGACACCAACCACATCATGAAACATTTAAACCTCATTTCGGGAGTCTGTGTTATCATGGGTCCTTTCAGACAGTTCATTGAGATGGCGGACTGTGCATGCACCAGATCTGTAGGACCTGGTTCTATAGGATGCTAAGACGACCCTAGTACAAGGTACAGACAAGTGGTTCGGCGACATGGTGTAAGTTAATGTACGATTACGTATGTCCTGCATGACAACCGCTACTATCCCTATCACATGCGGCGAGTGCAAGTATTATCAGCAGCGAATTTCCCTCTACGGGAAGGCTTTTGTCGATCTATTTTGCACCAGATCATTACAGTTATGGGAGCCAACGGCCTCGCCGCAGTGGTAACACCGGTTCCCGTCAGATCACCGAAGTTAAACGCTGTCAGGCTGGGCTAGCACTTGGCTGGGTGACCATCCGGTGTGCCGAGCGCTGTTGGCAAGCTGAGCGCACTCAGCCCTTGTCAGGCAAACTGAGGAGCTACTCGTTCGAGAAGTAGTGGCTCCGGTACCGTAAACGGACATACGGCCGGGAGAGCGGAGTGCTGACCACATGACCCTCCATATCCACATCCTGTGACGCCTGTGGGCTCAAGATGACACAGAGGCCGATCAGTACCGTTGGGCCTTCATGGCCTGTTCGGGTGGAGTTTAGTTTCTATTAGAATTATGGGAGTTCTGCAAACATTCTTCTTTACCGACGAGGCAACATCCCATGGAGACCACTTTGAACATCTGTTGTGACGTGGATGCTATGCACTCCAGCCTTGCAGGACTATTTGTTGTCATTGCATGCACACCGTCCATTTCTGCACACACGTTCGTAGGACCCTCTTTCCTCTATTTTCCAGTCAGGAGTCCGTCCCTGCAATTTGTCAGTATTAGTAACGTTCACGCTGTATACATAGATGAAATGTGTAATTTTGACGCCTGTTTCCCCCTAAAGAATGCTAATGTTTAACATTTAAGAGACGTGGTCTGAAGATGACTTCTGATAAAAACGAAACCGGTTACCAAGTTGACGTAACATTTTTAATTTTTTTTGCAAAAACAGACATAATGTCTTATGGCATAACAGCAATCAGTGATTTTATAATGTTAATTAAAATCCGTCTTGACTGAAAAAAATAAAAATAAATAAATAAATAAATAAAATTGCAATCAAGACGGATTTTAAGTAACATTTTTAATTTTTAATAAATCCTTGCGAGAAAGACTGATTTCTGCGATTTAATATCTAGTTGCCTTAAAAAGTTACAAACTACTGTCAAAATGACGTAATTAAACACCTTTGCATACAGTGACCCACCTCCAGTAGGAAGGCTGCCGTTAGAGTACGCAAATACGTGGCAACTTAACAATCCAGAGCGGCCTTTGCTAGAAGCAAGACAGGCTGGCCGAAAAAAGTAGAGAAATTTTGCTTTGTCGATTGTTTTCTTTGGGAGCAGTTAGTTTTTGACCGCTTTGTTGAGATAACACGTTTCCGCGATAGGTACAGCCAACCTCCGAGCCCCAGAATCTGTAGTTTAGACACCATGAAAGCATTTAAGCATCTTATATCTCGCGACTCGCAAAACTTGATTAATACATAAATATCACGATGGTAACTCGAAGGTAAACCACGAAATCACCCTTGCTGTAACTCAAGAAACGGTGTATTTCTGCTTCCGTCATATGGTCAACTGACGGAATCTCTCTCTCGCTCGCTGTTAACTCCTCGCGTATTTAAACAGTTCCTGTGTGAGTTTTGCTCCTGTTTGTCAGGCTCTGACTAAAGGTCTAATAATATGTAAAAGTTGAAACTTAATGTCACTTTTCCACTCACTTTAGTTTTTTCCCCTTAACTGATTAAATAAGCTTTTGTATCTGTAATTGCGGAATATATCTTCAATACACACTAATGAGTCAAAACATTATGACCACCTGCTTAATAGCTTGTTTGTCCGTCTTTGGAGCGAAACACATCACTGATTCTGCGTATCAGCGATCCGACAGTTTATTTGTTGGTAGGTCTGTGGAGCCGACCAGAGTGGCCGAGCGGTTCTAGGCGCTTCAGTCTGGAACCGCGCGACCGCTACGGTCGCAGGTTCGAATCCTGCCTCGGGCATGGCTGTGTGTGATGTCCTTAGGTTAGTTAGGTTTAAGTAGTTCCAAGTTCTAAGGGACTGATGACCTCAGCTGTTAAGTCCCATAGTGCTCAGAGCTATTTTCGAGGTTTGTGGAGGTATGTGGCATTAGATGTCTACGCACGGGTCATGTAATTCGCGCAAATAACTGCTGAGTTGTGTACGCACTAATGTCACCCAACAACGAGCCGGCCGCTGTGGCCGAGCGGTTCTAGGTGCTTCAGTCCGGAACCACGCGGCTGCTACCGTCGCAGGTTCGATTCCTGCCTTGGGCATGGAGGTGTGTGATGTCCTTAGGTTAGTTAGGTTTAAGTAGTTCTAAGTCTAGATGACTGATGACCTCAGATGTTAAGTCCCAAAATGCTTAGAGCCATTTGAACCATTTGAATCACCCGACAACGATTCAGTGGGTTCCATAGGATTTACAATAGGTGAATTTGGTCGCCGAGACATCAATGTGAGTTCACTATATCGCTCTTCAAATCACTGTAGCGTGGTTCTAGCTTCGATGCAAGGACACATGTAGCGCTGAAAGATGACGTCACCATCGAGGAAGACAAGAAGCATGAAGATATCCAGGTGGTTCGCCGCTGTCAGCATATTTTCTATTAATACAACAGGTCCAATGCAAGCGCAGGAGAATGTTTCACACAGCTTAATATTGCTCCCACTAGCCTGCGTCCGTAGCGCGCTGCGCCTTTCGAGCCGCCGTTCTCCTCAATGACGGCGTTTGTGCGGACGACCACCGACCTAGCGTAGCCAAAATGTAATTCACCCGACGAGCCGACACGTTTCCATTGATCGATGGTTGAATTCCGATGGTCCCCTGTCCACTGCAAACATAACTGATGATGTCACTGGGCCATCATGAGGGAGCACCATGTTGAACTGTGTACTATTAACGGTGCGCTTCAAAATTGTGCTCTTTCGGCAGAGACGCAAGCCATCAACATCTATCAACTTTACAGAGCAGACAAGCTTCCTAAACACACGCTCTGTGAAGAGCAGTGGACGTCAGACCATTTGGCGCCTAGTGGTAGGTTCACTGCCGTTCTAGCTGTTTCCTTAGATGTGGACGACAGTAACATGTGAGTATTCGAGCAGTTTCACCGTTTTCGAGATACTAGTTAACAGGCACCGCATAACAATAATCTGTTTTGGTCAGTGTCACTTATCTCAACAGATTTCACCATTTGCAGCACATATCTTCGCTAGCGTGATCTACCGTCTGTCTGCTCCGCTTAGATTCTTTTGTTACCGTCTCAGGTGCCAGCAACGCCATCAGGCACAACCCAACGTCGCGGCGGGCAGTGGACATTATGTACTGGCTTATCACTCTGTGTATTTGAGTCTGTCTAACGCTCATACTTGCGTAACACTAACCTCACGACCTGTCTTTAATTTATGTTAGTAGCTTTATCATAGTCAAGGTGATTAAGCGAGAGGGCAGGTCCAATTGCTCTTACTAGACGAAACTGATGCCTGCATCACAGTCGTGATAGTAAACTGTAAGGCAGCTGCCCATTTTAGTAAAAACAGACAGCATGGTGATGGCCACTAGAAGTTGTTATTAAAGTAATTTTTCCCTCCCTGTCTCTACAGGCGTGGTATGTAAAAGGGTGACAGGTTTTCATGGTTTCTTGATCAAGACTGAGAAAAAGAACATTTTCACCGTTATAGGCTAGTTCTCGACACTTTCTGAGTAATTAGAGGTCTTCCTCACATGCTGTTTGATAATGATGCATGTCGCTGTAAAATCTACCTACGGTTTACTACAAATAGCATCAATTCGAGCCCTCGCTAACAACGCAGATTTAGAAATCCGCAACCCTCAAGTATATATCAGTTTTGTAGTGGTTTATTTTCCTGGTTCAAGTAGGTGTTTTTATATCTAGAATGAAATTTTCACTCTGCAGCGGAGTGTACGCTGATATGAAACTTCCTGGCAGATTAAAACTATGGGCCGGACCGAGACTCGAACTCGGGACCTTTGCCTTTGGTGGGCGAGTGCTCTACCGACTGAGCTACCCAAACACAACTCAAGCCCCGTCCCCACAGCTTTAATTCAAATGGTTCAAATGGCTCTGAGCACTATGGGACTTAACTGCTGTGGTCATCAGTCCCCTAGAACTTAGAACTACTTAAACCTAACTAACCTATGGACATCATACACATCCATGCCCGAGGCAGGATTCGAACCTGCGACCATAGCGGTCGCGCGGTTCCAGACTGTAGCGCCTAGAACCGCTCGGCCACTTCGGCCGGCAGCTTTAATTTCGCCAATGCCTCGTCTCCTACCTTCCACACTTCACAGAAGCTCTCCTGCGAACCTTGCAGAACTAGCACTCCTGGAAGAAAGGATTTTGCGGTGACTTAGCCACAACTTGGGGGATGTTTCTAGAATGAAATTTTCATTCTACAGCGGAGTTTCATTCTAGAAACATCCCCCAGGCTGTGGCTAAGCCATGTCTCCGCAATATCCTTTCTTCCAGGAGTGCTAGTTCTGCAAGGTTCGCAGGAGAGCTTCTGTGAAGTTTGGAGGGTAGGAGACGAGATACTGGCGGAATTACAGCTGTGGGGACGGGGCGTGAGTCGTACTTGGGTAGCTCAGTCAGTTGCCGGCACGGTAGCCCAGCGTGTTTGGTCAGAGGGTTAGCTGCCCTCTGTAGTAAAAACCTGAGTAAATCGATCAACAACGAACTTAAACGGATGTCTTACGACGTCCGTCCCGAGCAGATCCAACGAACAAATGCCAACAAAATGAGATTTAACGCAAGAAAAGTCGGCAAAGCACTTGCCCGCGAAAGGCAGAGATCCCGAGTTCGAGTCTCGGTCCGGCAAACAGTTTTAATCTGCCAGGAAGATTCGTGTTTTTATATCTTTATTAATAACGATCAAAGATTTAGAATAATGTTTGTTTATTATTATTCTGGACATGATGCATCTAAACATCTTACTGCCTCAGTGAGCCTGTGTTGCAATTTTCACCTCAGGCAACACTAATACAGCACCATTTTGGAAACATACGCACATCAGCGGCTAGCAAAGCACCTGCTAGCTCCATTCGTGAATACCGAGTGAAGACCGTCACCACAGCCGCCCAAGCGCTAAGCGCAAAGTCAGGCTCTTATAGTAGTGGCTTCCCATGGTGTGAGACAAGCCCCACATGAGAATTACGTGTTTCAGGACTCAAAATACTTTTCATGTAATTTTAAGGCAGCAAATTAAATGGATAATTCAGTGCACTCAAATGAAGTTCGGAGTCCCTCACACGCTGCCGGTTCTGATATCACGTAAATTGTCTTTATAATATACTTAATATACTACTGGAAACGGGTTGAAGCCGGCCGCGGTGGCCGAGGGGTTCTAGGCGATTCAGTCTGGAACCGGGCGACTGCTACGGTCGCAGGTTTGTATCCTGCCTAGGGCATGGATGTGTGTGATGTCCTTAGGTCAGTTAGGTTAAAGTAGTTCTAAGTTCTAGGTGACTGATGACCTCAGATGTTAAGTCCCATAGTGCTCAGAGCCATTTGAACCATTTTTATTTGAAACGGATTGAAAAGGGATCGTTGTGTGACTAGAAATGCATTAGAAACACTGTCAAAATAAAAATCAAAGAGGATGCTATCGTGGTGTATATCAACAGATTTCGTTTGATCAGAGGATTACAAAACTGAAATTGATTACGACAATGAAATTAAAACGTAGCCTTTTAAGTAAAACTAATTATCAGAATCTACGTATTTTGACCTAGTGCCTCAACTGAAATATAGTCTAGAACTGATTCAAAAGGATTTTCTAAAAATGTGTCAAAATTAAGATGAGCAGTGTCCTCATATCACACCTAGTAGGATTAGCTGATGGAAGCTATCCTCCACAAAAGCTATTATGGCACCGCGAATAAGAGGTGCTTCTGACTTCTAATACATGTAGGTAAAGTTGGGAAAATTTCTAGAGGATAATTTCAAGCGGTTTCATGTAGACTAGGAAAGTGTGTTATGCTACATCAGAACCAACTTTTGTAACGTAGAATTTAAATTATGGCGAACACAGCAGTTACCATCTGAAGCAATCGATTTGGGATAGATCGATGGGTCGGATTTACGAAAAGGGCGGTGAGTTGAGTCAATTACATCACGGTATGCAGTTCGCCGCTATATTAAAAGTTTCATTACGTTGGGTTTCCCCTGGAGTAACTTGTTTTTGACCTACGGTAGTGTAAAGAAATTTCCGTGACATGTAATCATGTATTAGTAACCAGTTTCCCGAAAATGTGACAGCTGCATCACGCAGTCAAAAAAAGAACTAAGGATGGTAGATTCTGCCTGCTAAAGACATTACGGACAGGCGCAGAAGCAGCCGTCAGAATTGCCTGGCAAAGCAGTGAACGAGGCCATTCCCGTCCGGTGTCTCACCCGTTGGTCCGAGCGATCGAGCTGTATCACTGCCCATTAAGAGTTTAGCGCAGCGGTACTGGTTTGTGGCAGGATTACACTGCGTACCGCTTTTCTGAACAATTTGTGGAAAATTATTGCGAGAGCAGGTGCAATGTAGCGCGCGAGCCCACCTCTAGAACGCTTGTAATACTCATTAATTACCGACTGCGTGCAAATTAACTCCGGAGTGGAAACTGCGGCAGACGCAGCGCCTAATTAGACGCGAGGCGACTCGAGGCGTTCGTCGTGGCGGCAGGCAGCGACCAGCGGCCGAGGGAAGTGTCGACTGCGAAAAATGCACCGCCGTCACCACGACCAGTTTACGGACCAGCCACACTTTATTTTCGTTTCTTTCCTTCCACACTAAGAAGAGGATTTCAGTTTCTATGTTTTTATATCGTGCCCTATGTTAGAAAGCAACCAGCAAGTAGCGGAACCTCGGATAGTACCGGACATCGCTAATTTCCAAAAATGATTGCCTATCGAAGTCGCTGGATCCAAACGATACATATCGAACGTGCGACCGTAAATCGATCATGCAACTCTGGTGGCGGCCGTTATGAGTATAAATGTAAAGCACCAGTTTGCTTTTGTTCTACAATATTACTTTTATTGTTAACCGGTTTTCGGCTTGCAAGGCCATCTTCAGACATTTACTGAGCATTATATTGTAGAACAAAAGCAAACTGGTGCTTTACCTTTATTATGATGATGTTCTACCAAGAACCGACGGAAGATTCTGTTAATACGTTGTGAGTATGTTTACATTGGTCACTACAGCAACGACAAAATAAGAGTGTTACAAAAATACTTGTAATTGCAAAGGAGGCGAATTACCTTACTCGTCGTCGCTGTTGTCGTCATATGAAAGTCCATTACGGTGGTCTGGATGGACAATTTGGAAGAGCCGAGCCATGTATTCTTCCTGATACTCGTTCGTTTTCTGCACTGTCCGCAATGAAATTGTAACGGTATTTCAGCATCGAAACTGCTCTTACGAAGTTTTACACACTTCGCACCACCACAGTCTATACAGCCCCTTCTTTCCTCGTCTGGTAGTACTCCATATTTGCGACAAAAATTCGAAAAATTTTCTACTCTGGATGAACACGGAATTAGATTCTTCCATGTGAGAGAATCCGCCGAAGAAACGCCAAGAACACCAGACATCCCACTCACTAACGACACAAATCATCTGGGTTTCCCTAGCAGCTCACATATAAGTCGCGGAGGTATGTAATTTAGAGCAAGTAAGGGAACGACGTAAAACAGATGAAAATGACGATCACAAATAACTGATCACAACGCCCGCCACCGGAGTCGCATGATCGATTTACGATCGCACGTTCCATATATATCGTTTGAACCCAGTGACTTCGATAGGCAATCATTCTTGGAATTTACCACGTTTTTTTTCGAAATTATAAGGTTTCCTGAAGGTTGTAATGGAAATTCTTCTCTCTAGACAATATATGATACGTTACTTAATAGAATTACAGTGTCTGATCAAAATTATCCAGACTCCGGAGAGCGATTAACCGATATCAACACTTTCACGGTTAAATTTTACTTTGCATATACTTGAAAAACAAAAGGTCAAAAACTGCCTTCCTTTTTGATAAATAGCATACGCTCATTACTAAAATTTTTTTAGGCTGACCGATTTTGAAAATCGGAAAAGTGAGGCATGTGTCCATTTTTTCATGTGAAAATAGCATTTTCAGAGTCAATATTTTAATTTTTCTGTGGTATCGTCAATACCTACACCACGGAGCCGGCCGTCACGCGACCGCAGGTCACACATTGGACGTCCCACGGCCTGCCGTTCTTAGCGCAGGCGCAGTGCTGGCGAGTTCGATAGCCCAGGCGCGGCCCATGCACATATCTGCCTCCGCGGTAACATAGCAACGCTCGGCCGGCGTACCCATGTCAAACAGCGGCACGGCGGTACGGCGACAGTCATGTTATGCCACGCAGCAGTAGACCCATCGACGGCGAGCATATTCCTACGCTTCCTGGGGCTTTATCACCGCAGCCAGCCGCTCATTGCGGCAGTCTCTTCTTGGATTGTATTGGAGTTAATTGTCGCCGAAAGTAAATTTCATTGGCTATAACAAAATTCAGAAAGTGGTTCAGTGTAGCCTTCTATAACGCGATCGCGACAAATAAAATGTTTGATTTTACTCTCCTATGGATCATACGAAGCTGCGGCTATAAATGCTGACTTTGTTGTATACGTTCAATACCCACTGACAGTCCTTATCTTGAACAAATCCATCTCTTTGAACAATATTATAGGATGGGTCGCAGGGGTAATTTGTAAGTAATTTGCTTTGTAGATCGATTTCATTTTCCTATTATCCTTTTAACGAAACCATCATTCGCAGATGAAACGTATGCTGAGAGCTTATGAGGCAATGTCAAGGGCTGGGACTACAAGGAACGATTTTAAACTGGCGTTTCTCAACACAGAGACGACTACGACCAGAGATACACAGCTCATTACACCCACTTCATACTGGATGATATTGGCTGCCGTAATATTTGAGGATTAGTTCCTCTGTTTCGCCTAACTAATCATCTTATTTGGTAAAACATCAAAACAAAAATCTGTAATGTGGCGTATGTAGTACATGCAGTAGATGTGGTTGAAAACTGACGGTATACTCAGTCAATAAAATTTTTGTGGGTTTGTGACCGCATAGTCAATATGTAAAAACTACCGACTTTTCGGTCACTGATGTAAGTGACCCTCTTCAGTAAACAAGAACGCCCTGCGATTTGTGACCGCATTGTTAATATACAAAACTAGCAACATTTCGGTCACTGTTACAAGTGAAGTTCTTCAGTAAATAAAAATACCCTGAAGAAGGTCACTTGCAACAGTGGCCGAAACGTCTTTAGTTTTAGCCGGCCGTTTTGGCCGAGCGGTTCTAGGCGCTACAGTCTGGAACCGCGTGACCGCTACGGTCGCAGGTTCGAATCCTACCTCGGGCATGGATGTGTGTGATGACCTTAGGTTAGTTATGTTTAAGTAGTTCTAACTTCTAGGGGACTGATGCCCTCAGTAGTTAAGTCCCATAGTGCTCAGAGCCATTTGAACCGTCGGTAGTTTTACATATAACAAAGCGGTCACAAACCCAGAAATATTTTATTGACAGTGAGAATGGCCGCGAAAGCCTACGTTTATATTTGACGAAATATTACTTCAGAGTGAGAACATCTAGAAACCTCTCTTCCACAGAAATTACATCACTAACGTTGGGCCAAATACTCTTACGTTTAACTATTTCTTATTAAATAATATTCAAAATAAACTGGAAAATTTGTTGTGACGTATGAAACTGCATAAAAAGTGCTCTAGATAATTCTGCCTGCTGTTTCAACCGCTGGAAATACCTGGAGTGAGGACGTTCTACATTCAAAGGCTTCACACCTACGTCCTCCTCTTTCGCCTTGCGACCACCACATTTTGAGAGCGAAAGAATATCTGTTTACTATAGTACCTCAACGGTACATTTATACTGCTGCCTCACTGTTCGCAGAGAGCCTTTATGCTGCAGTTACTGGCATCACTGTCTGCAGTTTTTCAGTGGTGTAAGACGAAAACGATGTTCTCAGCATCGTCTGAAGACAGTAATCGTGGCTTGCTCGCTGTAAACGTGTGGTTATTGCCAAAGAGAAAGCAGAGGAGGTATGCAGAGCACCCTTTGAATGCTGAACGTCCAGACTGCAAATATTCCATCTCTTCTGACAACAGCTCAAAAATTGTCCAGATCACTTTTTCAGATAGTTACGAATGTCGCTTCAATTCTTCCAAGTTATTTTAAATATTATTGATCCAGGAAAAGGAAAACATATGAAGAGTGGAGATTGAAAAGTTTCAAAGTGCTAAATCTCACATTTATCACGAGAATGAAGAAACAGTGTATCTCTCTTTGCACGTAATTGATTTGCATTCGAAAAATGGAGATGGTACTGAACTAAACCAGTGTTATACGGCTCACCGCAAAAAATTATGAGACAAATTACAGCATAAATACTTTATAACGTGCGTTCTAAGCGCCATACCAGGGAAATGACCGATTTGGAAGTTTTTACTGGCGGCGCTTAGTAATGCTATTTATTTACACAAATAATGTAGCTACCGATTTCGAACCGACAGGCTACTCTTCAGATGGCTGTTGACATTTACATTACATTTGTTGTTACTTATGTTAATTACTGAAAAAAATTCACCAACTAATTTAAAGAACAGCAAACGTAATACGAACATAAAGAGGCATCAGAAGAGGAAGTTGTCTGTTCAAAACCGGAACCGGTCTCTGCTAGTTTCTTCATTGCAGGAATCAGCTAGTATTTTGTACACAGCGACGGTCTCAAAAAACGTCGACATAATAGTAGGAAGGAAGTTTCAGTTCGAAGTGCCATTAACACTGTGGCACTACACATTATTTGTTATAATACAAGTACAGAAATACAGCATCAGGTTTTTAAGTGGTATGGGCCGGCCGGGGTGGCCGAGCGGTTCTAGGCGCTACAGTCTGGAACCGCGTGACCGCTCCGGTTGCAGGTTCGAATCCTGCATCGGGCATGAATGTGTGTGATGTCCTTAGGTTAGTTAGGTTTAAGTAGTTCTAAGTTCTAGGCGACTGATGACTTCAGATGTTAAGTCGCATAGTGCTCAGAGCCATTTGAACCATTTTTTTGCAAAACAGATTACTTACAAAAAACACATGCGACGCATCCAAAAATATACTGCATATAAGATCGAAGGGAGAGCGTCACGGAAGTGCAGAAAAACCTGAGCTGGGAGACGCTTGAAGACAGACGTAAGGTACGCCGCAAAAAAGTACCTACTTACAGAGATCCAACTACCAGTATTAACACAGGAATCTAGGAATGTATTGCGGCCTCCTGTGTATCGCTCTTTCAGGGATCGCGACGGGAAGACTAAAATAACTGTAGCTTGTACAGTCATTTAACCATCATTTCTCGCGCTCCCCATACGCGTATCGAAACGGAAGATACCTTAACTTGTGAGACAACTGGAAGTACTCTCAGCTATGCACTTTGCTGTCGTTTTCCGAGCATGTATGTAGATACATGTATGTAGATACATGTGGTTGTAGACGCACGATGAGCGAGAAATCGCATAAAAGAACAGCAGCCCTCTGAACGACGGCACAGCTAGAGTGACCGAAACAGTCAACAGCTGCTCACGTTCCGGAACAAACAGTGTTGGTCACTGCGCCAAACAGCAACCAGCTCGATATCCTCAGCTGGTAAGGAACATAAGTAGCTGTGTAGAGAACAGGTATGGTAGAGGTTTAATTCACCGGTAAAACTGAGTGGACTTGTTTTCTGGGACATAGCAGAGATGTGTGAGCAGTGAGGCTGCAACATACACGTACTTGTCCATCGTGGTAGATCAGTGTGTTTCACAGGTTACTCATATATGAGAATACTCTCCACTTCGTATTATACCATTTGTCAAAGTCTCATTACGATCTATTGAAAGGTTTATGAGATACAGTGGACGTTATGAATACTTTACTACAACTGTATTGTTTGTGTGCATGAGCGGAAGTGTGCGTGCTGTGTACAGCCCATTGTCTAAACGATGGAAAAATCTCAGAAAGACGAAAATAATGAGGAGTAGGAGAACTGTGATTAGAGAGAAACATAACATCAAAACTGGTGACCGTGAAATAAAGGAAGTTAAGGAATTGTGTTAACTAGGAAGCAAAATAACACATGACAGACAAAGGTTCAAATGGCTCTGAGCACTATGAGACTTAACTTCTGCGGTTATCAGTCCCCTAGAACTTAGAACTACTTAAATCTGCCCGAGGCAGGATTCGAACGTGCGACCGTAGCGGTCGCGCGGCTCCAGACTGTACCGCCTAGAACCGCTCGGCCACTTCGGCCGGCAGACAGACAAAGCAAGGACAGTGTAGGAAGCATACTAGCTCAGAAAAGAGGCCACTCCTGACCTGGCTACTAGTATTAAACGTAGGTTTGGATTTGAGAAAGGCATTTCTGAGAATGTGTGTTTACAGTACAGCAATGTATGGCAATGAATTACAGACTGTGGGAAAATCGGAAAAGAAAAGAAATGAAGCGTCTCAGATGTAGCGCTATGGATGGATGTAGAAGATAGGTGGACAGATGAGGTAAGGAATGATAAGGCTCTATGCAGAATCGGCGAAGAAAATAAATGTGGATAAGGCAGAAAAGAAGAAGGGAGAAGATGACAGAACTTCTTTTAAGATATCAAGAAATAACTTCCATGGTACTGTACTGGGATCTGTAGACGGTAAAATGTGTAGGGGAAAGCAAAAATTGGAATACATCCAAGAAATAATTGACGAGGTTGGGTGAAAATGCTAGTCTGAGATGAAGCCGTTGGCGCAGAAAAGAACGTTGTCCTTCGATATTTAAAGGGGGGAAACCACATTAGGAGGCTGTTTGACGCTGATTTTTTTTTTTAGATATTTTTGGGTGGGAAGAATCAATCAGTTTCATCAAATTTTGGCATCATTTCATTCATATTTCGAAAAGTTTTTGTGAAATTTTTTTCAATAATTGCAGCAAAAAATAAGAAAGTTACGCTGTGATATCCTCTGAAAGTTGTGAGTATAGTTCGTGCGTGCAGTGTAGCCATTCCGATTTTCATCTGAAATCAAAAAGGTTTTGATTTTACATTAATAACTTATTTTCTAAGAATATGAACCTCAATGCTGGTGAAAATAATGAAAATTAAAAATTTTGCAGGTATTGGAACAATTTACTTCGATTTTCACAGTTTTTTCTCTAGTTGTGCAAAGAAAAATACCTTTAAAATCATTATATCATCTCACAAGTTTATTCATATAATCCGTAATTTTATGAAGAATCATACCATCATTTTTTATACTGATCGGTTCTATACGCAAATGTGAAAAAAGTCATTTCGAGATAAATGCATTTGAAAAATAAATTCTCGGTGACTAGTAATTCAAGGAAGTTAACAATAATGTAAAATGCTTACTGATTAATCTGCTATTCCAGTACCGTACATCGAGTATGGATTTAAGTGTCAGGAAGTCGTTTCTGAAAGTATTTGTATGGAGTGTAGCCATGTATGGAAGTGAAACATGGACGATAAATAGTTTGGACAAGAAGAGAATAGAAGCTTTCGAAATGTGGTTCTACAGAAGAATGATGAAGATAAATGGGTAGATCACATAACTAATAAGGAGGAACTGAATAGAATTGGGGAGAAGAAGAGTTTGTGGCACAACATGACTAGAAGAAGGGATTGGTTGGTAGGACATGTTCTGGGGCATCAAGGGATCACCAATTTAGTATTGGAGGGCAGCGTGGAGGGTAAAAATTGTAGAGGGAGACCAAGAGATGAATACACGATACAGATTCAGAAGGATGTAGGCTGCAGTACGTACTGGGAGATCAAGAAGCTTGCACAGGATAGGGTAGCATGGAGAGCTGCATCAAACCAGTCTCAGGACTGAAGACCACAACAACAACATAGTAATCCTTCTTCTTCCTCATAGGTTCCGTATTGCGCTTGCAGGAGACCTTCCTTCGATTCCCATGAACTACGTCGATCCTGCCGGCTCACGTGCTGGTTATCCATTTGTTGGGCATAATTGAAGCTTTGCGTGCCTACTACAATTCCTGCCTCGTTCGTGACCATCGGAAGGGATTAATTTCCTTCATTGAATAAGACCGCTGGTAAATAGGATGCCAATTCAATGACTGATAGTCCGGAGTGCAAGTGCTTAGGAGCTAATCGCCAAATAGCGGAATTAAAACTTTCATTCATTCGTTAGTATACGAAGCGGCTGCGAGGTTGTGCCGGTGAAGCCTACCTGAGGTAGCGCTTCGCCCTATCTGTGCTAGAGCCTGTACCCGATGCGCACTCGGTTCTGTGCTCATAAAATCTAAACGAATGCGAATTTATCTTTGAAGTTTGGCAGCGCATTCTTCGAGAGTTAAGCTAACAATTTATGCAATAAAAAAAGTCTGATTTTTTGAACCTCCTAGTGTGGTTTTCCCCCTTAAGGAGAAATTCAAATAGCACACGTGGAATATTTGAAGCAGTTACCTAACAAGCACAATACGCAAACTCTTAGTGACACTTATTTTCTTTGCAAAATCTTTGAATCTCGTGTGGTGGGTTACTTAATTTCGAAATATCAAAATAACTTAGTGATGCAGTTACGACTGTGCAGAAAACATCAGGTAGCAAATTATGTGATGTTTTTGTGGGAATAATGTTAGACGCAAAGAAAAAAAAACAACTATCGCACTGAAGTGGGTTTATATTAAGGCACCAATAATCACAATATCTGAGCTTTTACTCCTAAAATCCTGTATACGTCAACATCTCCTCCAAACCCAATGGATCGATTTCATCCAATCTTGATACACATATCACTTACCACCTGGAAAGTAATACTGTGGGGGTTAAATCCACCAACCTCCCATAGGGGTCGGGGTGATAATGGGTGATAGGAGTGGGGTGGGAGATGGACATATAGAGGGAGAGAAGATGTACAGAGAGAGGGGGGACGAGTAGATGGACTAGTACTTACTTACTTTCCGGGTCCGGAACTAGACTTCAGACTTCCGAAAATCAGCAGCCAATATGGCCTTGTCATTTGCCTCCCATAAGTCATTCATTGTGCAGGGCTGGTCTAAATATGGACAGATAAGCAGGTGTTGAGGATCCTGGGCAGAACAACACAGACAGAGAGTGTTCTCATTCTCTTTCAGGAAACCCCGTTGCTGCAGGTTTGTCTTGCACTTTGGCACTTCTGCCCTCATACGGTTTAGGGTTCTCCAGACTGTGTATGGTAGGTCTCCACCAGGCGCCAGTTCTTCTTTTACGTCTTTATGGGGGTATCTCAGGTCGATTTCCCACCTTTTCAAACGGTTCCCTGCAGCCGACCCTTCCAGGACTCGGGTACGTGACAGGAAACTCTTCCTCGGACAAAGCCGTCGGTCAGCAGGCTGGTGTCCGTATAAAGAATGAAGCATGTCCTTTTCTTGCTTGATTTTTTCGGCTTCGGCAGCGATGTCACGTCGTATGTTGGGCGCTGCGATCCCCATAATTAAGTACATCTTGTGCACTGGGATTGGCCTCAAGCATCCGGTAACAATCCGTGCCATTTCATTCACCGCGACATCAACTTTTCTCGCGTGTGTTGATGCAGACCATACTGGACTAGTAGAAGATTGGAATGAATACAGCTAACATGCAACATGTACAAGAACCAAGAGCTAGCAATAGAAAACGAAGACCAAGCAGTAAGTGCTCGAGTTAAAAACAGTGTTGTAGCATTTCACCTCTACTGTTGAATCTACACATCGAAGAAGCAATGATAGAAATAGAAGCTAGGTTCAGTGGTGGAATTAAAATTCATGATGAAAAGAAATGAATGAGAAAATTCGCTGATGACACTGCTGTAGTCAGTGAAAATGAGGTAGAATGGCAGGACGTGTTGAACTGGGTGAAGAATTTAATGAGTACAGAATGTGAAAATCAGGTAGAATGACCATTAACAAAAAGATAGGTAGTTTATGGTGAAGCTGATGAACAACATTCTAAGCTATGACGGAATCAATTCTTCACTGAATGTTGTTGTTGTTGTTGTTGTGGTCTTCAGTCCTGAGACTGGTTTGATGCAGCTCTCCATGCTACTCTATCCTGTGCAAGCTTCTTCATCTCCCAGTACCTACTGCAACGTACATCCTTCTGAAGCTGCTTAGTGTCTCCCTCTACGATTTTTACCCTCCACGCTGCCCTCCAATACTAAATTGGTGATCCCTCGATGTCTCAGAACATGTCCTACCACCGATCCCTTCTTCTAGTCAAGTTGTACCACAAGCTCCTCTTCTCCTCAATTCCATTCAATACCTCCTTATTAGTTATGTGATCTATCCATCTAATCTTGAGCATTCTTCTGTAGCACCACATTTCGAAAGCTTCTACTCTCTTCTTGTCTAAACTATTTATCGTCCACGTTTCACTTCCATACATGGCTACACTCCATACAAATACTTTCAGAAACGACTTCCTGACATTTAAATCTATACTCGATGTTAACAATTTTTTATTGTTCAGAAATGCTTTCCTTCCCATTGCCAGTCTACATTTTATATCCTCTCTACTTCGACCATCATCAGTTATTTTGCTCCGCAAATAGCGAAACTCCTTTACTACTTTAAGTGTCTCATTTCTTAATCTAATTCCCTCAGCATCACCCGATTTAATTTGACTACATTCCATTATCCTCGTTTTGCTTTTGTTGATGTTCATCTTATACCCTCTTTTCAAGACACTGTCCATTCCGTTCAGCTGCTCTTCCAAGTCCTTTGCTGTCTCTGACAGAATTACAATGTCATCGGCGAACCTCAAAATTTTTGTTTCTTCTCCATGGATTTTAATACCTACTCCGAACTTTTCTTTTGTTTCCTTTATTGCTTGTTCAATATACAGATTGAGTAACATCGGGGATAGGCTATAACCCTGTCTCACTCCCTTCCCAACGACTGCTTCCCTTTCATACCCCTCGACTCTTCACTGAATATTTTCGTAAAATCGTGCAAGAAAGACTCCTGAGCAGCTGGAGAGCTCGCGAAATTCTATTCGTACTGGTACTGCTGCACGATGACTAGTGGGCTGAACGGGGAGCTCTGTGTCCACCTTCAAGTGCAGTTCAACTGCATTCGCCTGTGCGGGAGACGACACGCAGACTGCCGGATCTCTTTGTGTTCTCACGCCAAGAAGAGTGTGACGCCGGCCCAGCACTGCATGCCGAGCTCTGTCAGACTCGTGCGTGGCAGCGCGCTTGCACCCTTCGATGCGGTGCCCGGGTGGCGGCGCCCTCTCTCTGCAGACTCAGCGACGTCGCAGCGCCGCCCAGCGCCGGGCCCGGCGGACGGGACGGCACGCCGAGGTAAATTTAGGCGGCTGACCTCGCGCCGCAGTAATTTTGGGAGCGGTTGGTAGCGTGCCACGCAGCTGTGGGCCGATCGTCTGCGATACGCCGCGACGCCACCTGACGGGCCACCCTCTGCTGCCGGCTCATACCAGCTGCAAGGCGCGCCGCTCGCCTGGCGCGCCTCCCACCCACACGCTACACCTGGTTTGCTTTTATCTTCCCAACCGTCGAGACGCTTTAGAGGACAAGGTGAAATCCACAATACTGCGGGGAAAGACAGCCTCCTTTAGGTCAAAAATCTTCATACATTTCTCCTTAGTTACTTTTCAGTTCGACGCATCTTGTGCAATATGACTCCAAGCCTTAAGTGCAGTTCTGGAAAGACTGTAGAACACCCACTGGTGGATGCCCGACTTTCTTCAGAAAAACAGACACCCAAAACATCACCAACTTTGGCCATCTTTTACCAGGCATGGCTGCAGAGTTCCGTTCCGGAGGGGGCGTCAAAATTTGTTACTGTTCGCCCTCCCCCTCAACCCCACCACCCTCCTGCCCACAGATTAAATGTTAGTCGTAATTATGAACACTTGGACGTACCACACTTCAATAATAGCAATAATTAAATAATATTTCAATGCGGTTTTTGAGTCATCAATCTACTGATCTACGTAAGTTCCATGCGGCTTTTCGCGGATGATGGTGTACTATACAGAGAAGTTGCAGCATTAGAAAACTGCAGCGAAATGCAGGAAGATCAGCAGCGGATAGGCACTTGGTGCAGGGAGTGGCAACTGACCCTGAACATAGAGAAATGTAATGTATTGCGAATACATAGAAAGAAGGATCCTTTATTGTATGATTATATGTTAGCAGAACAAACACTGGTAGCAGTTACTTCTGTAAAATATCTGGGAGTATGTGTACGGAACGATTTGAAGCGGAATGATCATATAAAATTAATGTTGATAAGGCGGGTGGCAGGTTGAGATCCATTGGGAGAGTCCTTAGAAAATGTGGTTCATCAGCAAAGGAGGTGGCTTACAAAACACTCGTTCGACCTATACTTGAGTATTGCTTATCAGTGTGGGATCCGTACCAGGTCGGGTGGACAGACGAGATAGAGAAGATCCAAAGAACAGCGGCGGGTTTCGCCGCAGGGTTATTTGGTAAGCGTGATAGCGTTACGGAGATGTTTAGCTAAGTCAAGTGGCAGACTCTGCAAGAGAGGCGCTCTGCATCGCGGTGTAGCTTGCTGTCCAGGTTTCGATAGGGTGCGTTTCTGGATGAGGTATCGAATATATTGCTTCCCCCTACATATACCTCCAGAGGAGATCATGAATGTAGAATTAGAGAGATTCGAGCGCGCACGGAGGCTTTCCGGCAGTCGTTCTTCCCGAGAACCATACGCGACTGGAACAGGAAAGGGAGGTAATGACAGTAGCATGTAAAGTGCCCTCCGCCACACACTGTTTGGTGGCTTGCAGCGTAGAAATGTAGATGTAGATGTAGACTAGTTTGATTTGATTTGCCACAACTTCCTTTTCTGTGCCAAAAACTTCATCTCAGTGTAGCACTTGCACCGAACCTTGTCAGTTATTGCTTGGATGTATTCCACTCTCTGCTTGCCCCCACACATTTTACCCTCTACAGCTGCCAGTGGTACCATGGAATTTATTTATTTATTCTTAAAATAAGTCCTGTCATCTTGTCCCCTCTTCTTGTCTGTCTGTTCCACATTTCCTTTCTTCCCCCGATTCTGCATACAGCCTCCTCATTCCTTACCTCATCTCTCCACCTCATTTTCTACATCCATCTATAGCACTGTATCTGAGGTGCTTCATTTCTTTCCTTTCCAGATTTTCCCACAGTCGATGATTCACTAACATACAGTTCTGTACTGCAAACATAAATTCTCAGAAATGCCTTTCTCAAATCAAAACCTATTTTTGATACTAGTAGCCAGATCAACAATGCCCTCTTTTCTGAGCTACTCTGATTTTTTACACTGTCCTCGCTTTGTCCGTCATGTGTTATTTAGCTTCCAAGTTAATATAATTCCTTAACTTCCTTTATTTCATTGTCACCAGTTTTGATGTTAAGTTTCTCTCTAATTACAATTCTACTACTACTCATTACTTTCGTCTTTCTTAGATATCTTTGAGTTCATATTCTGTACTCATTAAACTCTTCGCTCAGTTCAACACGTCCTGCCATTATACCTCATTTTCACTGAGTACAGCCGTGTCATCAGCGAATTTTCTCATTCATCTCCTTTCATCATGAATTTTAATTCCACTACTGAACCTAGCTTCTATTTCCGTCATTGCTTCTTCGATGTATAGATTGAACAGTAGAGATGAAATGCTACAACCCTTATTTTTAACGCGAGCACTTACTGCTTGGTCTTAGTTTGTTATTGCTAGATCTTGGTTCATGTACATGTTGCATGTTAGCTGTATTCATTCGAATCTTCTACTACTCCATCTACTCGTCCCCCCTCTCTCCGTCCATCTTCTCCTCCCCCTCTATATGTCCATCTCCCACCCCCCTCCTGTCACCCATTATCACCCCCACCCAAATGGGAGGTAGGTGATTTTTACCCCCACAATATTTCTTTCCAGATGGTAAGTGATATGTGTATCAAGATTGGATGTGGTGGCCGAGCGGTTCTAGGGGCTACAGTCTGGAACCGAGCGACCGCTACGGTCGCAGGTTCGAATCCTGTCTCGTGCATGGATGTGTGTGCTGTCTTTAGGTTAGTTAGGTGAAGTAGTTCTAAGTTCTAGGGGACTGATGACCTCAGAAGTTAACTCCCATAGTGCTCAGAGCCATTGGATGAAATCGATCCTTGGGTTCGGAGGAGATGTTGACGTATACAGGATTTTAGGAGTAAAAGCGCAGATATTGTGATTATTGGTGCTTAATATAAACCCACTTCAGTGCGTTAGTTGGTTTTTTCTTTGCGTCTAACATTATTCCCACAAAAACATCACAAAATTTGCTACCTGGTGTTTTCTGCACAGTCGTACCTGCATCACTAAGTGAACTACATCTGACATCATTGACTAAAAGCTTTACATTCACATGTATAATTTCAACACATGACCTGCTGCGCAGGAGAAAAATAAGCATTAATGGCTTTCTCTTGTCACATGTACTTGAAGGTATTAACCTACCTAAAGATCTACTGCTTCTAATAGCTACAATTATTAGTCTGCAAGTGTGTGCATGTGTGTGTGTGTGTGTGTGTGTGTGTGTGTGTGTGTGTGTGCGCCTGAAATACATACTGCACACTTATTTCTGACTCTCTTCTGCTTTATGCCATGTAACTCCCTTGGCGATGTTAAATTTATCGTTGGTACACAGCTGTATGGTTCGATCTTAGGTCCTAATACACGTTGACAATATTATTAGGTCGCTGCAGTGCTCATCCTCCTACCACAGTTAACATACTGAATAGAAAAAGTAATAGACACATTCCACTTCATACTTTTAATAGTATTCCAAGTCAACTTAATACAGGAAATAAATACCAAGCGGTCGTTTTCGAAAACTTTTACGTCTCCCATTCTCATTTACACCCCCACCCCTAGTCATAGTGGGGAATCTTACTCACGCAGTATTTTGTACAAATAACACGTCAGGTAGCTAACAAATTTGGTTGAAATAGCTCCTGCTGTTCCTGAATTGCGCTTCAATGTCACCTCATTTTCATTCCCACTCCAATGGGATGAAGGTGGTACTTAACCATATAGTGCTTCTTTCCAGATAGCAAATGATATGTATATCAAGTTTGGTTGAAACGGATCCAGTATATATATACTAGGACAAGGCGTTCACTATACATACAAGCACAATTAAAAACATACATTAGATATATACATACATTTTTATAACATAAAGAGATTAACTGTCTTTAACTTGGAAAACGTCGTAATTTATACTATATAAAATCAGAGTCCACTCACTAGTATCGGTATTCCACTCAGAGCTACGGCTGTGAGCACAGTTCTGAAGAGTACGGCTATGTGAGTGTCTAAATATGGCGAGTGCTGTTTCCTTCAGTGGTTTCCATCTACACTAACCGAAACAGATAGCAATACCAAAAAATAATTAATGTAGGCTAATGGAATTTGTGGAATACTTTTGTCTAGCTAATATATTTAAGTGATTAACATTGCAAGATCACAGCTTAATGTAAGCGTTGCATATGTGAAATGCTGGTTCATTAACTGCCAAAACGACGAATTCTTACATGCAAATGATCACGCATCGTGTTGTACAGGTGTCAGATGTTGCGTTGTGGGATGGTGTTCCGTGCTTGTTGCACTTAGTCACTAAAACGACGCTTAATGCTGTTTGAGGATGGCGCTGGAGTTGTTGTCCGACGATGTCCCATATGTGTAGACAGGTCTGGTGATCGAGCAGGTCAAGGCAACATTTCGACACACTGTAGAGCATGCTGGGTTACAACAGCGGTATGTGGATGAGTGTAAACCTGTTGGAAAACACCCCTGGAATGCTGTTCATGAACCGTGGAATCACCAGACTAACATACAGATTTGCAGTTAGGATGCGTGAGATAACTACGAGAGTGCTCCTGCTGCCATACGAAATTGCAGCCCAGGCCGTAACTCCAAGTGTAGGTCAAAAGTGTCTGTTACGCAACAAACCGCCGTTGTAAGGTGTCAGGCAAATCCAACACCTTCCATGAAAACCCTGACATGATAAGCAAATCCAGTAGTATGTCACATAGCTCCGAATAAATCGTGACATTAAATTAACCAAAGTAATACGAGTGACGAGTGAGCAAATGGAATACCACAGACTAACACAAGAATGCCTAAATGCATGTCATACCTTCCCACCGTGAGACAGACTTAGTTCCGAGGGGAGAGACAAGAACAGAAGCCGAGAGCAGAACCGTGTTAAGCTGGAAAGCCCTACGATAAGGGACAGACGGACACCCACGTCGCCAGCTAACCGCTAGGACCACACCACCTGCAAGTTTTAGCGTGAGACTTTTTCGCGTCTCTGTTATGTCAGGACCACCCCCCAGCCAATGTTAAAAGCTAGAGCCCTCCAGAAGAACAGTATAGATCTTACGATAACGCTAAAAGGACCACACCAGCTGCATGTTTTAGCGTGAGACTTTTTCGCGTCTCTGTTACGTTGCAAACTTTAAAAACATTGCCCCACCACGAAAAGTATAACGTTTCTCATTGGATAGACAGAATTTTTGTAGGCGGAGCTTAAGGTTAACATTGAGACCCTGACTGGTCAGATGAAAACACAGCCAGATAGTTTTTTTTAAACCAACTTCGGTAAATTTTATTAAGGAGAAGTTAGGAGAGAGTTGCTTCAGAGACGGCGAGGTGAGCGGAGCTGCGCCGGCCGCCGCCCCCTGACGAACACCGACAAGGTCATGAACGCATTTTTGAGTGCATAAGGCTTCACTCAGAACTGCAGAAGTCTCATCTGTTACATCCTCTTTTTACGTAATACTAGTGTCGAGCGTCAATTAAAGCTCATGGTGTTCACATTTGCCACTTGAAGTAAAAATCTGAAACTCGATGGTTTTTCTGTTATATAGTTATTGAGAAGCCACATCAGCCACTGTAATTTACGACAAGTTAGATAAGTAATTAAAGATAATTGAGGGTCACTGTAGACCATTTTGATAGTTTTCTCTCTTGTGAAACTTAATTTAAACCTAGATTATAGATGTGATATGGCACAGGTCATCCTTCGATCCATTGTAGAACTTGGAAACCCACTCAAGGAATGTTCGTTCACATTTTTGTTGAACGCAGTTGGTTTTTACCATCCCATATTAAAACATTTCCTTTTATCAATAGTGCAATTTATAAACCATGTTTTGTGAGTAGAATAAAATTTCCAATGGTAAACTTAACTGCTTTTTCGACGTTATTTTACCAGCTAACTAAAAATCGGAAAGCCTTGAACCCCTTCCACTAAATTTAGTTAGTATTAAGATTCTTTTACAGGGAGTGCAGTGGAGCTGACGCTGAAATCATTAAGTATTTGGTTATATCATCGCTAGTCTCACTGAACTCTTCTGAATTCTACATGTCATGTGTGTTCTGGCGTCTCCTTACCAGCAACAGGTCCCAGGTTCAAACTAGTCAATTCCCTAAAAAACACTCTCAGAGCGTCGTTGCGCGAAAGTGGTAGGGAGACACGACTTAGAACAAACAGACACCACGCAGAATGTTAGACCGTCACTGCATCGAGGCAGAACCAGCTTTCATCAGAAAACACAACAGACCTCCACCCAGCCCTCTAATGAGCTCTCGTTTGGCATCACAGAAGCCACAAATGGTGATGGTTTGGGGTCAGTGGAATGCACGCTACAGGGCGTCTGGCTCGGAGCTGTCCTTGAAGTAAACAATTTGTAACAGTTCGTTGTGTCACTGTGGTGCCAACTGCTGCTCCGCTTGGTGCAGCAGATGCAGTGCGATGTGTCAGAGATCTACCCTGAACACAATGGTCTTCCCTCTCGGTAGTGCCAAGTAGCCGTCCGGAGCCTGGTCTTCTGGTGACAGTACATTATTGTGACCACTGCTGCCAGCAACCATGTACGCTGGCTACATTCCTGCCCCAAGTCTGGCTGAAGTATCGCAGAAGGAACATCCAGCTTCTCGTAGGCCAATTACACGACCTCGTTCGAACTCACTGAGGTGTTGATAGCGGCATCTTTGTCGCCTTAAAGGCACTCATGACTAAAATCAGTTCATTGCGTTCAACCTCAAAGGTAACTAACGCTCACAACCGTTACAGCATGTATTTAAAGAAACCTGATCTGCACCCCCTACCAACACCACTATTCTGAAAATGGGGCGAAATTTGATATGGCATCATATTTCAGCTGTAAAACCACCCTTACCAACCTTCGTTTATGCCGCACAACTCCTTCTTGGTGTTGCGATTCTTTTTTCCGATAGTGTAAATCGGAAATTTAGTTTTTCTGAGATTTTTTTAATGTTTAGTGTCTTCTCTTTCTCGACTTCCTGTGGTTTTTCGGTTCCACCTGTGGACCGACGGACCGTGTAATCTGTTGTTGACAGCAGGTACGGCCAGTCTGGGAATGTACGTCTTCACCTCACTAGAATGTAACCGGGCAGGTCGCAAGCCGATCCACATGGCCAGGCCATCACACAAGCATCCAAACAATAGCCTGAGTTAAACGTAGCTTGTAATTTGAGAATCTCTTGTCTTTTTGGAGAGTCTTAGTGTTCATGCTACTGTATTCTCCGAAAGATACCCGTGGGATTTGGAAACTGATCCATTATGTCAAAAAATGTAAACGCCTCTGCTGAACAACACTTTCGAGCAGCGGGGATGAGGATGGGGAGGGGATGGTTGGAAAAAACACACATATGTCATTCCACCCTCCAACCCGCTATCCATCCAACCATTTGATCCGCACCTTATAAACGCTTTTACTTAGATGATACAAACTGAGCTCCGGTACTCAAGCCTTATCAACAAACGGAGTTTCAAAGTTTTACGCGAATGTTGAACAGAATACAAGAACGTCAATTGACTAGCACTAGCTTTGGTGCAAATCGCTGAGTCACCGAACAACAGTTCTGCCAGTATTATGTTCGAAGCGCTTTATCTTTTTCTAGTTTTCCACCGAACAATTGTGTCACTACAGGGAATCTTGTGTATTCAGAAAGATACAATAATAGTGGTAGTGTCCTCTCTGATAGCTGAGTGTCAGCGTGACGGATTGCCGTCCTGCGGGCCCGGCTTTGATTTCCGGCTGGGTCGGGGATTTTCTCTGCCCAGGGACTGGGTGTTGTGCTGTCTTCATCATCATTTCATCCCAATCCGGCATGCAGGTCACCCAATATGGCGTCGAATGTAATAAGACCTGCACCAAGGCGGCCGGACCTGGCCCGCAAGGGGCCTCCCGGCCAATGACGCCAAACGCTCATTTCCATTTTTTTATAGTGGTAGTCACAATGGCGTCTTAGAATCGAGAGATAGTAGAGAATCGTTATACTGCTGTGTCTGCCTAGCGATGTTTTTGTATACTGCTGCAGTCAACGCAAAAATTTGCAGGGCTAGAGAGCAATTTATCGTGAAAACTACATTACTCTTCATTCCCTGGTACTGCATCGGTTGACTGCTGCCGGCCGCTGTGGCCGAGCGGTTCTAGGCGCTTCAGTCTGGAACTGCGCGACCGCTACGGTCGCAGGTTCGAATCCTGCCTCGGTCATGGATGTGTGTGATGTCCTGAGATTAGGTAGGTTTAAGTGGTTCTAAGTCCGCGTATGCGGATGACTTAGTTGTGATGGCAGATTCGATTGAAAGTTTACAAAGTAATATTTCAGAGCTAGATCAGAAATGTAAGGACTATGGTTTGAAGATTAGCGTCGCCAAAACGAAAGTAATGCCAGTGGGAAAGAGATATAAACGGATTGAGTGCCAAATAGGAGGAACAAAGTTAGAACAGGTGGACGGTTTCAAGTAATTAGGATGCATATTTTCACAGGATGGCAACATAGTGAAAGAACTGGAAGCGAGGTGTAGCAAAGCTAATGCAGTGAGCGCTCAGCTACGATCTACTCTCTTCTGCAAGATGGAAGTCTGTACCAAGACTAAGTTATCTGTGCACCGTTCAATCTTTCGACCAACTTTGCTGTATGGGAGAGAAAGCTGGGTGGTTTCAGGTTACCTTATCAATAAGGTTGAGGTTACGGATATGAAAGTAGCTCGGATGACTGCAGGCACTAGTAGATGGAAACAATGGCAGGAGGGTGTCCACAATGAGGAAATCAAAGAAAAACTGGGAATGAACTCTATAGATGTAGCAGTCAGGGCGAACAGGCTTAGATGGTGGGGTCATGTTACACGCATGGGAGAAGCAGGGTTACCCAAGGGACTCGTGGGTTCAGACGTAGAGGGTAGGAGGAGTCGAGGAAGACCAAGGAGAAGGTACCTGGATTTGGTTAAGAATGATTTCGAAGTAATAGGCTTAACATCAGAAGAGGCACTAATGTTAGCACTGAATAGGGGATCATGGAGGAATTTTATAAGGGGGACTATGCTCCAGACTGAACGCTGAAAGGCATAATCAGTCTTAAATGATGATGATGATGATGATGATTATGATGATGATAAGTTCTAGGGGACTGATGACCTGAGATGCTAAATTCCACAGTGCTCAGAGCCATTTGAACCATTTTTCGGTTGACAGCTCCGATATTCGCACCCACACTGATAAGCCGAAGCATGAAGAAAAGCTGCCTAACAGCGTGTTAAGGCTTTCTCTAAAACAGAAAGATTCTGCTTGTTAAGGATCGAGCAAGTCTTTGGTAGGTTTCCAGAGGAATGTGGCACTAGATGTTTACCCAAAGGGTACGCAATTCCAGTAAATTAATTGCCGATGGTTAGCGGGTATGGAGTTAATCCCCAATAGCATTCCAGATGTTCCCCATCTGGTTCATATCAGATGAATTTAGTCGCTAAGACATCGACGTGTCTTCACTAACATGATCCTCAAACTACCACTACCGACCAACGTTCGTGGTACACACGATTCCGAGCAGCCGTCCGCCTGGATGACGGGCTATCTGGACACGACCATCGACCTATTGTAATAAGAAACGTGATTTATCCACAAAGCACCACGTTTCCACTGATACGTGATAATTCAGTGGCTACTGCAATCGTGAACTGGCGATGTCGTTAGGCCTACATGAAAACACGTACAGGTCATATGCTGCGGCCTCACATTAATGTGCGCTGAACGCTGTGCTCCGAAACACTTACAGCTGCGTCAGCATTGTACTCTTATCGCCAGACCTAGCATAGATTGCCGCCTACCCTGCTTGACAGCGGGGGCAAGCCTCCGATCTCCACGTTCTGTTGTGAAGCTAGGACGTCTCTCACGTTGTCGCACGCCCATGGATTCACCGTCCTTCAGCCACTTTCAATAGACGCCTAAGACATTAGCACGCGAACAGTAGACCATCTTCGCCGTTTCAGAGATGTCAATCCCCACGCATCGAGCTGCAACAATCTGCTCTTCGTCAAAGTTACTTATGTTTGTGGATTGTCTTCATCAGCGTCCCGTATCTGTTTATATTGTTTGCTTACCGCGTCATGTGCCCGTATCACCACCAGGGAACATTTAGTCTCATTGTGGGGTGGTGAGTGGTGGGTGCGAAGTCATGTTTGTGTTGTATGGCGATGAGAGAAAGGAAAGACATGAAACCTCTCGAATAGCACTTGACGAATACCACTAAACATACACCCAAGTCTGATTCAAAAATGGTTCAAATGGCTCCGAGCACTATGGGACTTAACTTCAGTCCCGTAGAACTTAGAACTACTTAAACCTAACTAACCTAAGGACATCACACACATCCATGCCCGAGGCAGGATTCGAAGCTGCGACCGTAGCGGTCGCGCGGTTCCAGACTGTAGCGCGTAGAACCGCTCGGCCACACCCAGTCTGGTGACTAGGAGCTTTAAATCACCACCTTTCCTTCTCTTCCCGGCAAAATATCGTTTTCTTCCACCATCAGGATTCGAAACTGCTATCCCCAAGTCGAGTGCAGGCCTTCTTTAGCGACCTGGGTTATGCAGGCGAGTGCATTAGGAACAGTTGCTGTTTTATCGTATTAGCATGAGAGAAGGAAAATTAAAATTTATTTTCCAGAAGTAACAGATCTTTTGCAAACGAAAGTGATGATGAAATATCTGTACTACATTGCCATCTATATCACACAATCCTTTAACTTTCGTTCATAACCTTAGTTTTTGCTCTTTCAGTACACAGTAAAAAAAGTACCGCAAACGACTGAAAATTGAACGAACATGTGGTTTAGCGCACTGTATCTAGTGAACCGGTAAAACCTCCTAAGGGACTGATGCAAAATCTTTGGTTGAAGTGTACGTGAGGAATTACTATTTGATGGACATATTCAAATACAAGTTATAAGAGGTTTTCAGTAAGTTGCAGCCGATCAATTTCAACAAAGAATTTCATCATATGTACCGTATGAGAGATTTCAGTTCGAAATGTGGATTGTCTTCCATCCATTGTAGTCCACTGCTTGACACTGTCAAGCAGCAGAGTTCTTGGGGCAGGTTTCGAGATTACAGCAGTATCGTTCAAATGTTTGCTCGGTAGTTACGTTTTTATTTAGTGTTTACGCAGCAAGGTTACATGGACCAGAGGCATTTGCGTTGGTGTAGCATATTAGCGCTGCGTTGTCTCCATAATGTCTTTACTGTCGGCTGAATTTCAAAGCAGTTCAGGGTAAACCAAAATGTTGAAGTACTTCGCAAAGTTATGTAATATGCAAGACGTTCTTGCTTATTCATGAAGGGAACATGCAACCGAGTTTTGATTAAACTATGCTCAAAGGAAGTGGAGTCGTGTCCTATGTTTAACGGCTGATAACCCTATTGTTTGCAGCTTGTTACGAATGCAAGTCTTATACAATCATGAGGAAGCGACTAGACAGAATTTTTGCTTCAGGGACTGACATAGGAACTGCGCACCATTACAAATAAAGTGTATAACAAAAAGAAGGAAAGAAAATTTGAATAATCCAAAATTCTGAATAGATAAGGATTATAAGATGCATTGGACCGCACTTACTGAAGATGCTCAAAATGGCCACTATCAGCGGCGAGACACTTTTGATATCGGTAATCTACTGCCAGAGCAATATGTGTAAAAATAATGTAAAAATGACCCCTGCCACTGCTAAACATAAAATTTCAGATCGCCTAAACTCTGCCGGTGAAGTTCTTTCTAAGGCATGGAAAATACACTCTAACACAAACACAAATACAAAATGTGTTCAAATGTGTGTGAATTCCTAAGAGACCAAATTGCTTAGGTCATCGGTTCCTAGACTTACAGAATGCTTAAACTAACTTATGCTAAGAACAACCACACACGCCCATGCCCGAGGAAGGACTCGAACCTCCGGTGGTGGGGGGGCGCAGTCCGTGACATGATGCCTCAAACCGCACAGCCACACCACGCGGCCGCAGACACAATCACACACACACACACACACACACACACACACACACACACACACACAAAACGACGCACCATGAAGGGATTATCGAAATGGGACGGAAAAATTGGATGATTTATCCGGGGGAAAAAACTTGACAAACTGAGCAAGTCAATAACGCTTGGGTGGACCTCTACCTCTTAAGCAACCACTTATTTGGTTTGGCACTGACTGGTACAGTTGTTGGATGTCATCTTGACGGGTATCGTCCAAATTGTGTCCAACTGGCGCCTTAGATCATTAAAACTCCCCTTGCCTAATGCTCCAAACGCTATCAATTGTGGAAGGATCCGGCGACCTCATTGGCCAATGTAGGGTTTGGCAAGCACGAAGACAAGCAGCAGGAACTCTCGTCGCGTGCGGATGGGCATTATCTTGCTGAAATGTAATACCAGGATGGCTTACCATGAAGGGCAACAAAACGAGGAGTAGAATATCGTCGACGTACCGCTGTGCTGTAAGGGTGCCGTGGATGACAACCAAAAGGGTCGTCTATGTAAATATTTGGTACCCCCCGAGTATCACTCGTGGCTATTGGACCGTAAGGCGAGCGACTTTCAGGTATATTTCCTACTGCTGTCCGCTGCGTTCCAGACACGTCTTGTCTTCCTGGCCAACGGGGATCAGTTCTAAGCGGGACTCATCACCGAAGATAATTCTGCTTCAGTTAATGAGATTACAGGCCGAAAACGTGTCTGGATACGACCCAGACAGCGGTGGGATACCAACCTGAATGTCGCTCGCTATCGGCCTGACAACCAGCAGCGACGGTCTGGGATGTCTTTTCTTTCGAAATCAGGAACCTTTTAGTTGTCATCCGCGGCACTCATACGGCACAGAGGTAGATCAACAGTATTGTATGCCCCGTTTTATTGTCGCTCATGGCAAGCCACACTGGGTTACATTTCAGCAAGATAATGCTCGTCTGCGCACTACTTCGTGGTATCCAAACCCGAACTTGGCCAGCAAAGTCGCCGAATCTCTCCTCAATCGAGAACATTTGGAGCATAATGGGCAGGGTCCTTCAACCATCTCGGGATTTTGACCATCATACTACAACTCTATAAAACAATGACAAGCCGAATAACTGCTTGCATAAGGGTTAGAGGTGGACCAGCGGCTATTGACTTGCTCAATTTGTGAAGCTCTTACTCTTGAATAAATAATCCAATTTTTTCTGAAATTGTTTTCATTAGTCTCTTTTGTCTTAAACTGTATTTTAACGTTTTTCACAGGTAAAAGTGCAATATCGTTAAATCCAATGATGCGGAAGAAAATAAATTATACTTCTTCGTACTGTACAAAAGACGTTTACCGTGTTTCATTTACTGTCGTCGAAGATTTATACGAGAAATTTGACCATGAAAATAATTTGAATACACCACTACGAAACGTTACTCCAAAAGTAATAAGATATATGTCAGGTTTTTTCCACTACTAGGAAATAAAATATGTGAAGCATTCAGAAAAGACTTATTTACAAAATGACACATATCATAACGAAGCGTAGGTGAAATAGAATGTTTATTTAGGCAGAAGGTATGATAGGCCTACACAGTCATACACTGAGAGGTAAGGCCAGCCTCCAGAGAGGCTAGTAAGGTTGTGTTCAGACACCACAGAGAGTGCACACAGTCCGCAGCTCGTGGTAGTGCGGTAGCGTTCTCGCTTCTCACGCCCGGGTTCCCGGGTTCGATTCCCGGCGGGGTCAGGGATTTTCTCTGCCTCGTGATGACTGGGTGTTGTGTGCTGTCCTTAGGTTGGTTAGGTTTAAGTAGTTCTAAGTTCTAGGGGACTGATGACCATAGATGTTAAGTCCCATAGTGCTCAGAGCCAGAGTGCACACAACACTGTATGTGATACTCTTCCGCCTTACGTTGACAAATACAGGGGTTGTAGAAAAATATGGAAACACCACAAGTAGTGCATGCAAATCATATGCTAGTGAAGCTCTGTTGAATTTTACCACGAACGACACGTGCGCAATGTGCCCAACGCGTTGCAAGTGTCAGTTGTGGTCAGAACAGTGTAATTGTGCAAGTAGTGTGTCGGAGCAAAATGAATTCCAACGTGGGAAAGTTGTTGGCGCTCGTTTGAAGAGTGCTTCCGTAGCCAAGGGAGCAGAAGTGATTGTTGTTTCAGAGGCACGGTATCGCAGGTTTATTCCGCATACAGGGAAAGTGGACAAGCGTCATCTTTTAAGTGACAATGCGGCCGGAACGGTGTCTTGAGCGAAGAGGACCGGGATGAGAAACAAGAGGGCGAAAGTTGCGAAAGTCACCGCAGAACTAAACGTCACACTCGCGAACCCAGTGAGCACCAAAGCAACTGAGCTTCAGAAGCACAGAATTGTATGGCGAGCTAAAATTCCAAATCCACTTCAATGACGCAAATGGCCATACGAAGAAAATGTGGAGTCGAAGTCATAAAACCTGGACTGTGGAACAATGAATGAAAGTCATTTGGTTGGATGAGTCCTGTTTCACAATTTTTCCAACTTCTGACAGAGTTTACGCCCCAATAGTGTTGATTTATGCAGCTATAGCGGGGTATTCCTTGCGTCACGTGGTTACTCGGTAACGTCACATTACTGCCAAGGATTATGTGACAATTTTGGCTGTTCAGGTCCATCCTATTGTACAATGTTTGTTCCCCACTAGTGATTCTGTGTTCCTACACGATAGGGCCCCTTTTCACACAGCTCACATAGTCTAGGAGTGATTTTGTGAGTCGGGGGATGAACTGTCGTATCTCCTCTAGTCATCACAGTCACGAGATCTCAATATTATTGAGCCTTTGTGGTGTACTTAAGAATGAGGGTGTGTGACCGCTGTCTACCTCCGTCATCGTTACCTGCACTCTGCCACTATTTTGCAGGAACTGTGGTGTAAGATTCCCTTGAAAACCATACCGGAAATGTGTTTATCCTTTCCGAGACGTTTGGAAGCTGTTTCAAATGCCACCGGGCTACTCCACCGTATTAGGCATGGTAATGTGTTGCGCTTCAGTCCGGAACCGCGCGACTGCTACTGTCGCAGGGTCGAATCCTGCCTCGGGCATGGATGTGTGTGATGTCTTTAGGTTAGTTAGGTTTAAGTAGTTCTAAGTTCTAGGGGACTGATGACCTCGGAATTTAGGTCCCCTAGTGCTCATAGCCATTTGAACCATTTGTGTTTCCTTATTTCTGTCCTACCCCCGTACTCCTCAAGTGAACATCCTTCCGCCAATTGCGGATGGAAGAAACCGCACCGCCGCACTCAGAGTGTTCGACGGTATAAGCACGGTGCGTCAAGTCAGCATCTCGTCTTACCTACAACCGCTACCCAGAACAGCCAAACTAGACATTTTAGTGTTAAGGCAGTCTTGTTTCACTATATTTAGTACCAGTCCACTGTTCAACGATAGATCAGTGTAAGCGAACATTAAATTACTCTTCCATGCATCCTCTCCACGCGTCAGGTGCTATTTCATTTCATAAATTAATGTTAATTGTTGCTAATCTGTGTTCCCGTAATTTCTGCCGTAGTTTACCAGAAAATGTTTGTGTAGCGAGGCTTTACATTCGGCAGGAATTTCTCTTCCTGCCACATTTGTTGGACGCCAGAAGTATCTGGTGAGTACAGTATTGAAAAGAACATACAAAATAGCGTGGCAATAGGAACCAGCAGTACTGTGAAGACGTGCAGGGCCTTTGAAAGTCCAGACTGGACAACAAGTATCAGAACAGGTTTAGAACGCAAAGCCGTGATTCCAGTGATGAATGATATCGCGGCATTTCAGCTACGTATCTCAGTTCTGCACTATCTGAGATAAAACGTAGGCAGCCGGAGTGTCGGTGACGACGGGAGAGGCAACGGTGTTGTGTGAAGCGCCATGGTGTGCAGAGCTATGAAGGATGAGTTCAAGTCACCTCTGGTAGTGTTTTCTAAATTTGCAGGCATGCAGCACGTGAAGAAATTACTGGTATGAATAGTTAAACTGCTGGAGTCCCACGCGTTATTCCAGGGTCAACTGCAACATTTTTCGATGTAACTGAATGAAGAGCATGGCGATACGATATACTGCTGTAAAGTAAGTTGGTTAACTGAGGGGCATGTGTGGGACGATTTTTCGATTTAAAACTCGCTAGTGTTTAATTTATGATTGAACGAGGCGTCATGGTCGAAAATTAGAACAACTGGAATGGATCGCAGACGTTGCATTTTAAGCGGACTTTACTGTCAAATGGTTCAAATGGCTCTGAGCACTATGCGACTTAACTTCTGAGGTCATCAGTCGACTACAACTTAGCACTAATTAAATCTCACTAACCTAAGGACATCACACACATCCATGCCCGAGGCAGGATTCGAACCTGCGACCCTAGCGGTCGCTCGGCTCCAGACTGTAGCGCCTAGAACCGCACGGCCACTCCGGCCGGCACTTTACTGTCAACTGCCCACAATAAGGCACTGCAGGATGAGAAACAATTTGTTTCTGATTTGATGGGGAATCACTTGAAAAAAAGTCGAGTTATGGAAGCGTCACATTCTAGAAAATAGAATTCGGTTCCCTAAGTTCAATGCTGTTAAAGAAAATGCGAGGTTTGAAGAGTTCATTCTGGCCTATACAGAATTGAAAGGATGGTTTCTTAAACTTTCTGAGTACACTGCCAGTCTGACATCTGTTTTTGAGACTCTTTGCTGTTTCAGTTGAAAGCTCCCCAGTGCATGTGCAGATGTAACAGAATGACCCGCAAGTTAATTCACATTTTAGTGACAAATCCTTTTACGTGAAAATTGTCCAGGACATCTACATTGCTTTCCTCAGGTAGAGTTTCAACGTATACATAATGAGGTTGCAAAAGTGCTACAGCACTTCAATCGACATTTTTGTGTGAAAGTACCTTTGGGCCTTCCGAACCCTTTTTGGACGTTGCAGTAGCGATAAATCGGTTTTCTCACTACCATAGATGACCATCAGCGGCGAGTACATTAGTCACCTACAGAGATGTCCCATGCTTGCAAAGTTTTGGAGAGGTACGGCAGTTATACTCCTAGTATCATGGTGCAGGGAGTCACTGGGGGTGACTTCAGGTCAGGTCTCGTTGTCACAGAGGGAACCCTGATGGCACAACGATACGTCACGGAGATCCTGCTTCTACATATGTTGTATCTAATGCGACAGTATTCTGGTACCATTTTCCTACAGGACAATGCTTATTCACACATGCATTGTATCTCTATTAAACTGACTGCTTGATGTTGAGGTATTCCTGTGGCCAACTGTGCCCAACGGAAAATGTCTGGAGCCAGCTCTGACGTCAGCTCCGTTCGAGTTCTAGTATCCAATATATCAGGGACTAGTTAAACAGTTGTAGGTCAGTTTGCTTCGTCAGACACCCTTTACAGTCGAATCAGTGCATGCATCCAGGCTAGAGATGGTGCAACACCATAATAATCAGTGGCCTCATACTGCCAAGATCAATTTGTAATAACTGAAGTGACATCACATACCCTCCCAAACCGTAGAATTACATTTCTTTGCTCCTCTTCCGGGTACTTCACCTTTTTTTTCAGGTATTGTTTCCTTCTGCCGCGGTCGAAAACAAGGGATGTCCTCGTTTTCCGCAGCGTGAGCGTAGCTACACGACAATTACCACCTCGGGAAGAATAGAGACAACACAGGACAGTAGGTGCGCTCCACAGGGGGTCCGTTGAATAGCCGGGCGGTCCGCGGGCAGCTGGAATTTGAGAGATGGCGTCGGCCGCACCGCACTCTGCCAAATGAATACCGGATGGCGAGGGGACGCTGCCGGGACTGCGGTGCGGCGTCCAGCGGTGGCCGCATCGATGCCGCCCACACTGGATAACAGCCTGACAGCTGCGTGGGGCGGCGTCTGGTCGGCTTTGACCACTGCCACAACAGCGGCGGGAGCGACTCGGCTGTCTAGGTCAGCGTACAGGCAGGGCTGCGATCTCGAAGCCACATTCACTAGAATGGCAAATGACAATCAGCCCTAACGGCTGCCGTAAGTTGTGTTAAAACATCCTGTTGTTCTGGATTCTCCATTACTGTGAAGTTTTGGCTTTGTAGCCATTCTGAAGCGTACAGAATAACCCCTTAAAAGAAAATACAACGCTTTTTTAAAGTGAAGTGTGCTATGACGGTACATCGTTGTGCGATTCAAAAGAATATCGATAGATCGCTCTGGGTGGCAGCATCTCTGGCGGTGGTAGAGTCAGAGCGATATTGCTCCGCCAGAGTGAAGCGCAGTGACGATTAGGTCGATTTCAGCGCGACAACTGGGACAATTATTGTCTCTCAGTACAAAAAAATAGTTCAAATGGCTCTGAGCACTATGGGACTTAACTTCTGAGGTCATCAGTCCCCTTGAACTTAGAACTACTTAAACCTAACTAACGTAAGGACATCACACACATCCATGCCCGAGGCAGGATTCGAACCTGCGACAATAGCGGTCGCGCGGTTCCACACTGTAGCGCCTAGAACCGCTCGGCCACTTGGGTTGGCCGGCCTCGCAGTACAGTGTGTCGAGCGGTTTGTGTGGCGACGGCGCGTAGTGAGCGCCGTGACGTCGTCGCCGAAAAGATCTTTGGTTCGCTGCTGCATTTGGATTATTACGTTATATCCTGTGACAGCCGGATCAGTAGACGCTGCCCAATAAAGAAGTTCTTTCGGTGTATTCCTTGGGCAGTTACTTGTACTCGGTTTTCGATCATTCCGAAGAAGGCTGTTTGGTGCCGGGATGGTTTCCTGTCAGCCAGTTGCAGAGGACTGAACACGAGGGAGACCGGTAGATATGCAGTCCTTTATTGGGTGGTTGTTGACTTATGCTCCTGTTTCCTGGGAATTATGGTGAACATTCACAGTCACAAACGCTACAGTTTATGTGTAAAAAGGCTATATTCTTACTTGCTATCCTGGTTATCCATAGTCGCTTGTAAAGCAGTTTTTAGGAGCCTTTGAAGTGATCTCATTCAAGTCATTTTACTGTGCATCTTGGACTATTAAACTGGCGGTGTAGAAACCGCTTGCCTTGATTTGACAGCCGGCCGGAGTGGCCGAGCGGTTCTAGGCCCTCCAAATGGCTCTGAGCACTATGGGACTTAACATCTGTGGTCACCAGTCCCCTAGAACTTAGAACTACTTAAACCTAACTAACCTAAGGACATCACAAACATCCATGCCCGAGGCAGGATTCGAACCTGCGACCGTAGCAGTCGCGCGGTTCCGGACTGCGCGCCTAGAACCGCAAGACCACCGCGGCCGGCCTAGGCCCTCCAATCTGGAACCGCGCGACCGCTACGGTCGCAGGTTCGAATCCTGCCTCGGGCATGGATGTGTGTGATGTCCTTAGGTTAGTTAGGTTTAAGTAGTTCTAAGTTCTAGGGGACTGATGACAATAGCAGTTAAGTCCCATAGTGCTCAGACACATTTGAACAATTTTTTTGATTTGACGCGCTAACTGGCATTATCTAAATTAAGAAGTACAAAACGTGATTTCATCGCCCTACTAGCTTTTTTATCAAATTTTCTCCAGTGTCTTTTACTGTTGGACATAATTTTTCTAAACTGGTAAATTAGTAATTTATGTTACAGGAGAGCTGGAGTACACATGTGATTTATATTGTCAGTTCTCCTACAAGGGTCTTGAGTAAAAGAAATGATTCATTTTAAAGTGGTTGCTCTCTCTGTTAACCGTACTGAAGCGAGAGCCCGAAAACTCAGCTGACCAATCAGCCTGAGCGTTGTTTATAAACAAAGGAAGAAGTTGTTTTTACACGGGAACCTTGTCTGCAAGACCAAATGAATGTACAGAGCGTTTCAAAATGAATATACAAGTTTTAAGACTTTGTTGCATTTGTTACATTCAACTTACAATTACAAATAATACACAATTAAAGAGCAACTCCAACAGTTTTTCCTACGAGTGTTCAATGTGAGCACATCGCATCGATAGGCGAGTTTTTCCCAAACTTTAATCAGTGTGTCTGGAGTAACTGTTGCGACAACGCTGTTTCTAAAGTCGGGTAGTTCAGTTGGTAGCGGAGGCACATACACATGATTCTTTATAAACACCAAAATGTAAAATTTGCATGGTTTCAGAGAGAGTGTGAATGTGGGGATCATGAAAACAAGCTCTTGATATCTGGTCCCTTCCGGCAGTCCAACGGTCGGGTACTACGTCGTTTAACCAATCGCTTACTGAGTTACGTCAGTGGGGCGGTGCACCATCTTGCTGACAAATGAAGTTCTGCGGTTCAGCTTCTTCCTGCTGAGAAAGACCCATAGTTCTATCGCACCAAGACAAGAAACACCACTTACAGTTGCTTCACCGAAAAAGAAACGCCGGTAAACTTGCCGCCGGGATATGACACCAAAAACGTGCAATTTTGGGGTCTCTCTTGCGAACGTACCATCTAGGTGGGATTTGCTGACCCCCAAGATGCGCACATTATATGTGATCACATTTCCACTTAGGTGAGATGTTGATTCATCACTGAAGACGACGCTACCTAGAAAATCTTCGTCGTCATACAGCAACATTTCCTTTGCAAAATTGATTTGTAAACCGGAGTCTGTGTGTTTTAGAACTTGTAACAGATGTTAGCGATAACGATTTAGTTCTAAGTGTCTCATTAAAAGTCTCCACACAAAAGTCAGTGGAACTGCTAACTCACGACTAGCCTTCCGAACTGATTTCTTGGGGCCACGCGCGAAAGACTCACTCGTTCGACATGTTCTTCAGTCACTCTTGGTCGTTCCATAGTCTTCCCTTTGCGCACAGGTATACAAACAAAACTGTTTGGGTTTCTCTTTCATTTTATGTATTGTTTATAATTGTAAGTTGAATGTAATAAACGCTACACAGCCTTAAAACACACATATTCATTTTGAAACACCTTTGTATTTAATGTAAACTTGTCGTCGACCTATTTACTTGGATTGCTTGTTTTTTCTAACTACATGGGATCTGTTTTTCTAACCGGTGATTTTCTCGATGTTAGTTCCCTGTTAATCATTTCTACAGGTTCTAAAGCTTAAATGTTTTGTTAAACGCCACATTGTTGATCCTATGAAACATAAGGCTTTGATTTAATGTCAAAATTTCATAAAATTGTTCTTAACATTCTTTTCTTTTCTCTTTTTTCGGTTTTGTGAATTCTGCAACCAGTTGCCTTGCTTCCAAAATAAATAAATAAATTCAGAGGTAAATTAAATTATGGTGGTTGTTGCTGAGATTTTTTAGATCTTTTTCATGTGGCAAGAAAGTGGTTTATTTATTTATCAATCTTTATGGATCAGTATCCTACCACTCAACAACAGCTCCCTACCGCATTTCATGACGCGCCCAGAAGGGGACGAGGCAACGAAACGAAACTTCACGGCTTGAGAGGGTAAATGATGCTAGTTCGGTGATCGATTGCTGAATCTCCTCGTATTTATAAAGAACTTGACACTATGAGTCCACCTGCAGTATGAGGCTGCACCCACTCTGGCCAGAATGCTTTCACCCAATCAGTTGGGAAGAGTGCCATAGAACTGTTGTATCCTCTACAGAGGCAATCTGGCCCACAGCTGCTGCAACTGGTTCGTGATAACGTGGATACGGACACTGGGATGGAGTTGATGTCGGAGCTGGTTCCACACATGTTCTGTCGGGAACAGATCTGGGAATGTTGCTTGTCACGGGGTACCTCAGCATCACGCAGACAGTTCATACGGACACGTGCGATGCGTGAACGAGCATTTTGCTGTTCGAAGATTGCTCCTTGATGCTGCCGTAAGAGAGACAACACATGAGGAGTCAGGATGTCCTTGAAGTACCGTTGTGACGTCAGAGTTCTCTCAGTCAGTACCTGCCGCGACATGAAGTCATACTTAGTGGTTCTCCACACCGTAACAACAGGAGTAATACAGCTGTGCCTCTGCAAAACATTGAAAGAATGGGACCTCCCCAAGGTTCGCCTCTATACTCGCTAACCGTTGCCATCGGGGGTCGTGCAAAACCGCAATTCATGGCTGAACGCAATGCGACACCATTCATCAGCAGTTCATGTTTCCCAGCCACGGCACCACACCAATAGCAGCCATTTGTTTTGTAGTACTAACGGCAGCTTACGATTGGGTCGGTGATTCCCTAACTGCCGGCCGAAGTGGCCGTGCGGTTAAAGGCGCTGCAGTCTGGAACCGCAAGACCGCTACGGTCGCAGGTTCGAATCCTGCCTCGGGCATGGATGTTTGTGATGTCCTTAGGTTAGTTAGGTTTGACTAGTTCTAAGTTCTAGGGGACTAATGACCTCAGCAGTTGAGTCCCATAGTGCTCTGAGCCATTTGACCCATTTTTATGATTCCCTAACTGGCTGCTGCTAGTCTAGGACCAATGTCGTGGGTTGACACAGAATGTTGTAGGGAGTCCGTTACTGATACTCTGATGACAGGCGCAGATGTGAAAGGGTTATGATGTACCCGGTGAACAATATGGCGATCCTACATTTCGGTAGTGTGATGCGATCGACTAGAACCTTGAGAATGAGTGGATCTACCCTCACGTTTCCATCTACTCCAACATCAGGTTAATATCACACCGAAGTGTCCCACAAACCTGGATATTACTCGGTTAGACCAGCTGGCCAAACAGAGATGCACAATCATGTCCCTTTAAAATTCTGTCAGGTGCTGGTACTGTTACCTCACACGAGTACGCAGCATTCCGCGTCCTTTCCGGTTGTCCCTCACGCCCCTTATACATCCTACTAGATCTAGTAATAACACTAAACAGGAACACTACTAATGCTTTCTGGTCGCCTTTCTCTGTGCCGCAGAGAATTGCAACTCTTAAGTCATTTATACAGGTTGAATGTTAATAAAACCGACAAACTGCTGGGATGGATGCCTAAGTGGAAATAGAGGTAAATGATCGTACGAAGACGTGTCGGGTAATGCATGGTTGCCACGATAGATGGCGCTGACGAAAGACAGTTCCCCTGACCAAGTGAAGTGTATTCGTTGTGTGTTGCAGGCTGTTTGATCGAATCGGCTTACTGTAAGCAGCAGAATGGTCCGGTATTCATGACGGAACAATCGGAGAAAGTGTGTACGGCCAAGCAGATACAAGCGGTCGAGAGACAGCACAGCTATACCGAGACAAGTACCGTCACAGACACCAGCCAGATCCCACAACATTTCAATTCCTTTTTGGGTGTTTTTGTGATCACAACGGATTGGACTAGTATGCAATAAAATGAAGCACAAGGAGAATTATTATACACATATCACTCTTTTAATTTTTGTTTGTGTTTCATGTTATTACATTCTAGGAAAACCCACCGCATTTTATCGATATATGACTAGATGGAAGCGACTGTTCCACAAATATGTCCCTTTGAATCCGTACAGTAGAAAATATTTGAAAATAAAAGGATATTTTAATCCGACTTACGGCAGCCAGTGCGGTAGAAAATTATTATTCAGAAAATTTCTCTTAGCTGTGTACTGTCACAACAACTAAAACATTATATTCAAAACCACTACGTATTAAAAAGTAAGAAACATGTGTCAGTCTTCCTTAGGGTGGCAGACTCATAAGTATTCTCATTGCTTCGATGCGTCTTGTCACGATTTGCTCTCCTGTGTCAATCTCTTCATTCCGAAGTAACATGTGGCGTCTACACCCACTGTCCTAAATTATTTTTAGTATATATTCTAATCTCTGGTATTTACCTACAATTTTTGCCCTCAACAAACTCACTATGGCACCAGTGAAAGATAGTGCCTGATGTAGCAGCCGTCCAATCATCCTAAGTCTTCTAGTTAGTATTTTCCACATATATCCTTTTCCTCGCCGATTTCGCAATGAAACTCTGCGATTTTTATGTTATTTTTCACCTATTAATCTGTAATATCACATCTGAAACTCTTCTGTTCTGCTCTAATCTGCTTTTTCCGTACTCCATGATCACTTCCGTACAATGTTGCACTCTGGACATACATTCTCATAAATGTCTTTCTCATTTAATATCTATCTTTCATACTGATAAAACTTGTTTTGCCAAGGATTGTACTCTTTGACTGTGTTGGTCTGTTTGTTTTGTCCTCTTTAGTTCGTCTGTCATACGTCATTTTGCCTCTAACAAACATAGTTTCATTCACGTCGTCTGTTACCCAGTTCCCAATTTTGATTGTTTGATCGTCGCTAACAGCATTTCTGCTACTGAAAAGAAGTCTATCTGCACAAAGATTGCTCTGGTGTAAAACTGTACTGGTGTATTGGAACCACAACTTATATTAGACGGGGAATTGGCTGTATTTGTTCAAATATCTGCTATTTGACGGAGTTCCTCTCTAAACATAACAAGGCAAGTTTCGTCTACACCAAAAATGAATAAGGATGTACTTGTGCTTACTACGATAGCACCTGCCATTTTGGAATGAAATTCAAGCTACCTAAGGAAATAAAGGCCGGCCGAAGTGGCCGTGCGGTTAAAGGCGCTGCAGTCTGGAACCGCAAGACCTCTACGGTCGCAGGTTCGAATCCTGCCTCGGGCATGGATGTTTGTGATGTCCTTCGGTTAGTTAGGTTTAACTAGTTCTAAGTTCTAGGGGACTAATGACCTCAGAAGTTGAGTCCCATAGTGCTCAGAGCCATTTGAACTATTTTTTGAAGGAAATAAAGATTACGATAGCCGAACTTTTAGCTATGCTATGTTCCCTTCAATATGCCGGGAAGCATGTGGACTACACGTTCGTTATTCTTTGTGATATCAGATCACTAACAGAACTCCTAAGACATCTGTACAGCGGACGATCTAACCATCCAGTAGCATATGACATAATAAATCTGGTATTCTAGATCACAGCTAGGAATCAGGACGTTACCATGTTCTAGGCAAAATTCCACTGTAACAGTCCAAGCAGTTAAACATTAGAACAGCTAGCCAAAGCAGCCATTTATACTGAAGAGAGGGGACTCGTGGAATTACCAGCCACTGACCTTTTAAACGTTATCAAATTAAAGATTAGAGGGAATTGGAACGCAGAATGGCAAGAGACTTCCAAATACAAAAGCACAGATTACGCTATTGTGAACCCGTTGCTGATTATTAGCTTCTGGCACGAAAAACATCGATGCTCCGGAAGTTTCAAGAGCACTCTAAGGTGCCTCACATTGAACATCGGTTTGGCCTGGCCTCATTCCCGTGGTACCACTGCAGTGAAGAAGAGGCTGTCAATCACACCTTTTTAGGCTGCCCGAACAGATACAACGCTACAAGTCACCTGCTACAACGCTGCTGTTTCTCTACATGTGCCACCGTACTGTTATGCTTGAAAGACTTGGGAGTATATCATTTTTTGTTAGAAGAACACATCAACTTTTATCATGATTATCTTGCAATTTTAAGCTAATGTTGAAGCAAATGTATTAAATTGTACGCGTACGTTACTCTTCAGTGTGTTAAACCTTATATGTATGATGGGGGCTGCTTAAGTCCTGCTCAGATGCTAAAATAAAAACAATAAAAAAATCAGCCGCACTCTAAAGATTCTATTTGAGAGAGACTATAAATTATGTGAAATTAGAATTCACGAATGAAGGTATTTTCAGTCGTACATCTTGTTGCGATATCAGCAACATTAAATGGTTATGCGTACACCAGTGGAGAAGATAGCCAGCACCCTTAGTGCGAGACAACGTTAATTACAAGGAATATTATAAGTTACCAAAAAGAATTGAGGTCTCGCCATTAACTTTCAAAATTATGCGAGGTGCTAGTAAATGAAGAACTTGAGTGAACAGCACGACAGTAGGTCCAAAGGTATTGCAAATAGGCCACTGTGGCTAAACTGCTAATTGCAACGTATGATTATGGGATTACTAACGGGATTGTGAACAGTGTAGCGCACATTTATGTGTTTCCTGGCCGAATATTTTAAAATAATGGAAATTTGTGTTACGTTCTATAGGACCAAACTGCTGAGGTCATCGGGCCGTAGGCTTACACACTACTTAATCTAATTATTTACTTACACTAACGACTACGCACACACACACCCCACACACACACACACACTCACACACACACACACACACACACACACACACACACATTGCCAAAGGAGGACTCGAACTTCCGACGGTGGGGGGGGGGGGGGGGTCGATAAACATAGATCATTTACCAGATACTTGTGATCTTATTATGCTTACACTTCCCCAACCCATCGTTAATTTAACAGTTACGGGACTTGATCTGTAATTTGAGGTTGCAGCAACGAGAAGAAAAGCGTCAAAAGGAAAACAAATACGAGTGTTCTAGGCACACAGCACACGGCCATTAAATATGACAATCCACGTATTTGTGAGTGTAGATGTGTGTGTGTGTGTGTGTGTGTGTGTGTGTGTGTGTGTGTGTGTGTGAGAGAGAGAGAGAGAGAGAGAGAGAGAGAGAGAGAGAGAGAGAATTTGATTTTTGAGGGACGCATAAATTATCTGGGCGCTTACAGGCTGCCTCATCCTTACATGGAGCTAAATATTGAGCATAAAATGCAGAAAAAAGGTTGCTGTCAGTTTGGTAGAGATAACCATGTCACCATGCTCTGCGTTTGGCCCGGCTACTGCAACCGCGTTCTCCCTCACGGCAGTGTTTCAGAAGATAAAGGAGACGAGGACGCCGCTACTGGAATATGGAGTTATTACACCGACGATACCAGATGGAAATCACGGTCAAATCTGCATCATCAGGAAATTTATCCTCTTGACTGTAAAAGATTGTCTTGTAACAATGATCGTTCCGAAAATCGGAAAAAAATGGGTACGCAGAGAGAAGCAATACCTGTTCGAGAAAGACTTGCTGTAACAGGCTTTTCCTTTGGTATTACACAACGATATTTTTTTTACCATTCAGTGAAACGAATGCTTTCATTTTGGTTCTGTCTCTCGCTCGCTGCAATTAACGAGAGAAGCGAGACTCTTTGATGCAGCCCAAAAACCAACTGAGTTCTGCCTCTCCACGAACAGAACCGTGGAGCACGCTTCGCGCAAGGGACCACGTCTGCTTTACGCGACACTTGCCACTGGGAAATGTTACGCGAGGCTGTTCCGTCTAGTCTAAACGCAGCATAACGAAGTGCTAGTCAAAGGTAGGTGATACGAGTTTTTAACTTCTCACAGACGTTCGCATCTGTATCACTGTTCACGAATACGTCAGTTGCAGCCTCTACAAATAATAAATACTGCAAAGGGATCACATTGCTACTCCGCTTGGCCTTTGAGCCTCACTGGTGGAGTCTGAAAGTTCTTTCTATCCTCACACAAATCCTGCTTCGCAGACACTTGAACAAATTACAGGATGAGCTAATGGCACTGTTAAAGGACGGACTGGCACTTCTTTAGTGTTATCAAGTACTTGGAATGTCTCTCTGTGTTACATGCAATTACAACAAACAATTTCATTCAGTTGTATGTATGTAGCAGAATAGGGATGCGTAAGCACAAGTGGTGGTCTAAACTGGAACCTCTGGTTTCATTTTTAAGTGCAACTGGCTGTGTCCCACCTGCATCGGTCCCTCAGGTGATGCGAGTAATTGTCGTGTTCACTGCTTCTGAGCAGCACTTGCAAATTACAGCGCAACAACAGATGCGCTAGAATGCATTTTGCATGTGCCTCCGGCGTACGCAAACTGGTGCATACCGCACGCTACGCATCGAGGAGACGACAAAACTCGGCAGTTATTGCTTGAAAAATTAAAGTGATACCTATTGACACCCGAACTGATGTTTTACCTAGAAACCATTTATACGGTAATGCACAAGGGACATCAAATACGTGGCGCTCAGAGAGAACTATAAAACGTGTAGCCAGTATTTATGTGCTGTGATTACGATAACCGCGTAAAAACCCAGTTCTTACCTTACTGTGGACCCGAAATGGAGCGTTAAGTTCAAAGTTCAGCTATCAGTGATAGGAGTGTATAGGTGTAGTTGCACTAATTGCTGGCACTGAATCTTCACCTGCAGCTGGTCGTGTTACGTCTATTAATACAATTTTCAGTGATTGTACATGTATTCTCCTCAAAAAAGTGAGTGTGTCATCCAGCTACGTTATATTAGGGCGTGGTAAACGGCGATGTCAAAGTGCATACACCGATTCCTGTCGGATCACTGAAGATAAACGCCGTCGGGCGTGGCCAGCACCTGGATGGACGACCGTCCTAATACGCCGCGCGCTAACAGTTTTTCCCTTTGCCTTTACGGCTGAGGGGACAGGAGTGGTAGAGGCGTCAAGTCCCTCATCACCAATTTTTGCGCCAGTGTCTTGGATTAATTCCAAACCTCTCCAGAATGTCTCGGGAAGCAAGAGCAAGAGACAGCGCTGATGGCGATCCGTCTGTCGGATTGGGGAGTTAATGTCGGAGGCCCTCTTGGTGCTCTCCGATAGAAGTAGACTAGGTGCTGGCATCATCTCCAAAACAAACAAACAAAAAACGCAAACACACACATACACACACACATTCTAGACACCTACACTTTAAAATATACACATTCCCACATAGCTCTCGTACTTCACGAAGGAAAGGTGCCTAAGACAAACCTTTCCCAATAAGCTGATGAACCTACCCTCGAGGTCTCCTAGTCATTCATGTCATACGACTTAATATTTTGTTGTTAACGTACTAGTAAACTAAAGCTACATTTCTCACTTATTATCTTGGGGTGTTAGTATAGTAAGAGTTAGAATCACAATAGGTCTCTAAACTAAACTTATAGTAAGACGGTTACAAATATAAAAAAAATTCCATTTATTTCCTAGTTTTATTACACCACATTTCTACGATAATTCGACCACGCCTACCGCACTCAAGGGGCATAAAAGGTGTAAACATGTTACCACACGTCTTACTCAGTTTCAATCCGTTGCCTGGTAAGATGGATCGAGTCTCCAACCGTTGAAAACAGTCGAGCTTGACTGTTGTACTGAACTGTGAGGGTATCAAATTAGGATCTGTACAGCTATCACAGAGTCAGGAAACTTCACCGAAACCTTCTCTCTCCGCACCGCTCTGCTTCATTAACAATTCGCTCCAAATTAATTGTGTGGCCATGATCACCATCACTTTGGGCTTCGGAGACACAGTCTCCGGAATTATCTTTTGGTGGATGTCCACGACCGCTCAGGCCGTTGTTCGAGGCGGCCCAGAGAAATCACATTCGTTTCAGGTCTGATAGCTCTGTTCCTCCGAAAACTGCATAGGTACTGGTCTGCGAGGGTTGCGTAGCGTCGTAGCAATGGCAAGCATTACAATGCCATACGGTCACCGCCCATCGTTTTCTCCGGAGTATAACGATGCGCATCCTGTAGTGATGTACAGGCTTGGACAAAAACATACAAACACTCCGACAAATGCATGCTTAAACATAAATGCTGATGCTAAGCAAGCCTACAGGTTGGAATGTTGTATTTGACTACGAACGGCATCTATGCAATGTCCTCAACACGTTGCAAGCGCTAGTCATAGCTAAAACAGTGTTCTGTATAGTTGTGCGTGTATTATATCCCATCTAAGTGAATTCCAACACGGGAAAATTTTTGGTGCTCGTATAGTCGTGCTTTTGCGACCAAGTTAGTCGAAGTGTTTGGTGTTTCAAGAGGAATTGTATCGAATATTTATACCGCATACAGGGCAAGCGGAGAAATGTCATTCGATAAGTCACGACAAGGACGAAATTGTGTGTTGAATGATCGTGACAGACGGTCACTGAAGAGAACTGGTACGAAAAATTAGAGGACGACAGCTGCAAAAGTCACTGCGGAACTGAATGTTGCGCTCGCGAAGCCTGTCAGCATCAAAAGAACGTATAGGAGATACTTAAGCAGGGGACTGCAGGGCGAGCTAGAATTCCAAAACCACTTATCAATTATGCAAATGCTCGTAACCGGAAACGTTGTGCCGAAGCCATTATGCCTGGACTTAGAACCAATGGGAGAAATTCACTTGGTCTGATGAGTCTTGTTTCACGCCGTTTGCAACTTCTGGCCGAGTTTACGTTCCAAGAGTGGGCTCAGTGATGATTTGGGCCCCGTGGTTACCCTGCAAGGTCGCACTACTGTCAAGGATTGTGCGACCATTTTGGCTTATCAGGTCCATCCCATGCTATAGTGTTTGTTCCCCAGTGGTGATGCTGTGTTCCAAGGTGAAATGATCCTTCCTTGCATATTCCGCATCGTCGAGGATGGATTTTGTGAGCACGAGTATGAATAGATGCACCTTCCCTGGCCTGCTCTGTCACCATATCTCAATATAATTGAGAATTTGCGGTGTATATCGGAGAGCATGATGCGTGATCGCTATCTACTTTCATCATCGTTATCGTTACCTGAAGGTTCCACTATTTGGCAGGAAGCATGGCATAAGATTCCTTTGAAAATCGTACAGGATCTGTATTTATCCATTCTGAGACGACCACGCACAATACTGTGTTGTGTTTTTGGTGGTTCCATATGATCGTCCACCCCCGATTTTTTGCAGCTTATTTTGCGAGTGTATATATGCTAGATGACGCAAAGCTTAACACATCTTTATGGACTGCGGCATTTAGTACGAGGACATTGCATTGCGCTTCCAATATACCTATGCGTTCAATATCATAATCTGTTCTGTTACGCCGAAGAATCACGTGTTCTGGGTTTCCATTACCGCCACCCACTCGCGCACGCACGCACACACACACACACACACACACACACACACACACACACACACACACACACACACACACACGGCTGTAATATTCTCTGTACGCTCTTCTGGTAGCCAAGTGCTTCATTCCACTGAGCTCTTTTACATTTGACAGAAACGAACGAATCTTATTCCCAGTAGATGTATTTGTCCAAATATGTTGCCGTTCTTTGTGAACCCATCTCCGTTCTGCATCTATATTGTCCAGTACCTATTCAGGTGCAGCTCATGCTTCGTCTATGTTTCCTCTTCGTAGCCAGTACCTCTAATGCGAATCCGCTTATCTGTGAGGGATATTCACGGCATTACTGGCAGGGGCTTTACTGGCGTTGTCCTGCAGGCTTCTCCGAGTCATAAAAGAAATCTCCTCCGTGATCTTCTCAGAATATTCAGTGGCTAATTCTGCCTCAGTTTATGTGCCCAGACACAGGTTCCGTATGAAGCCTCACTGAGCAACGTAAGTAAAGGGTCACTTTTCCGAAACCCCGTAACTCCCACCCATCTTGATGCTTAAGTTTAAAATTTGGCTCAGCGTTGCATACAACCATCCTGTGTAATGGCGCAAAAATGTGGCCCCCGATGACGGCGCCCTCGGGCTCGACGACGCTTCGAACAGCAACGTGTCGACACTTGTTAATAAAGCGTCACAGCTCACAAGTTCATGTGACGTGACAGGCGGGTTAATGATGCGACAATGACACAACATTTCGCCATATTGGTGCCTAGTGCCACCGTGGATATGTCACACGGTTGGAAAGTGTCACACCCTCTCTTGTCCACATTTCACCCTTTCTTTTGAGGCCTCTGGGATGGAGGTCAGAATCGCGACGCCCAGCGTTAAAATCACACAGTTACCTCACGAGAGGCCGAGGACAACATTCCAGACACACTGCAGCTGAGAATCGTCAGGGAAAGGCCGTAGGGGGTGGGATAAAAAGCGACAATGAAACCGTCCCTTTCCCTGTGGCGTCGATTCCCATACATTTCAAGGTCTAAAACGACAGTTCGCAGCGCTATGAGCAGCAACAGGACGTTCTTCACAACCTTTGACACTATAGACACCCTCGGGCGTTTAAATCCTTCTCGAAGGACACTGTTGAGCTCCACCCCAACGAAAGTAATACCATCCGTTTGGAGCATCCGCGAAATTTGACGCGATCGGAAGCAGCTAAGATGCTTCTTCAGGTCCTCTAATTCCTGTCCTCTTGTGGCCTGATCAGGGGGCGATGTGACATTGTGACACGTGTGAGTAAGACGGTAATGTGTCCCTCTAACATCCCCCAGGTCTGTAAAACCCTCGGTGGCACCTACCCGCTTCTCAGAGAGTTTTAAAAATATATCTGCACAGACAGGACACGTGGTGACGTTCTAAGCGCTTGTACACGAGCAACCCATTTGACACTCTTCGATTTTGGATGCTCTACTATCAGGCGAAAGAGCGGCGCGTAGCCTACCTGCAGGCGCCTTATTTTCCCGTCACTGATTCTGTCTGTGCAGGCACATTTTTAAAATTCTTCATAAAGGTGGGTGGGTGCCACTGACGATTTTACCGAACTCCGAACTGAGAAGTCTTGGAGGGATCCTTTGCTGTTTTAGTCATGCATGTATCAATGTCACATCCCCACATTCTCACGCCAAAGAAGCGCTGAAAAAGCATTAAGGACTCTTCGTCGAATGGGGTGGAACGATTCCCACTCGTTCCTACATGTACACGAGAGCAAAAATTGCGGTCGCACTGCGCTCCAAATGGATGCGATCATTTTCGGTAGGGATGCAGCACCAAAATGTCCTTAAAGAAGAGTTTAAACACCTGATGGTGTCAAGAGAGTGAAAAATTGTGAATAACGTCTTCCCGTTGCCCATCACACAGAGAACTATTGTTGTAGACCGCAAAATGTATGGGGTTCAAAGCCCCAGGGAAAGAGGTGTTTCGCTGAAGCCCTTTATCCACCCCCTATGGCCTTTTCGTATCGATTCTGAGCGGCGATGTGTCTGGAATATTTTCCTCGGCCACTCATAAGATACCACGTGATTTTAACGGTTTTGACCTCCATCGCAGAGGCGTCAAGAGAAGCGATGAAATGTGGGTAAGAGGAGCTGCGACGTCACTGCGATCATGTGACACGTTAACAGTGGCACTGGGCAGAATTGTGCTGAAGTTAGATGCCAATGAAATTGTACACATTGTTTGAGCCAAATTTCAAACAAGTGTCGCAGGGGATGGGAATTACGTGTATCGAAAAAAATTATCCTTTAATTCTCTTGCGCACTGTATACTCCATTAGGATAGGTAGCCTCATGACGCTATCTCACTATGTTGAGTGTTATTCTGTATTGATATAAGGCAATACTGGCTACTTGTGAATAATTTTATTGTTCGCTCGGATACTGCCTTTATGTTTCCTTTAAAAGTCCAGATCAAGGCCGAGACATCGGCACACGAGCTCTCTTTTGACTAACACGTTGTTTAATCCGATGGTACGATTACGTCTTAGACAAAACACGCCTCAGGATTATGCAAGTTGTTTTATTTAGTGTCACTTGTAGATTGTTTCACAAGCAGCGGCTCTGCACCAAGGTTAAGTCACCATTCCATTTCTCTTCCATCTGTGCTCTGGAATCGCCTGAATCAATGACCATTATTGCAAGAAGGGTCTCCGTCACTTTGTCCCCAAAAGATTGTCTAGGATATGGATTCCTTTGTGTTCCCATTTGAGATAGTTCTTCGTACTACTACCTTCACAAATGATTGAAATGTCTCTGGAAGTCTATCACGACTCTTACGGCGTAGTGAGACTTCATACTTGCGAAAAGCTACAATGCCCGTTTTACTGCATCATGGATAGATCTTCCCTCCGGAAGCAATACTAATTACGATTCCGTTGAGTCAGTTCTCTATGGGCAGTAGCCTCAGGTTAACAAGCCCTTCTTGGGATATTCCCAAAAAAGGCGCATCGCCCTTTATGATTTTAGCGACGTAGTCACTCGGTACTCGCGTTTTTGTAGTATTACAGCATCGACCGTCTCTGTCTCTCAAGGACTCTTCCCTGCACCAGAAACACATTTAAAAGTGCTGTAACACTTAGTACCAGCTTGACTTTGTGCTGCTTCCAGCATCTTTGCACCAGTGCAATCTGGTGCGGGAGCTCTGCATCTCTGTAACGACTGAACTGTACATCGAAATTCCTCCTGTGAAAATTATATTACTCCTGGCGACACGTTGCACGGCTAGTTGCAGTCCAGAAAACTGCGAAAAACCAAATCTGATAATCGTACGGAATCTTCACGTTATCCATATACGGAGGCACTGTGAAATGATCTCGGCCTGGGACAAAATGGTGTTATGAATTTTAATTCATTGGTTTCCGCGAAATAATGTGAGATCGTAGAACGGACCACTATACGATTTACGCAAGCCTGATAAGAGAAGTTAAAAATCAAATAAACTGGACTATAACTTTTCTATGAAACACAAACAATTACAGTAGAGTATATAGTAGATAACGAAGAATTTATTTTTATACGCTGGTAAATGTAGCGAGTGACGTATGTAGGGTACGGCGGCCAGGGCCCGTGTCATGGGCGTCGTTCCCGTGATAGCTCAGTTTTGTGAGAGGCAAAATATAACACGAGGAGAAAAGAAAAGGGGAAGGTGGAAGTTCAAGTCGAAATACAAAGAAAAATAGAAAGCATTCAAGAGCAGTAAAATGAGAAGGGCGAAACATGTACGAAAGAGAACCATTAGAAGAATCGGACTGGGCGTTCTTCAACGGTGACACTAGTGTCTTGTTCTCTGCCACTGGCCCCTTCTTATTATTAACTTAAGTCTAGTGACGTATTACGCGAATAATAACCTGCTCATCATGGGTGCTGAATATTCGATCATATGAAACCAAATTAGCGAATTTCTCGCAGACCATCTTCAAAGCCATGGATCACGGCAGTCAGGTACATGTAGTATTTCCTGACTTTCGTAAAGCATTTGACTCAGTATTACACCTACTCTTATTACTGAAAGTACGATCGGCTGGCGTATCGAGCGAAATTTCTGACCGGATTGAAGACTTCTTGATATGAAAGATATAGCATAATATCTTGGATGGAGAGTCATTGACACACGTAGAAGTAACCTTAGGTGAGCACCAGGGGAGTTCGTTAGGACTCTTGCGGTTCATACTGTATATTAGTGACCTTGAAGACAATATTAAGAGTAACCTCAGACTTTTTACAGATGACGCGGTTGTCTAAAATGAAGAACTACAAGAAAAAGCTGACAGATATACAGACATATCTTGATAACATTACAAAGTAATGCAAAGTTTGGCTAATTGCTTAAAATGTACAGAAGTGATAAATCATGGACATCACAAAACGAAAAATCGTAGTATCCTTCGACTACAATATCAATGAGTCACAACTGGAATCAGTCAGCTTATACAAATACCTGGATTTAAGAATTTGTAGAGACATGAAATGCAACCATCAAATAATCACAGTCGTAGGCATAGCAGGTGGCAGACTCCGGTTAACTGGCAGACTCTACGGAAATCAGACCAATCTACTAAAGAACCTGCTTTGATTTACTTCTGCGACCCATTCTAGAATACTGCTCAAGTCCATAAGACCCGTATCAAAGAGGACTAACTGCAGATGTTGACTGTATACAAAGAAGGACTTCACGTATGGTCACAGTATAGTTTGACCCTAGTGAGAGTGTGATGGAGATGCTGAATAAACTGAACTGGCAAGCGCTTGAAGATAGACCCAAATTATTCCGTGAACGCGTACTCAGAAACTTTCAAGAACCAACTTTAAGTGATGAATCAAGCAATACACTGCAGCTCTCTACGTATTGATTCCGTAGGGTTAGTGAGACGATTAATCTAATTACATCGTGCTCAGAGGCCTTTAAGCAATCATTCCTCTCGCGTTAGAAACGTGAATGAAACGGGCACAGGCACTCATAACTGATGCAGTGGGAACTACACTGTATTTGGATGTAGGGATGCGGTACAGCTTTCTAATGCTCCGCAATAAAACAATGAAAATGGGATCGCGCGATTGTTAAAAACAATGTAAATATGTTTCTAGCTTGAAATTTTCACTCTACAACGGAGTGTGCGCTGATGTGAAACTTCCTGGCAGATTAAAACTGTGTGCCGGACCGAGACTCGAACTCGGAACCTTTGCCTTTCGCGGACAAGTGCTCTACCAACTTTTTTTTTTGCCTCACTTTGTTCGGTTTCGTTCGTCGTATCTACTCTGGGCGGACGTCGAAAGACACCCGTTTTAGCTACCGTGTCGGCTACCAACTGAGCTACCCAAGCACGACTCACGCCCCGTCCTCACAGCTTTACTTCTGCCAGTACATCGTCTCCTACCTTCCAAACTCTACAGAAGCTCTCCTGCGAGATCACCTGTAAAGTTTGTGTTATTTCCTAGCCAGTAATGCCACCCGAGCCCGCTGCCAAAAGGTTGGCAGCATCAAAGTCCGGACGCCGTCCGCAGAAGCAGCGCCAGCGAGACAGGAAATCGCCGCAAGTCTGCGCGCGCCACCGCTGGCTTCTGGCTTCTTAAGCGCTGGAGTCGCGAGCGGTAGGACAGTTCTGTATTCGCCGCTCAGTTGTATACTCGCCACCGAATTGTGTACTTGCTAGTCAGTTGTGTGTTCATCGCAGCAGAGTTGTTGTTTGTCGTCAGCCGACGCTGACCTAGCCGCTCCGACTCGAACTAGACAGATCTCTGTAGACACGGAGTTCACTACTGTGTTTCTGTATCTTCATTAATAAAGATAAGTACCGACTTTTATTTAATCAGAGTGTTTGGGTTTTCATCTTTCTGTTCACTGTTCCAGCGGACCGGTCGGCCCGCTATTAAAAGTGTGGCGGTGACTTCGTAAGCCGTTTCTACCGCGAATTGTTTGTCGCTACGAACACCGCCACAAAAGTTTGGAAGGTCGGAGACGATGTACTGGCAGAAGTAAAGCTGTGAGGACGGGGCGTGAGTCGTGCTTGGGTAGCTCAGTTGGTAGAGCACTTGCCCGCGAAAGGCAAAGGTCTCGAGTTCGAGTCTCGGTTTGGCACAAAGTTTTAATCTACCAGGAAGTTTCAATGTAAATATGGTCTGTGTGTTGTTCCATGTATTGAACTCTGTCACAGAAAAAAGGATTTTTGAAATATGTGCATTTTCCCCAATTACAAAGCCGCTTTGATCACGATAAACGAACGAACAATGCTGGGAATTGAAGATTAATTAAGAAATTTGGAGGTGTCAGTGGCAAAGAGGGAGTTGCAGAGGGAAGTCAGCGTTTCCCCTGGGCGCCAGTTACCATAGTTATGCCTTCGATCGAGCAATTCGTGCATAGTATCTTATGTCTCCAACGCAAAAGAAAATTGCTCTTTACACTAGAACTCTGGAGCGTAACATTCGGATAAGGATATGTGTGCTGTCTCTCACTGTCTCCTTATATGCCATATTCTGAAATGATCAGCAGCGATCTAAATTCAGGGTTCAAACTTTTGAATTATATTGTGTAGTGTCTGCAGAAAACTAATAGTTCTGTATTTAATAGTCCTGAATTTAATGTCTGAACTGTGCTGGTCTTCTGAGACCTACACTCTGTGCATTAGAACATCACAGACAGCTACGAAATGACGACCTGATTTTGTTGATGGCAACCTTTTTTCTGTGCTGCTACATTTTGTTCGCATTTAGAGCACGTAGTGTTGTGTTAACTTTTTCTTAAACTGTCATATAACCAAGGCTTTGCATTCAACACTGAATGTAGTCTTTAAACCTCGCGGCTCGCGAATTGGATGCTACTGGATCCTTTTAGTCACGTCAGATAGTGACATCACTTCATCTGGAAACACGACAGTCCAGTAGAGCTTAGAAAATTAGTTTTAATTTATGAAAGGCCACTCCAGTTGCTGATGCGATGTTTAAGTCCACGGCCGGCTTCCGTCTTTGCATCCAGGTCATTTACAGAACCACTCGTAAACCGTCCGGCTGTAAAAGCTGAAACCGGTTGTGGACTTAAGCAGAGATCGTATTAGCATTTAGCGTGGCTGTTAATTAATTGAATACATGTTTGCGGATCTGTAGCACATTCTAAACGTGAAGAAACTGGAAATTAGGTTTAAATTGGAAATATGTAACACAATTCGCATTCGGAATTGTCTTACGGTAGCCTATATCAGAACAATCAAGATAACCATGTTCCTTGGAAATGAAGCTGTTTTTACGTACTAGAAGAAACTGCAGAGTGGGCAAATAGCACACAATTTTCTGAAAACTGGAAGAAATTTTATTCTGCAACAAAGCAGTCATGTGTATTTTCAGCCCTTCAAAGGACTAGACTTACCACCGCGCTTCAGAGGGCCATATAGGTCTGGACACTTACCTAGAAAGAAAAAGAAAATTATTAGAAGGTATTTCTTGACGGATCATGAGTGAAACAGAGTTAATGCAACTGATGAGAGAGAAAAATTATGATTTATTTGGTTCAAATGGCTCTGAGCACTATGGGACTTAACATCTGTGGTCATCAGCCCCCTAGAACTTAGAACTACTTAAACCTAACTAACCTAAGGACATCACACACATACATGCCCGAGGCAGGATTCGAACCTGCGACCGTAGCAGTCGCGCGGTTCCGGACTGAGCGCCTAGAACCGCTAGACCACCGCGGCCGGCTATGATTTATTTCTTAAATACATATAAATACTTATCAATGTACAATGGTAAAGAGCCATTTTGACTATGAAACCGTGCAATACACGGAAGTATTGCACCCACTGATAAAAAGGTAGCCACAATGAAGGTGGATTATTTTCCATCAGTCATGATCCTGAACTTCTGGTAAGCTTTCATGGACAGTATTTACACTCTTGACGATATATTTCACGGATGAACGGCCGGCTGTCAACGTCCAGCGGGCACCCATGAACTGCTTCGTCATGAATTGTGCTGGGAGAAGTTGAGGAATCTCTCTACATTCTTGGTGATTTTAGTTATACGGGCGCTAGATAAAGATCTGTGATATCTTTCTGTATCGTAGACCACGGCCTAAATCCCATGTAATTAGAATCACTAAGAATGGACTTTTACTGTTGAACATTGGAGAAAACAGACCTCTTATACGTGAAAAATATCGTCTTCTATCGATAAAACCGTAAGTTCAATACACTTTCAATGTGTCATTATTTCTTTTCCTAAAAAAAGTAGCATGAAGTATGATAAAAAGTGAATTATAAATTTATATCAGCTGTAGCCTACGATAAAGTGAAATAAGGGGAACGAACAATACAGGAATGGGATGGATTTAGGTATCTTGTGTACAGAATACAATTCGCTAAACTTGACTTCAATGGCATAATTAATGAGTTTGCTTTGCTCAAACAAGGCAGTGCAAACAAAAAACTCCCGGATGGAGATATTTTTCTATCTTTCAATTACAGCCTTTTTCTTTTTTATAAGTTATGCACAGTTAAGAACTTAACGAGAAGTAAATAAACTCTATTCATTATACGAAACCTGTGTACAGTACTGCGCAATAGTTTTCATCTACACTACTGGAAATGGAAAAAAGAACACATTGACACCGGTGTGTCAGACCCACCATACTTGCTCCGGACACTGCGAGAGGGCTGTACAAGCAATGATCACACGCACGGCACAGCGGACACACTAGGAACCGCGGTGTTGGCCGTCGAATGGCGCTAGCTGCGCAGCATTTGTGCACCGCCGCCGTCAGTGTCAGCCAGTTTGGAGTGGTATACGGAGCTCCATCGCAGTCATTAACACTGGTAGCATGCCGCGACAGCGTGGACGTGAACCGTATGTGCAGTTGACGGACTTTGAGCGAGGGCGTATAGTGGGCATGCGGGAGGCCGGGTGGACGTACCGCCGAATTGCTCAACACGTGGGGCGTGAGGTCTCCACAGTACATCGATGTTGTCGCCAGTGGTCGGCGGAAGGTGCACGTGCCCGTCGACCTGGGACCGGACCGCAGCGACGCACGGATGCACGCCAAGACCGTAGGATCCTACGCAGTGCCGTAGGGGACCGCACCGCCACTTCCCAGCAAATTAGGGACACTGTTGCTCCTGGGGTATCGGCGAGGACCATTCGCAACCGTCTCCATGAAGCTGGGCTACGGTCCCGCACACCGTTAGGCCGTCTTCCTCTCACGCCCCAACATCGTGCAGCCCGCCTCCAGTGGTGTCGCGACAGGCGTGAATGGAGGGACGAATGGAGACGAGTCGTCTTCAGCGACGAGAGTCGCTTCTGCCTTGGTGCCAATGATGGTCGTATGCGTGTTTGGCGCCATGCAGATGAGCGCCACAATCAGGACTGCATACGACCGAGGCACACAGGGCCAACACCCGGCATCATGGTGTGGGGAGCGATCTCCTACACTGGCCGTACACCACTGGTGATCGTCGAGGGACACTGAATAGTGCACGGTACATCCAAACCGTCATCGAACCCATCGTTCTACCATTCCTAGACCGGCAAGGGAACTTGCTGTTCCAACAGGACAATGCACGTCCGCATGTATCCCGTGCCACCCAACGTGCTCTAGAAGGTGTAAGTCAACTACCCTGGCCAGCAAGATCTCCGGATCTGTCCCCCATTGAGCATGTTTGGGACTGGATGAAGCGTCGTCTCACGCGGTCTGCACGTCCAGCACGAACGCTGGTCCAACTGAGGCGCCAGGTGGAAATGGCATGGCAAGCCGTTCCACAGGACTACATCCAGCATCTCTACGATCGTCTCCATGGGAGAATAGCAGCCTGCATTGCTGCGAAAGGTGGATATACACTGTACTAGTGCCGACATTGTGCATGCTCTGTTGCCTGTGTCTATGTGCCTGTGGTTCTGTCAGTGTGATCATGTGATGTATCTGACCCCAGGAATGTGTCAATAAAGTTTCCCCTTCCTGGGACAATGAATTCACGGTGTTCTTATTTCATTTTCCAGGAGTGTATATAGCGCATTTATTGGCCGTCGTGGTCAAGTGGCTAGAACACTAGTCTCCTGTCCAGTGTGACCTGTGTTCAGTCACTGATAAGGCCAGAGATTTTTCCACATTCAGGTCACTCCAGAACGACCACAGGTCCTCTCAGCCTGCTACCAAACGAGTACCCGGGGTAACAGGATGCAGGGTCCCTGGAACCCTTCTAATGATGCACTCTGCCTGCAGCCAGACCGACAGCGCGGTCACGGGCCTCTGCCACATACTTTGCTTTTATATATGATTGATTTCATTTCAGGGCCCGATACCAGCCCATGTCAGAATGTCTGTTCCATCACTTATATGAAAGACTGTGGCCTCAAAAATGGTGTGCTCTCAGTAGAGCAGCCACCACATATATAAATATATACGCCTTGACGGCCATTCGAGATTACTTCCGTGCGGATGCACTCCGTCTTGCGGAAATCAGCTTGATGCTGCGAGAATGAGTATGGTTGACTTGAGGCGCTAGTACGTAATATGTGACAAGTTGGGAATTTGGATTGGGAAGGAGACGTGCTCGGATAGCTGAATTTTTTAAGCGGGAAATTCGGGTTCGAGTCCTAATCAGACGCGAAGTTTCACTTGTCGCCGTTAACTTCATTTCAATGCCCGATTGCAACTGATCTCAGAGTTTCTTGTTCATCTTGCATGTGTACGGCCGTGGGATCGAGAATGGTATCTGTTGTGTCGGACGTGTCCGAAAGAACAAACACCACATATATAGGTTGAGTCAGGAGGAAATGTACATGGTTCGCAGGGTGTCAGAGTTAGCGATTTTGAACAAAAAATTTTGCATGAACGTATTTCATCTTCTTAACAGTTTTCGAGGACAGTGATGAGAACAATGGGGAACGGAACAAATGCAGGTGATAGTGAACGAAAATTTGTGCTCTAATGTTTTGTTCAATTGTGTACTTTTGCCTAAGAGCGACGTCTTTAGGCGGAAAGTTGATACGAAGCAAGAAATTCTCGCTTGTATTTTACATGCGTGTGCTCAAGTAAAAGACCGCACGAATGAGCTCAAATCAACAACACAGCATTTGTCTACAGGAGCTGCAAATTTTATTCCAGTTGACGGTGGATTTCTTGACCACCTTTTGTGAGGAAATGAACTCAATTAAACAATACATTACGTCACAATGTTTCATTACTATCGCCTGCATTTGTCCTGTTCCCCACTGTTTTAATTAGTTTCCTCGGAAACTATTAAGAACAGGACATACGTTCAAAGCAATATTTTTCTTCAAAATCACTGGTACTATCACCGCTCAAAGTATGAAACACCCTGCATAAATTTACTTTTATAATAACAATTACCAAAATGTTTTATTTTAAATCTATGTAGAAAGTTGAAAAATTTCCTACTCTGCATAGAAACCATTATTGAAAGGTAGGTTTACACCAGTCTCTGCAGCGCTTTAGCAGTTCTGAAAGAGGCCTAGGTTCACTTTTGTATGTCTCTCCATGTACAAAAATGATGCAAGTCAATTAAAAATATAAAATCGGAACAGTTTGGCCACTTTCTTAATGGACTGTTATATTTTCCTCGTTCAAATAGATTAACCAGATTTTCACCTCGTAATCTTAGACATATTATCGCCAACAAAAATCACTTAAACTTAGAGAATGATTGTAGGACGTTTCCTCCTTCAAGTTTAACAGTTCGGAAAAAGGTGCCTGAATTCAAACGTGGCAGTACTTATCTTAGAGGCGATGCATGTGAAGAGCACAGTTATAGATTAGAATATGATCTAAACACACAATATGGTTTTGTATCATGTCCTATTAAAATTTTATGACTTTGCAAAAGTGTATTGCAAGAAAGAGCCCAATATGATCTACACGGATAATTAACTACGAGAAGGATTTGTGTTGGTAGGGTATCATATCTGCTGAATGCTGGAGGAAAAGCAGACAAGAGAACGAGTCCCCCAGAAAAGCTTGTAAAGTGACAGGCTGATGTAACCCACCAGTCTGTTACCATGGATAAAACATGCGTCCACCGCTGCACGCCAGAATTGAACACCAATTGGAGCAGAGAGCAACTGCTGGTGGCCGTGCAACCTAAAGGTGAGGTCGTGTTTATCTGCCAGAATGCTATAGCCGGCTGAACGCACTACAAAAGGGATTCTTCTTACTGGTCAGCTTCCAAAGTATACAAACGTAAAAGGGGGTGTTTTCATTTTTGACCTGGTTATCGAAGTCTTTCACTCCGTCAGCTAGAGCTATTCACCTTGCTCTCGTACATTGTCGTGTTGTATCCTGGCTAATAGCTTTCTGGCGTACACGTAACATCTAAAACAACGTGAATGTGATATAATTTTGTGTGAATAGGGATCCACCGGTATATGGATTTCTGATGCCTTCTTTCCTTCCTGTAGCAAAAATGCCTATGAAGTGATTGATTGAGAAACGTGAGGCCATCGTTAAGATGTATTCGAAAAGATTCATATCACTGTCCGACCATCCGGCTTTAGGTTTTCCGTCATCTCCTTTAATCATATCATATGAATAATGGGGATGTAGACTGAAAACAAATGGTGAACATGTCTTTTCTCGTATTTATCCATTTGAGTAAGTACTCTTTTCTTAATTATCACACAGTAGGTGAGATGTACCTGTAAGATTTCTTTCTGTGATAGCAGTGATCAATCATGCATGGGGAATTTGGGAATAAGGGACCAATTTGGCTGTTTAAAGGATTCTCATACCTATTTACTACCTAAATTTAAAATAAACATTCTTCTATGACTGTTTAGATTTAAGTTACTTACTTAGTTTCAGTTTTACATTGTACTGTAAATTTGTTCGTCGTTGTAATCACGTACGATTTATTCAGTCGTAGCCGGTTTCAAAGCCAAAGTCTGTAACATTATGGACATGGTATCGACCGCTTCATTTAAGCTTTACATCTTTACTATCTATTGTGGATACAGATCTTATCACTCCATCTGTTCAGACACCTTTTCAGTACATAATATTTGTAGGTACTCCATAAGGAACATATCCAGAAACACAATATCAGATTTTACCGATTATCAAAAACTGTCGTCAATATGGGTTCACAACCGAATTTTCAAATACAGATTATCGAGAAAACATCAATTATGAAACGAGCAAGGGACATATTTCACGTAATCAAATCTCTTGAATGTTAAGAACTTGGAAACAGCCATTTTACTTTGAATGACAAACTGTGTAATTATGTTAAATTTCAAATTATATTATCTCTTAGAACTTCATATCATATCCGAAACCTTAGGAGCCAGAGACACTGAAACGCTTTGTAGTTCTAATCAGTTCTGTTCCAAATAGAAGAAATCCAAATTTGAAATATGGATGTTGCATCGCATGTTTCGATTCAGAAATGTGCTTAAATCACGATACTGTTCACACCAAAACTCCTTTTATTACTTGTTATTCCTTATGCTGAATATAAAACGTATGTAACTTATTCATAGAAAAATATAAACTGCAAAACACCTAGTTCACGATCATAGTGGAAAAGACGCCTTAGCCAAATCAAGTATACTCCTATTTTTTACTCATTTACTGATTTGATGGCCGGCGACGACTTGCTCTCCTGTGCCAACCTCTACATCTCAGAGTAGCATTTGAAACCTAAGTCCTCAATTATGTGTTGGATGTATTCCAATCTCTGTCTTCCCCTACGGTTTTTGTCCTCTACAGCTCTCTCTAGGACCATGGAAGCCATTCCCTGACTTCTTGACAGCTGTCCTATCATCCCGTCCCTTCTCCTTGTCAATGTTTTCCCTTACTCTGCGATTCTGCGTAGAACCTCCTCAATCCTTACCTTATCAGTCCACCTAACTTTCAACCTTTGTCTGTAGCACCATATCTCTACCGCAATCATACTATTGTCAACAAAACACAGAAAATCATATTCTCATGAACAAATTCCAACAACGCCTGCAGTTCTTACTCACAGCCAGCATGTTTCGTATTTTACTAGTTTTTATAATGTTATATCACCTACGTGAGAAACATGTAAACAAAAACGAGAATAATAACTCCAGAATGAGCCCGTTTGTTTTGCAAGAGCCTTGACTTCTGGAAGCAGACGCTGCACTTGGTTGTCAGGTATAGGAAGCAGACGTGTGTTAATGATCTATGCCTAAACTGTTACATCACCATTAATATATGTGAACAGTTTTACCAACTACGAATGAGTCTCGAAACCTGTAAGTTAACTATGTGGTAAAACTGGAACCATGGCCAAGACTATTTATGAAGAGAACTTCAAAGATAAACCTTCTACCAGAACAAATTTTTACAAGCTTAGTGCTCAATTAATTCAGCTATTCCTTCACTGTCTTCATATGCAGATACTTAAGGGCAGAACACTAGTACGAAAATGATGTCACACCCAAATGTACTGGTCCTGGTGAATGAAGCGGCTTTAGAAGCCATCGTCAGATGGCCTGGCAATGAAGCTTATTTCGATGTTGACAAATGCTTTTGCTCTGTAATTTCAAGTGAATTATAAATGAAGTCTTGTACTGTAATACCAAATACTCAGACTGACCTGATCACTGTTTATGATGAATGACCATAATTTTTGTTAAATAACATATCAGCAGCGCATTTTAGTCGGGTAAAATTAATTAACCACTCATTACAACGGTATCAATCAATCGTCGCTCTAACACTTACGTAAATTACGATATTAACATTCATAAGGGAACCAACCACTTACCGTAACAGAGAAATGAAATCATGCGAAGACGTGCTAGCTAGATCCAGTTCTAATATGCTCGCTTGCTTCTCTTCTCGTATAACATAGCGCACTTTCCGGCCGCTTAGTCCCTGCACTTGAGACTATAGAACATCTGGTTAGAGAAGTTCCGTGACGGCTGAAGCAGGATTGGGACTGCTGGCTTATCGCTCTTGCCACGACTATGTAGCGCCATTTTGTTTACGTTTCCACGTCAACGTCTTTTAGGTAACTGCAACTTTCCAACAGTGTTGCGACAGTCTTTTGTCTTTCACGTTAGAGAGCATGCAACAGCGCTCAATGTTGTAAGGCTTTTTCTCTCACCATATGCTGCCTAGCCGGCTCACCATTTCTAACACAAGAAATAACAGCACGGAAATACAGCAAAAGGAAACGCGGTGTGACCCAGAGGAAAATGGAGACTTAGAAGTTATAGTAAAAGAGGGCGAAAATTGCAAACTAAACCCCATATATGGTTAGAAACAAGCAAGGGTGTTTACACTCTTCCGTGATTTGTGGTCATATATAACAGTGAGATAGATCTTATAGATACGTCTCATCCTTCATAGAGAAGGCAATCAGCACCCTCGAATGAATTGCTAGGGAGCATAGCTGGAAGACTGAAATTACACGCCGATGGAGATGGCAGTACACCACACGCCAGTTCGCACCCTTCCTCCATCTATTCAAGAAAGGACACGTAGCATGTTACAATCGTTGTGACACATACTGAAGTAGTAAATAGGATTCCAACATGGTATTTGCTGTAACGCACGGAGACTCTTGGTGTCTGTGACACATAAACAAAATTGATCATCAGAGTGTATAGTTTATGAACTGAGCAATCGACGTGTGCTGGTTTTTCCTTCTCAGTCATCTCCCCCACAGTGCAGATGCCACTGGCCAGCGGAAGACCTGAGACACTCCATCACAGATCCATCATCCATATTGAAGCAGGTCCATTAGAACCGTTTCATAGAGAAGGGCTCTCACTAAGAGAATTATCTGACGCCACAAATTACTTGTATATGAAGGTAGCACACCACTGGAAGAGAAAGGCTCTTTTATGCCATCTAGTATGTATACACACTAATCAGTCAGAAAATTATGACCATCTACCCTAATAGCCGGCATGTCCACTTCTGATACGGATAAAAGCGGTGTCGCGTCGTAGCGTGGAAGCAGTGAGGTCTTGGTAGGTCACCGGAGGGAGCTGGTGCCACATCTGCATACCCAATTCACCAAATACCTGTTAAGTGCGGGGAGAGGGGCGGCGTGGGAAGGCTGATAAACTCTGACGCGACGTTCAGTCGCATCTCAGATGTTTTCGATCGGGTTCAGATCTGGCGAGTTGTGACGAGGGGTGGCGGGGAGGGGGAGGGGGGGGGTCGGGGACGGGCAGCGCATCAATTGGAACTTGCCCTCTGTTTTCCTCAAACCAGTCCATCACACTACTGGCCTTGTGACATGGTGCATTGTCTTGCTGAATAATGCCATTGCAGTCGGGAAATATGATCGTCATGAAAGGGGGAATGTACGTGGTCTGGAACTACTGTACGGTACGCCTTGGCCGTCATAGTGCCTTACACGAGCTCCACTGGATCCATGGACGCCCACGTGAATGTTCCCTAGAGCACAATGGAGCCACCGCCAGTTCGTCTCTGTCTCGCAGTACAGGTGTCAAGGAGATATTCCTCTGGAAGACGATGGATTAGCGCCGTTCCATCGCCATGATGAAGAAAGTGTCAGGATTCATCAGACCATGCAATGCTCTACCAGTGCGCTAATGTCCAGTGCTGATGGTCAAGTGCCCTTTTAAGTCGTAGTCGTGTTGTTAACATTGTTACATGCGTGGCTCAAAGGTTGCAGAGGCCCATCGTTAGGAGTGCTCGGAGCACTGTGTGTTCAGATACTCTTCAACTCTGCCCAACATTGAAGTTTGATGTTACTTCCTCCACAGTCCGCCGCCCGTCCTCTTATACCAGTCTGCCCAGCCTGCGACGTCCGACACCCGTAATGAGGGGTGGCCGCCCAGGCCCACAATCTCTAGACGTGGTTTCACCTTGGTTTCGCCACGTGTTGAAGGCACCCACCACAGCACTCCTCAAAAACCCGACAAGTCGTGCCGTTTCCGAAATGCTCGTGCCGAGCCTCCAGGCCATCATAATCTGCTCTTTGTCAAACTCAGATAGATCGCGCGCTTCCCCATTCTATACACACAAACAAAGCACTGTCGCTGATACTGTATGCACCGTGCGCGTGTCTGACTAGCACTCATTTCTCGCCAGGTAATGCTGCTATCGTCTGGACTGGTTTTTATCGACAGTAGGTCGTTGGTCATAATATCCTGGCCGGTCATTGTATTTTTGTGTTTGTACCTCTCCCATCTATGACAGCAAGGATGCATGATTGCCTGGGTTTTGTTAGAAACATTCGCTGGTAAACGTAACCCGTAGCATAACATGATAGTTCTGCCAACTTTTGATGGTGAAGGACGAATGCAGAGAGGTTTGCCTAGATCCAAGGGCGAGCCAAGGAGAAGTATCGTGTTAGGATTGTTATATTCGCCACAGGCTTTGAGATGCTTCTTTGCTTTCGTCCGTCACCTTTCTTCTCCAAACTCTCTGTGTGGCCACATTTTGGCTGCAGCGATGAATACGAACGTTTGTGTTTTTGTGAACACTCCGCACAGTTGCTGGGTACAGGTATCAAGATGCCCCGCTTTTGAACGATCACTATACTTAACATTTTTCTTTCAGGTGTGTAATGACACAGAATTTGTTATGTCTTTTTCAATACTCCGCGAGTAGAAAACGAGACCTCGGCGAGGGCGTCCTGTTCTGATAAGGACCGCCGCTACGATAACCAGAAGAACAGTTTGGTTCTGCTTGTCTCAATTTGTCTCCAGGCCACATTCATTGTGCCAATATTCGTTCGCATAATGACAGTTCCCTTTACATCTGTCTAATTTGATACTTTGTTCAACGATCTTCCAAGTGGCATTGAATGGGATCTAAGCCATCCACTGGCCTAGCAAATTTCCAAAGCACTTGATTTCAGCACTTATTTAACATTGCGATTGTTCACAGTTTTTTAATGGAGTCTCGTGAAATATTTACTTTCCTAATGGACACCATGTGTCATCACGAGTTCATTACACTCGCTTTGGCTCTGAAGTTCAATTACTAAATGTTTCCCATACGATGCATCAAATGAAAACAAACCGAGCGAACCTTCTACGTCGCCACGAGCACCTAAACCGATTTATTTGGTGAATAATACTTGACATTCCACGCCGAAAGTGTACCCATATGCTTGTAAAATTTCCCTTCCTTTGCTCAAAATTCGACTAAAAAGACTTGAGGTGTTTTTGCAAACTCGTGGCCACACGTGGAATGTGGGACACAGTCTCTATGGTGGGCTTCCTGTAGATGTGCGCGTACTAGCCTTCGCCAAGACTGATGATTTCACTTATATTATGCAAATATAAACCAATGCGTGTATAATTTTTCAGTTTGTTTATACCATCACAGACTCATAAATCCTCCCGTGTCTCCTGCGCCTCCAGATGTTGTCTCAAGTCATTGGCAATCAGGTAAACCAATGCACTATTTCTTTCTTCTATCAATGGGCAACACACAGTAACAGTTATTACGAATAAAGGCCGCCTGGTTTGACGTTGATAGACTACGATTACAATTGACTTCTGTGAGAGGAATGTTCCTTTGCAGTGTTAATCTATTGTCAGTTTTGTTCGAGTTACCAATCACATGCTTAATCGGCGTAATAAAATTGCGGTTCGAAGTTAGCAAGTTACCAATCACATGCTTAATCGGCGTAATAAAATTGCGGTTCGAAGTTAGCAAAACCTCTTTAAACTAGAATTTCCTATGTAAATCCTGATCTACTTCGGGGATTTATGCCGCCTTGGTAATAATACCAGTTCAGGGAGAGAGATACTTTGGCGATAAAGGATGGCAATGTAATGAAAGTCGTGTACTTAAGCTATGTGCTTGTGTCTCCAACGCCACATTCCCCATTAATTGCTGCATTCCCATGTTATGCGTTGCGCACGCCTGTAGCAGACCGCAGCTCGTGGTCTAGAGATACCGTTGCTGCCTCTGGATCACGGGGTCCCGGGTCCGATTCTCGGCCTGGTTGGAGATCTTCTCCGCCTGAGGACTGGGTGTTTGTGTTGTCCTCATCATTTTAATCATCATCATCATTCGTCGCCGTGGCTAGATTTGACTGTGTAAAAATTGGGACTGTGTACGAGCGCTGATGACCGCGCAATTCAGCGCCCCGCAAACCAAACATCAACATCAACCTTTGTAGCACAAACACGTGTTACTGGCTAATGTATAGGAAACTTATCATAGCCAAATTCCACTATCGAAAACAAATTTGGAAGGTTAATGAAAAATAAACAATTTTCGAATAAAGCTGAATTAAACGTTGGCAATTTCAATTTTGCTATAAATACTATATTTTAAAGTAATATACAGGAGGATAATTACGTAGAACAAAAATGTTCCACAGTTTACACGGCCCTTTACATACCTTCACGTAGTTTCTAGACGGTTCACCATTTCTATCTTCTGGAGGAATCTAGTAAGACACTGATCGCGAAAGCATACAAAGCGATCGTAATGTGGTAACGCCCGATAAGTACCAACACTCTTAATGAAGAGGTAACGCGATTACGACCTTAACCGACAAATAATTCTAGGAAAATAACCTTAACATGATTACATACGATAAGATGACAAATAGCGTAATTTATCAGCCACAGTCATTTGATATTAAGACTTTGAAACAACTTGAAAATGACCTCGCTTGTTCCTTGATCCAAGAGAGAAAGAGAGAGAGAGAGAGAGAGAGAGAGAGAAGAGACGCCTTGCCTATATACGAGGGGCGTTCAGAAAGTAAGCTCCGATCGGTCGCAAAATGGAAACGACTATGAAAATCCGATAAAGCTTTGCACAGATGTGTTGGGTAGTGTCTCTAGTATAACCCCAGTTAGCATCACGTCGCTCTTCTCATTTCTGAGCTCGCAGTGAGTGCGTAAAGATGTCTAGAAAATAGTGTCTGCCGCCAAGTACGAGGGCCTGGTGAGAAATTTCGCCTGAAGCTATGCAGCTAACATTACATAACTGTCGTGCTGTTTCTTCTTCAAGACAATTCTCAGCCGCATTCTGCAGGGGCAATGAAGATGCTCCTGCATCGTTTTCAAATGGAAATGTGAGATTACCCACAATACAGTCCGCAATTGTCTCCCCCTGAGTTTCATCTCTGGTCACATGAACCGCTGTCTTTGAAGACAACATTTTGACACAGACAACGAGGTGTAGGCCAGCGTGGAGAATTGGCGGAAAGCACTGGCGGCTGCCTTCTATGATGAGGCTATTGAAAAGTTGGTACAACGCTATGACAAAAGTCTAAGTCAGAACGGCGACTACGTAGAGAAGTAGCTGAAAGGTGTAGCTAATTGTTACAAGTAAAACATTTCTGATGTTCACTGTGGTTTCAATTTGGCAATCAATCGGAGCTTACTTTCTGAACAGGCCTCGTATATAGTGAAAGAGAAGATCGCCTGATTTTAAGATATTTAATCCAATTACTAGTTTCGACAGTATCGTTCTGTCATCTTCAGATTGGCATTGCACTGTATGAAAAGAGAATAGGTAATCGGTAATCTGCGCAACATACAACCACTGTCTGGGATGTCCCAAATTTTACAAAAACCCTTACATTCCTTGTCGCGTATATGTTCAAATACACGTAACGTCGACATTTTGAGAACAAAGTGTAAATACATTAAAAAACTCCACATGATGGAAAACTAAAGCTAGAAGACGTGCAAAAAAAAAGACACGTATCAGTGCATAGCAGATTTCTCAAAGTTTCGGCTCATAACAGACGCCGTGGAGTAGCTGAAGTGGGCCCCACAAACGGATGGCGGAAGAGGGAGAGGGGTAGACATGTCATAACATGTAGGCATATCATCGGCTCCGTATAGTCGCACCGAATTAGTTTGAGCCTGCAGGTAGGCGACCCAATGAACACAGTGCCAAAGTGGGCCTCTGTGGTTGTTGCTGGGGAAGGTGCAACGACGGAGACGTAAACGAACTGCACGCACGCAGAGACGGTCGCCGCATCACAAACGCTGTCCATATTGAACTCCTCTTATGTGAAACAAGAACTTGGCGCGAGGCTCTGTCCTCTGATACGTGATCTATTTTCTGTACCAGTTCTAATTTTCTTGCAGCCGCCTCATGAAATCCTGGAAGTATTTGCATACAACTCTGTTATGACATGTCAAATAGCCGCCCGTTGTGACCGAGCGGTTCTAGGCGCTTCAGTCTGGAACCGCGCAACCGCTACGGTCCCAGACTCGAATCCTGCCTCGGCCATGGATATGTGTGATGTCCTTAGGTTAGTTAGGTATAAGTAGTTCTAAGTTCTAGGGGACTGATGACCTCAGATGTTAAGTCCCATAATGCTCAGAGCCATTTGATTCATTTGAACATATCAAATAAATTCATAGAATCACAATGCCTCCCAGCAGGTAATAAATTACGATGTGTAATCGATGACGATCCGTAGCCAGAATTTAATACTCTGCATACATTCCAAAATTACTTTATGTTACCAAGCTACGACTCAAGTAGTGGTTCAAGGGTGGCGCGAGATACTCGTCACTTACTCAACCAGTCTCGGGGACCAGTAGCAGCGCAACCTCTCGCGGTTGCCACACTTTCACGAGTACATCTTCCACTTGCACAAGACTTCAGATTCAGGCCACCTCCAATGCTGTGTTAGCCTTCATGCCGGGGTGTGATTTTGTTTTTCTATTTCCTTGCAACTGCACTAATTACTACACTGAAGTGCCAAAGAAACTGGTATAGGCATGCGTGTTCAAATACAGAGATATGTAAACAGGCTGCGGTCGGCAACGCCTATATAAGACAACAAAAGTCTGGCGCAGTTGTTAGATCGGTTACTGCTGCTACAATGGCAGGTTATCAAGATTTAAGAGAGTTTGAACATGGTGATGTAGTCGGCGCATGAGCGATGGGACACAGCATCTCCAAAGTAGCGATGAAGTGGAATTTTTCCCCTACAACCATTTGACGAGTGTACCGTTAATATCAGGAATCCGGTGAAACATGAAATCTCTGACATTTCTACGGCCGGGAAAAGATCCTGCAAGAACGGGACCGACGACAACTGAACAGAATCGTTCAACGTGACAGAAATGCAACCCTTCCCCAAAATGCTTCAGATTTCAGTGTTGGGCCATCAGCACGAGAACCATTCAACGAAACATCATCGATATGGGCTTTCTAAGCCGAAGGCTCACTCGTGTACTCTTGATGACTGCTTGACACAAAGCTTTACGCCTCTCCTGGGCCCATCAACACCGACACTGGACTGTTGATGACTGGAAATGTGTTGCCTGGTCGGACGAGTCTCGTTTCAAATTGCATTGAGCGGATGAACTTGTACGGGTATGGAGACAACCTCATGAATCTATAGACCCTAAATGTCAGCGGGGGAGAGATCAATTTGGTGGAGACACTGTATTGGTGTAGGTCGTGTGTAGTTGGTGTGATATGGGATTCCTGATAATTCTAGATACGACTCTGACGCGTGACACGCACATAAGCATCCTGTCTGATCACCTACATCCATTCATGTCGATTGTTGACTTGGGGAGTTCCGGCAGGACAATGCGACACCCCATGCGTCCAAAATTGCTTCACAGTGGCTCGAGGAACACTCTTCTGAGTTTAAACTCTTCCACTGGCCACCAAACTCCTCAGACATGAACATTATTGAACATATCTGGGATGCCTTGAAATATGCTCTTCAGAAGAGATCTCCACCCCCTCGTACTCTTAAGGAGTTATGGACAGCCCTGCGGGATTTATGGTGTCACTTCCCTCCAGCACCACATCAGACATTAGTCGAGCCCATGCCACGTCGTGTTGCGGCACTTCTGCGTGCTTATTAAGCATGTGTACCAGTTTCTTTGGATCTTCAGTGTATTTTGTTATATTTATGTTGTCTGTAGCGTAGTGGTGAATTGTGTCAAATGTTATGTGTCGGAAGTTGGACGTCGTTCTCCACCTCAGCGGATTGATATGGGAGATCAGTCGAGACAAATACTTCGCGGTTGACGCAGTTTACATGCCCGCTTATCTCCACTGCGGCTTTAAAGTTAAACAAAAACACTGTGACAATTTCGAGGAAGTTTTCGCGAACAAAGAGAAAGCTACGAAATTATTGACGGTAGGCATTCACGATAACAACTTTGCACGCGTAAGTGGATTATCAGAATCCACTGTGGAAAAAAAAAGACTCGCCACGAAAGAATTATTCTAATAGGACGGAAATCGGTAAGTGTGATGTACCTTCGCAGTAAAACAAATGTTTAAAATTTCAGAAAACAAACTGAAAGATTTATTCATGAGAAAGTGCTCCACAAACTGAGCAAGTCAAAAATCGTTGGTCCGCCTCGGGCCCTTACGCAAGCAGTTCTTCAGATTGACACCGACTGATAGAGTTACTGAATGTCATCCTGAGGGATATCGTGCCAAATTTTGTCCAATTGCCACGTTAGATCGTCAAAATCCCGAGCTTTTTGGAGGATCTTATCCATTATGCTGCAAACGTTCTTTATTAGGAAGAGATACGGCTACCTTTTGTGGCCTAGGTAGGGTTTGGCAAGCATGAAGACAAGCAGTAGAACCTCTCGTCGAGTGCGGTTGGACATTATCTTGCTGGAATTTAAGGTCAGGATGCCATATCACGAAGGGCAAGGGCGTAGAATGTCGTCGACGTGCCGCGGGTGACAACCAGTGGGGCTCTACTATGAAAAGAAACGACATCCAGAGCATCACTCCACGTTGGCGGTCCGCACAGCGGGCGCCAGTCAGGTTGGTATCCCACCACTGTCTGGGGCATCTCACCGAGCGAGGTGGCGCAGTGGTTAGACACTGGACTCGCATTCGGGAGGACGACGGTTCAATCCCGTCTCCGGCCATCCTGATTTAGGTTTTCCGTGATTTCCCTAAATCGCTTCAGGCAAATGCCGGGATGGTTCCTTTGAAAGGGCACGGCCGATTTCCTTCCCCATCCTTCCCTCACCCGAGCTTGCGCTCCGTCTCTAATGACCTCGTTGTCGACGGAACGTTAAACACTAATCTCCTCCTCCTCCCTCCTCTGGGGCATCTCCAGACACGTGTTCGCTGGTCACTGGGGCTCATTTCAAAGCGGGACTAATCGCTGGAGACAATTCTACTCCAGTAAATGCGATTCCAGGCCGAAGCCCTGTCTGGAGACGCCCTGGACAGCGGTGGAATACAACCCTGACTGTCGTCTGCCATACGGCCCGAAAACCTGAAGTGATGGTCTGGCAGCACCAATCTGGTTCTAATTCAAGGCATCCTTGCGTCGCAGCGGTACGTCGACGATAGTCTGTGTTCCGTTTTGTTGCCCTTCGTGGCAAGGCATCCTGGGCTTACATTTCAGCTACATAATGCTCTTCTTGTAGCGGCGAGAGTTTCGAAGGCATGTCTTCGTGCTTGCCAAGCCCGACTTTCGGCCAGTAAGGACATCGGATCTATCCCCAAATGAGAACGTTCGGAGCATTATGGGCAGGGCCCTGCACCAATCTTGAGATTTTGACGGTCTTCCACGCCAACTGGACAGAATTAGGCTCGATATTCCTTCAGAGACTATCCAGCAATTCTGTCCGTCAATGTCAAGCCAAAAAACTGGTTACGTAAGAGTTTATTTTCACCTGAAGAGGACATAAGTCATCATATTAATTATTATATCGTAGGGGTGAAACCTGACACTCTGGAATTTACAACCCTTAAGGAACCTTTTTTTAAAATTTTTTAAGTCGTTCGCACATTATTATTTACAGTTTTTCTCAACCTGGGCTCTCACTAGTGGCACTTCTCTGGCCGTGAGATGTTATTAATCAGAAAACGCAGTGGTGGGTTAATTATAAACCTAACGAACTGTTTCTCGTAATGAAACCCAATGGGCGAACACTAAGCTCTTAATGAACGAGCAAAGTGCAGTGTGCCTCACTTAAATTAGAGTATCTCGTCATAGATACTCTCGTAAATTTACACTTACCTTCAACAAGAAAAAAATCGTTTTATACAGTGTAGCCATAAATAGATGATGCAAATGGCTCTAAGCACTATGGGACTTAACATCTGAGATCATCAGTCCCCTACACTTAGAACTACTTAAACCTAACTAACGTAATGACATCACACACATCCATGCACGAGGCAGGATTCGAATGGTTAAAATGGCTCTGAGCACTATGGGACTTAACATCTGAGGTCATCAGTCCCCTAGAACTTATAACTACTTAAACCTAACTAACCTAAAGACATCACACACATCCATGCCCGAGGCAGGATTCGAACCTGCGACCGTAGCAGCCTCGTGGTTCCGGTCTGAAGTGCCTAGAACCGCTCGACCACAGCGGCCGGCCTATAAACAGAACTAAAATGAAAGCATACTGCAAGATTTACAGAAAATATTGATCCCAGTTCCATCTATGTACTCTGGATATTTAGTGAGTTTGAGTTGATCTGAGTGAAACGTAAGATAACGCGTGTGTCCTCTGCGAGATGCTGGATGCGTCAACATATACCCGCCCCTCCACGGGCACCTCCCGAAGTGTCAACCTTAAAGTAATTTCACACAGGGTGTGTGATTAACGTTAACAAGAAGAGCGCGAAGACCCAAGAGCGTTCATTTATAGACGAGTCAATTTCGCAATACGCGGGATCCATTCTTGCTCTCCTGTTGTCGGGGAAGGTGGTTCGCGCGCCTGCAGTACATTGCGCCCAGCCGCATCCTTGGTCGTATGCATCCAGGCGCGCGCTGCGCTCATCATTTCTGCTCACTGCGGTGGAAGTCGCTTGGTCGCCCGGCGGCGTACGTATGGCGAAAAGAAGGCACGCGGCCTCAAGGGATACTAAGTTCCTAATGGAGCCAACGATGCGTTACAAGGCGCCGTTCACGAAATGCACAGGCATAGCGGACGAGTTTCAGTTAGCAAGAACTAGTTTCCTGCACGCTGTTACCACTCATGGCAGAATATTTTAAACGATTATCCTTTCCTTATTAGTGGTTACTATGTGGAAGCACTACTTTTTACGACTTTTGCTGGTAGCTGCTGATCACTAGTGGTCACCTACGATACTTGTGTTGATTAATCCACAAATTTCTTGGCTTTGAGATTACCGCTGTAGCTCATGCTTCTTGAAAGCTCCATCGTCTGTAACTTGTTTCCGATTTGTGGTTATACAGTTCAAACAATTTCAATTTTTTCGTTTTCTTTTAACTTGCCTTTTATATGATGCAGATCATTACTACCAATCAGCTTTAGTACTAGACAAGTACAAATACAAGTACAAGTAAGAGTAGAGAAATGTCTTTTTCTCAGCATTGGAACCGTGGAATTTGTGTGCTACTCACCTGAGCAGTGACACCCTGTGTCAGCTATTGGCTGATTTACCAAGTGAGAGAAGTAACATCCAACAGCAACAACAAAAGTGAAGTGGTGACATGACATATGTGGATAATTCTTACTTGACTGTAGTCAGTCTTCAGCGAAAGTAATGAGAATGAGTTTCAGTCAAAATGAGTTTGGAGCTCAGAGTAGTTGTCATTGCACGCCTTGTAAACGCGCCAATATGCTTCCAATTACAAGGACAAATGTGTTACAGACTTTCTAGGACGATGGAGAACGATAAATGTATTAATTTGAAGTAAGGATCTCTCTACCGGAAACGAACGAGTCGAAAGTTATAAACTAAAACCATTCTGATACCTCTGACAGTTGAATACATGTACCGGTTCTTGTCTTGCGAAGAGCGTAGGGTTGGTAACTTTCAGTGATGGTAGTGTGGACAAAAACAAGAAAAACTGTCCAATAAACGTGGCCTCTAAAGTGCGTCCCTTAACAGCTATGAACACTTGCTCAGTAGAGGAGGTATATTTCACATTAGCGAAAATGAACGAATGGTCATAGCTCCTCAGGTATGCAATAACTTTGACGCTCTGTAGTCTCGTTGGATGACGCTTCCGGACATTGGTTCCTATTCAAAATACGATTTACTCACTCCCCTTTACAAGTCGTAGAAGTCTGTAACGGGAATTTCCGACCACCCTATATAAAGGGTGGTCTATTGATAGTTGTTATTGTTGTTGTGGTCTTCAGTCCTGAGACTGGTTTGATGCAGCTCTCCATGCTACTCTATCCTGTGCAAGCTTCTTCATCTCCCAGTACCTACTGCAACCTACATCCTTCTGAATCTGCTTGGTGTATTCATCTCTTGGTCTCCCTCTACGATTTTTACCCTCCACGCTGCCCTCCAATGCTAAATTGGTGATCCCTCGATGTCTCAGAACATGTCCTACCAACCGATTCCTTCTTTTAGTCAAGTTGTGCCACAAGCTCCTCTTCTCCCCAATTCTGTTCAATACCTCTTCATTAGTTATGTGATCTACCCATCTAATCTTCAGCATTCTTCTGTAACACCACATTTCGAAAGCTTCTATTCTCTTCTTGTCTAAACTATTTATCGTCCACGTTTCACTTCCATACATGGCTACACTCCATACAAATACTTTCAGAAGCGACTTCCTGACATTTAAATCTAAATTCGATGTTAACAAATTTCTCTTCTTCAGAAATGCTTTCCTTGCCATTGCCAGTCTACATTTTATATCTTCTCTACTTCGACCATCATCAGTTATTTTGCTCCCCAAATAGCAAAACTCCTTTACTACTTTAAGTGTTTCCTAATCTAATTCCCTCAGCATCACCCGACTTAATCTGACTACACTCCATTATCCTCGTTTTGCTTTTGTTGATGTTCATCTTATACCCACCTTTCAAGACACTGTCCATTCCGTTCAACTGCTCTTCCAAGTCCTTTGCTGTCTCTGACAGAATTACAATGTCATCGGCGAACCTCAAAATTTTTATTTCTTCTCCATGGATTTTAATACCTACTCCGAACTTTTCTTTTGTTTCCTTTATTGCTTGCTCAGTATACAGATTGAATAACATCGGGGAGAGGCTACAACCCTGTCTTACTCCCTTCCCAACCGCTGCTTCCCTTTCATGCTCCTCAACTCTTATAACTGCCATCTGCTTTCTGTACAAATTGTAAACAGCCTTTCGCTCCCCGTATTTTACCCCTGCCACCTTCAGAATTTGAAAGAGGGTATTCCAATCAACATTGTCAAAACTTTCTCTTATTCTACAAATGCTAGAAACGTAGGTTTGCCTTTCCTTAATCTTTCTTCTAAGATAAGTCGTAGGGTCAGTATTGCCTCACGTGTTCCAACATTTCTACGGAATCCAAACTGATCTTCCCCGAGGTCGGCTTCTACCAGTTTTTCCATTCGTCTGTAAAGAATTCGCGTTAGTATTTTGCAGCTGTGACTTATTAAACTGATAGTTCGGTAATTTTCACATCTGTCAACACCTGCTTTATTTGGGATTGGAATTATTATATTCTTCTTGAAGTCTGAGGGTATTTCGCCTGTCTCATACATCTTGCTCACCAGATGGTAGAGTTTAGTCAGGACTGGCTCTCCCAAGGCTGTCAGTAGTTCTAATGGAATGTTGTCTACACCAGGAGCCTTGTTTCGACTCAGGTCTTTCAGTGCTCTGTCAAACTCTTTACGCAGTATCATATCTCCCATTTCATCTTCATCTACATCCTCTTCCATTTCCATAATATTGTCCTCAAGTACGTCGCCCTTGTATAGTCGGCCTATTGATAGTGACCGGGCCAAATATCTCACGAAATAAGAATCAAACGAAAAAACTACAAAGAACGAAACTCGTCTAGCTTGAAGGGATACCGAGGATACCGAGGAGCATACATAGCATTGGGCATTTTGATCACAATAACCATACGTCAACACGATATCGACATTTTCCGCAATTGGTAAACGGTCCATTTTAATACGGGTAATGTATCACGAAGCAAATACCGTCCGCACTGGCGGAATGTTAGGTGATACCAAGTACTTATACGTTTGTAACTATTACAGCGCCATATATCACAAAGCGAAAAAAATGGTCGAACTAAAACATTCGTATTTCTTTACGTACTACACGAATATGTAATAAAAATGGGGCTTCCTTTTTTAAAAAACGCAGTTGATATCCGTTTGACCTGTGGCAGCGCCATCTATCGGGCCAACCATAGCGCCAACTGGTTTGTCCCTTCAAGCTAGACAAGTTTCGTTCTTTGTAGTTTTTTCGTTTGACGCTTATTTCGTGAGCTATTTGGCTCGGTCAAGATCAATGGATCACTCTGTATAGCTTACCACAAATGATGTTACATTTCGTTGTTCGTATTTTCATTTGAATTTTACCTATGGTCTGTGTATGTTATTTTTTCTGTATGACTGTCCCTTTTCGTATTGTATTACGTTAATAAAGTTTTCGAGGTAGTATTTATGATTACAGTCTGTGTGTTTATTTAGAATACATTTTCTTGTATAAGCTGATTAAACTGAAACTTCGTTAGAAATATTACATTGTATACCGAAAAGATATACCATAAATATTCTTGAAGAACTGAAAATATATAGTCATACAGGACAATATGTACTAAATTCTACATGAACATACAATGAAAGTAAACACTACCTCGAAAACTTTATTGACATAATAGAATACCAAAATGGATAGCCATACAGAAAACAAAACGCACAGACCGTAGATAAAATTCAAAGAAAAATGAAAATAACGAAATGTAATACCATATCTGGTAAGCTATATATACTGTGTAAATATATATATATACAGTATAAACATAAAACAGCCTCAATTGACATGTACATAATCTTACCAATGACATTTTCGCAGGCCATTTGATAATGGAAATTAAGTCGAAACAAGTCTTTCGTCTACAATATTAAATATATTACCTTATTGCGGCTAGTTTTGGAGCTTTCATTTTCATTAGGAATTCTAACGAAGTGAAATAGCCTGGTAATGAAAATACACAAATATCCGAATTGGCAGACACTTTAAGACAGACGCCAATTATCCCGTGAAAACCTTCTCACAAAGTTTCAAGCAGCAGTGTTAAGCGAAGAATCTAAAACTATATTTCAGCCCCATGCCATTACTTCCTTAGGGATCCGAAAGACAAGACGAGGTTAATTACAGCGCGCACAAAGGCCCTTCAACATTCATTATCCCTTGACTTCACACGCTACTGGAAGCGAAAAAAAAAACGTAGCAGATGAGACAATGCTAAGTACCCTCTGTAACGCTCTTGACGGTGGCTTTCAGAATATGTAGATCAGAGAAATCAGTCGCGTGTAGCAGGTAAAAACTGACGTTCATCACCTCCTAATTGCTGCCTTGGTGTTAGCACTCTAAAGAATCATCTCTACTAGAGTCAAGAACGCAGAAAAGTAGCAACATACTGGACATGGTACTGTTTTTAGTCATATGTTTAGTGCAAAATGTGCTAGGTTGATGCATACGTTCATAGTATTTTTCCGCAACAGATACACATAACAGAGACTGCAGTCATCAATAATATATTCTCCTTCACTTTTTAAATCAGTTCGACTACGATGGGGTAACCTTTTGATTCCGCAACTGTAGAAATTCGTTGAGCCTTGTTCGGAGCGCGGTTTAATCTGCGAAGGAAGTCCCTTGAATGCTGTTCAACAGAGACAGGAATGTGAAAATCTGAGGTCGCAAGATAGGTGAATAAAGTGGGTGTGGTATGACTTGCCAACCCAAATCCTTAACTTGTCGAGCCATGTTCGAAGCACATTTTGAACAGGAAAGGAAGTCCTGAAGATTGTTCGATAGAGAGAGGAAAAGATGAAAATCTGAGGGCGCAAGATCAGGTGAATAATTGGTCCATAGTTTTGTGGTCAATGTGGCAGAATGCTGGCGGGCGGTATTGCGCAGTAGCATCACTTCATGTAGTTTTCCTGGTCGTTGTTCATGGATTGCATCTGCAAGACGTCTTATTTGTTAACAGTGAATGTCAGCAGCGACACTTTTATCTCGGGGAAGCAATTCGTAGTACACCAAATCGTCGATGTTCTACCAGATGCATAACTTTATCTCTTGTGGACGCTAGTGGGTCTTTGTATGGGAAGTTGCTGCTTTGCTTCGGCTCAACCATTCTTTTCTGTATGACTAGCAAGCAGAGATGCACATATGACCACCCGCTGATTTTTGGGGCTTTAGCTTAGAGCATGCGGTACGCACACAGCCGAATTTTGAACGTTGTCCACTGCATACAAGCGTCGCACGATGACAGAATGATCACATTTCATTATATTTGCTAGTCCTCGAGTACATTGACGTTGATCATTATGGATTAATGCCTTTCAACGATCTTCATCAAACCCTGAAGCTGTTCCTGAGTCACTAATGTAAAAACGATATTCCCGGCGGGGTCAGGGATTTTCTCTGCCTCGTGATGACTGGGTGATGTGTGCTGTCCGTAGGTTAGTTAGGTTTAAGTAGTTCTAAGTTCTAGGGGACTGATGACCATAGATGTTAAGTCCCATAGTGCTCAGAGCCATTTGAACCATTAAAAACGACAAAATCATTTTCTTGCCGTGCGCTGTCCAATCTACATACGTGGCACAGTGTATCTAGCTGCTTCCGCTCCTGTCACTCGCGTATGGAGCTCAAACAGAAGAATATGTCGGAAATGTTCGGAAAATTTGGAAATTTGCGGTAAGGTCTTATGGGACCAAACTACTGAGGTCATCGATCCCTAAGCTTACACGCTATTAATCTAACTTAAACTAACCTACGCTAAGGACGACACACATACCCATGGCCGAGGGAGGACTCGAACCTCCGACGGGGGGAGCCGCGCGGAAGAATGTTCGGATTTCTCCACTTGGTACTCCATTTTCTAGCGTCCACAGCTCCACTCACTGTCTCCAGATGACAAAATGACAACATGTAAAACTTAGGAACAGTGATCTATAAATAACAAAAAAGTGACAGTCGATAAATAAACCTACAGAAACCGGAAAACCAACAAGGAATACATGAACTCTACGAACTTATCCACCAACTTAATATTTACGTTTTTCGAAATAACCGGCCACTACACACAAGAAAAATGGAAGCAACATGAAGTCGACTTCATTTCCAGAACACTGAAAGTAAATTTATAGCAATAATTTTATCAAAAAGATGGGGCATAATTACAAGCCACTTCAATAATTTACAATACAATACAAAAATGTAATAATTCATCTTTTTCTTCCGGAAATAGCTATAGAAACTGTCTTTATTTATCCGGAACAGCTAGACGTAGTAATCGACGTCCCCCTAATTGGTAGCGCCAAGGAATCTAATCATCAGTGAGTGATTTCACTGTATTTGGCACTTCTGAAGAAACTTGTGGACTCTCTTGCTCGCTGAATTGAGGCCGCTTCAAGGCTAGAGGAGGTGCTATAAGCATGTTTAAACATGATATACAGGGGGTGATTATTTTTTTATCCTATAAGATTAATAATAATAATAGTAACACTGCACTGAAGCTGAGAATTGTGTCGACTACTGGAAGTTCTAGTTCGCTGGAGAGGTCGAAGCTGAGCAACAGGACTAACGAGGAGAACGTGGTGAGTGCCACAGCACGATTTTCCAGAAACTTCGCTCTGTGGAAGGGGAGCCAAATTAAGCGCACGAGAAGGTCAGTCCAACTGGTGCTACAGTGACTAGCATCGCGGCTTCTCACTTTTTCGTATCGTGTTCGAAACCCGACTATTGTTTTTATTTATTTTATTTTATTTTTCCATTTATTACGCTAGACGAATGTCTCGTGTCAAGTTAGTGGATATAAGAGCGTTATATTAACTGTAAGCTTATTACTGAGTTTCTAAATAATTGTCATAATTTATTGTAGAAGGTGAATCACATTAAATTGCGGAAATGGAGAGTGCTATTGATGGGCTGCTTTTCACAGAATGGTTTGGAGGTCATGGGACCGTATTTTAGCCAGTCAACGGACTGTAATAATACTTGGAAAGTCTATTTTTGTGCAAACAAACATATTTTTGCAATGGAACGATGCTTATTCACATTAACAAGCTAAAAGTAGGATAAATCAGAATGCAGAATTGTAGTGCGAAACGATTACGGGATAACATAATCTGAAAAGTCCCCAAAGCGATACTTGTACAATACTTGTGGTACCACACATTATAGATCGACAGAACTGCATACACTAGACACTTGGATTCTGAACAATAACGAGACAATTGACCATCACAGGTTGTGTTCAAAATGACCAGCAGCAGCGGCAAAACACGCTCCCAGTCTAGTGTGGAACGGCTGCTGCACACGTGTTAGCATTTCAGTGGAGATATCCGAGCAGGCTGCAGTAATACGCCGTTGCATATCATCGGATGTTGTTAGCACATCCTTGCAGACAGCGTCTTTTAGATTTTCGCACTGAAAGGCGTCAAATCCGGGGACTGGGTCGGCCAAACTACGGGTCCTCTGTGTCCAATCGAACGATTCGTGAAGACATGTTGAATATTTCGTGCTCTATGGGCTGACAGCCATCATGTTGGTACCACAGGTTCCTTTTGTCTGTAGAGGAACGTCTTCTAGCATCCGTGGAAGATAGGCTTCGATACGTATGCGTGTTCAGTGCTCCGTCTATGAAAAACACTGTCCCAAATCACACGTTTGCTCTCCATGGACGCTGATGTTCCACCTGACGAAGGCAACGGGGATCGTCAACAGACCAATAGTGCATGTTTCAGTTGTTTATCTGGCTACGATGTGGCTATATCACTAAACAAAGTGTGTGAATCATCTCGAATATGCTACCTTAATGCCCATGTACGGAAGTTAACACGATTCCCACAGTACTTTCCACGCAACACTTGCTGGAGAGATATGTGATAAGGATGGAACCAATGTCGATGGAGAATGTGTAGAAAACTAGCCTGATCCGTACCGCTTCCTCGTGCGCTTGCGCGGGAGCTATCGTGCGGATCAACTACAACAGCAGCAAGAACATTAATTATCCGCTCTTCTGTCGTCAATTGTTTTCTTCTGTTAAGTTGTCTAGGTGTTACACCACCATTTTCACGTAACTGGTTGAAGGTTGATAAATAAATACCGAGATAGTTGACGTCTGTTGGGATGTCTATCCACCTACACCGTAAAAGAAAGAACTGCATTCTTCCTACACTCTCCATAGACCATGAGCATGTCGGCTTTTTCTGCATTGGTGAATCCCATAGTCCACTCACGACCTACTGCTTGGAATGTTTCACACTAACTCACCTGCAAGTCACACTGCACTCACGGAACAAACAAGCACACTGTAAGCAAGCGTAACATCGTATCTAGAAACTACACAGGTTGAATGGCACAAACAAGTGTCGGTGTGGAAACTGCAAAGTACGATATCTCGAATTCGACTCCCACTAGATTACTACAACAAACACTAGTAACATTCTAATTTAGCCTACTTTTAGTTTGTTAATTTCGATAGGCATTGTTCCATTGAAAAAGTGTGTGTTTGAACAAAAAATGCACTTTCTAAGTATTATTACAATCTGTTAGCTGGCGAAAAATACGGGCCCCTGATTATCAGTCCACTATGTGAAAACCACAGATCAACAGCACTTTCCATTTCCGCAAAAACTGCTGTGCTAATTTTAGGTAATTCACCTGTATCATATATATTTGTATGGTCGTTCTGTGGCTAAAATCGTTTTAAATTCTCATACTTTTATATATAATTCTTATATCAATTCTTAATTAATCAGTTCTTAATTCTTATATTTTATTCTTATGTTTATTCTTCAGGAAGATTTGGTGCATTCCCTTGGATGATACCGATTGCAGATACATTCGAAACATAGAAATTCCGAACACCACGAGCATCGAGCGAAAGCAAGTCTGCCACAGCGACATTTCTTCGTATGAATCTCACTCGGTGAAGAAATGTCGTTAACATTTCTGTAGATTTCACGTGTTGGCAAACAACCCACAACGGATAACTTTTCCAAAAAACTGTCTCTTGCAACTCGTTATGAATCTAGGTACACTATAGGAGCCGCGCGGGATTAAAAATGGCTCTGAGCACTATGGGACTTAACATCTATGGTCATCAGTCCCCTAGAACTTAGAACTACTTAAACCTAACTAACCTAAGGACAGCACACAACACCCAGCCATCACGAGGCAGAGAAAATCCCTGACCCCGCCGGGAATCGAACCCGGGAAGCGCGGGATTAGCCGAGCGGTCTCAGGCGCTGCAGTCATGGACTGTGCGGCTGGTCCCGGCGGAGGTTCGAGTCCTCCCTTGTGTATGGGTGTGTGTGTTTGTTCTTAGGATAATTTAGGTTAAGTAGTGTGTAAGCTTAGGGACTGATGACCTTCGCAGTTAAGTCCCATAAGATTTCACACACATTTGAACATTTTTTTACACTACAGGATATCAATTTCAAATAATATTTTCATTCATATATTGTTTCTTTCCCTTAATTCATTCACGATACAATTAGTGGATGAATAAGGACAACGTCATTTCAGTATGTATTGGAAAATACTGATGTAGTAATCTTCTATGAGTATGGGTAGATAAATGAAGAACTAAAACAAAAATAATAATCGGGGCACAAAAATGTGAAGCCGGATGCTACCGCTGTTTCACAACTTCGGTTGAACTACTTACTCGCTTAAAGGCATGCAACGTGCCTCGAAAACTTTGAACGTCGTTTTCTCAAAATCGGTCGAATACCTACGAAAAGCCGAGACGGGTGGCCTCTTACTTTGACCCCTCTATCACTGAACGTAGTTTCTGTGAAATGAGTTTATAGCACTTGCCCTATTCTCCTTGTTAGAGGATGCAATCAGTTTGAACGAATGGAGCAATAAACCAAAAATGAAGCTATCCTGGCTCCGTCGTCGCCCAGAATAAAAAGGACTGCTGCAGTTGATGCGGAACCTGGGCAGCCGTCGACATGTGGGCTGTGCGAAGAAACGAAAGAACTTCAGAAGAGGCATAAATACACTACACTACTAAATCGTAATCCAGTGGAACGTAAGCCAAAATTAACATACGCCGATTACAAGGAAGTAGTGGGACCACAAGCCAGAAAATGTTAAAGAAAACGAACATACAAAATCACGGTGGGAAATCCGACTTGTGATAGTTTGACTGGTGCAACACGATGTACATCTACATACATACTCCCAAGCCATCGTACGGTGCATGGCGAAGGGCACCTTGCACCACTGTTGCACTACTCGCAAATATAGTGAGGGAGAAAGGACTATCTATCTGCCTCCGTATGAGCCCCAATTTCTCTTATCTTCGTTATCGTTGTGTGAAACGTACATTGGGGGCAGTTGAATGTGTCTGCAGCTATTGCCCATTCTCTAATTTTTTCAATGGTATTTCGCCGGCCATGGTGGCCGTGCGGTTCTAGGCGCTGCAGTCTGGAACCGAGCGACCGTTACGGTCGCAGGTTCGAATCCTCCCTCTGGCATGGATGTGTGTGATGTCCTTAGGTTGGTTAGGTTTAAGTAGTTCTAAGTTCTAGGGGACTGATGATCTCAGATGTTAAGTCCCATAGTGCTCAGAGCCATTTGAACCATTTGAACCAATGGTGTTTCACGAAAACAGCGTTGTTTTCCCTCCAGACATTCCGGTCGAGTTCACGAAGCACCTCCGTAATACTCACGTGTTAATCGAATCTAACGGTAACAAACCTAGCAGATCGCCTCTAAAGTGCTTCGATGTCTTCCTTTAATCTGACGTGGTGGGTAACCCATACAAACGAGCAGTACTCAAGAATAGATCGCACTAGTCTTCTGTACCGATCGCCGTCACAGGTGAACCATGCCTTCCTAAAATTCTCCAAAAAAAAAAAACGAAGTAGACCGTTCACCTTCCTTACTACCGTCTTTACGATCACGTCCCTTTCTATATCGCTTTGTATTGTTATGCCTAGATATTTGAAAATGATTCTGAGCACTATGGGACTTAACATCTGAGGTCGTCAGTCCCCTAGAACGTAGAAATACTTAAACCTAACTAACCTAAGGACATCATACACATCCATGCCCGAGGCAGGAGTCGAACCTGCGACCGTAGCGGTCGCGCGGTTCCAGACTGTAGCGCCTACAACCACTCGTGCACTCCGACCGGCTTTGGTTTATTCATCAACATTAACACTGTCTCCTTCAAAATAATTTTCCGTAGACATAATACAGTCGTTCCAGCGCTTATTCCAATCTTGAAATCACTTCTGTTTTTCACTTTTAGTTCTGGTGTTCAGTTCCTTCAGCGATTCTGATTTTATCTCGTCAATGATGTTAAAACGGCGTTCATTCATGGTTCTCTTCGGCCTCGGAATAGAAAGAATTCGCAGGGGACCACGTCCGAGGAATACGGTGGCTGAGGCAATATGACCGTTTCTGCCAATAATAATAATAATAATAATAATAACGAATAGGAGTTGAGGTGCTAGCGGGAACATCATCCAGATGTATTTTCCAAGAGTGGTTTTGCCAGAAATCTGGTCGTTTTCTTAAGATTGTTTCATGCAAGTGGCTCATAGTTTCCAGGTAGTATTGCTTACTGACCGTACTAGCGTAAGGCAGGAACTCATGATGCTGTATCCCACTGTAATCGAAGAACACCGTGAGAAGAATTTTCACATGTGGTTGAACTTGTCGACATTTTTTCGTTCTTGACTCTTCAAGTAGTGTCCATTGGGACAACTGGGCCTCGGTTTCGACATCATGTATTACCCACAGTAGATTCGCCGTAAGCCACAGTCAACATTTAGAATGCGGTATTGCTCTTTGTTACATTTTTCAAGCAAAATTTAATACAGGTTCTTTGATCCATCTTTTTCGTACGGCCGTTGTGGCAGAGCGGTTCGAGGCGCTTTAGTCTGGAACCGCGCGATCTCTACGGTCGCAGGTTCGAGTCCTGCCTCGGGCATAGATGTGTATGATGTCCTTAGGCTAGTTAGGTTTAAATAGTTCTGAGTTCTAGGGGACTGATGACCACAGATGTTAAGTCCCGTAGTGCTGAGAGCCATTTGAATCATTTTTTTTTTTTCGTACGTATAAATTCGCCGATCACTCGGAATCACGTGCAGACTTTTCGACTGTCAACAATAAACTAAATATTCAAAACAGTTGAAAATGCAGATATACACCGGCAACATGTGTACAAATAAAATAAAAAAGTATTGGAAACCGGAGGTATGAAGCCCGTCAATTTAAAAATTTCTGTTAATTTTTAATCACTCCTATTTCAGCGACTGTGGCTTAGTTCGGTAAAAATGGTCGCAGTGGTTCTCAGCACGCTGCGAGGACCGTAGTAGTAGTAGTAGGAGGAGTAGTAGTAATAACACTAATAATAGTCGGCTGGAGTGGCCGAGCGGTTCTACACGCTACAGTCTGGAACCGCGCGACCGTTACGGTCGCAGGTTCGAATCCTCCCTCTGGGATGGATGTGTGTGATGTGCTTAGGTTAGTTAGGTTTAAGTAGTTCTAAGTTCTAGGGGACTGATGACCTCAGAAGTTAAGTTCCATGGTGCTTAGAGCCATTTGAACCATTTGAACTAATAAGAATAATAATAATAATAATAAATTTATAGGTGGCGAGCAACTGGTGGGACCATAAGCCAGAACAAGTTATGGTAGTAATAAAAAAATTGTCATGTGGCATGAGTGAAAAAGTGGTCGTCTGAATGGAACGTGTTGTAAACGAATATTTTGAGTAAAAAGAATTCAATGGAGTAGTAGAATCCGTGGTTAATTTTAGCGTAGGCCGACAGATTAAAATAGGTCGTAGCCCGGGAGCGGGGCCGGGATTTGAGGATTTGCCGCCGCGGCCATAAAACGGGCTTCGATTCGGCGCGTTGTGCGCAACAGTAATCTGGTGGCGCTGCTAAACCAGCGGTCCGGACAAATGGTCGCCCATCGCGGGCGTTCCGCGAATACCCGGCCGTCGCGGCGCGATTCAGCCGCGTGGCGGGGGCCACCTTTCCGACAGCCGGGCACGAGCAGAACAATTCCTCGATTGTCCGCCAGCTCCATTTAAAAAATTAAACCCGAAATGGCGGCTCCTTTACGGACGGCAGTACTCTTTTATTATTAGTGACTGAAGGAAAGAGCCCGTGTGTACTTAAAAACTCTGCAAGAGAGGACAAATTAAAAAAGATCGAGGGCGGTACTTAGGGGAGGGGACGAGGGATGTTTAATGGTCTCTGAAGTGGAGAAGTTACTTTGCGAGGGCCCCCGCTGCCGCGCTGCCGGAATATTCAATCCGGCAACAAAAGCGCTCCCGGAAAAGGCCTCTGCAACGCCTCGCGCCTCATTAGTGACGCGACAAAGGCGGTACCACCAGCCGGCGTGGGTACCAACCACTCGTGTGCAGCTCACCAGCAACGGAAGGCGCTTCACCTATTCGCTCTGCTGAAGCGCCTGCCGCGTCCTCTCTGAGCAGCGCAACGGGTCGTAGCAGCATGTTAAATCGAATGTCCACTGAGGTGACAAAAGTCATCGGATAGCGCCCAATACAGTGTCTGACCTCCTTTTGCACGGCACAGTGCAGCGGGTGGACTTGGAATGGACTAAACATGTCGTTAGAAGACCTCTACAGAAATATCTAGCCATACTACCTCTGTAGCAGTCCATAATTGTGAAAGTGTTGCCGATGGAGGATTTTGTGCACGAACTGGTCTTTCGATTGGGTCCCATGAATGTTCGATGGGATTCATGTGGAGCGATCTGGGTGGCCAAATCATACGCTCCTGTTCTCCAGAATATTTTTCAACCCACTTGCGGACAATTGATAACTCTGAGCACTATGGGACTTAACATCTGTGGTCATCAGTCCCCTAGAACTTAGAACTACTTAAATCTAACTAACCTAAGGACATTACACACATCCATACCCGAGGCAGGATTCGAACCTGCGACCGTAGCGGTCACGCGGTTCCAGACTGAAGCGCCTAGAACAGCACGGCCACACCGGCCGGCGCGGACAATTGTGGACTGGTGATATGGCACATCGTCATCCATAAAATCTCCATCGTTGTTTGGGAACATGGAGTCCATGAACGGCTGCAAATAGCCTCCAAGCAGTTCAGTCGGACCAGAGGATCCAGTCCATTCCATGTTAACACAGCCCCCACTATTATGGAGCCACCACCAGTTTGCACAGTCCCCTGCTGACAACTTCGGACCATGGATTCGTGGGGTCTGCACCACCTTATCATCAGCTCGTATTAATCGAAATCTGGACTTATCTGACCAGGCCGCGATTTTCCAGTCGTCTAGAGACCAACCGATATGGTCACAAGCCCGGGGCAGACGCTGCAGGCGATGTCGTGCTGTTAGCAAAGGCAATAACGCCAAATTTCACCACACCGTCCTAATGGATACGTTCTTCGTACGTCCCACATTGATTTCTACTTTTATTTCACGTAGCTTGTCTGTTGGCACTGACAACTCATAAGCAAACGCCGCTGCTCTCGGTCGTTAAGGGCAGGCCGTCGATCATTGCGTTGTCCGTGATGAGAGATAATGCCTGAAATTTCGAATTTCGTATTCTTGGCACGCTCTTGTTACTGTGGATCACGGAATATTGAATTCCCTAACGATTTCCGAAATGGAATGTCACATGCGTCTAGCTCGAACTACACTATGTGATCAAAAGTATCCAGTCATTCCCAAAAACATACGTTTTTTATATTAGGTGCATTGTGCTGCCATCTACTGCCAGGTACTCCACATCAGCGACCTGAGTAGTCATCAGACATCACGAAAGAGCTGGATGGGGCGCTCCGCGAAACTCACGGACTTCGAGCGTGGTCATGTGATTGGGTGTCACTTATGCCATACGTCTGTACGCGAGATTTCCACGCTCCTGAACATCCCTGGTCCACTGTTTCTGATGTGATAGTTAAGTGGAAACGTGAAGGGACACGTACAGCACGAAAGCGTACAGGCCGACGTCGTCTGTTGACTGACACAGACAGCCGACAGTAGAGGATGGTCGTAATGTGTAATAGGCAGACATCTGTCCAGACCATCACACAGGAATTCCAAACCGCATCAGGATCCACTGCAAGTAGTATGACAGTTAGGCGGGAGGTTTGAAAACTTGGATTTCATGGTCGAGCGGCTGCTCATAAGCCACACATCAAGCCAGTAAATGTGAAACGACGCCTCCCTTGGTGTAAGGAGCATAAACATTTGACGACTGAACAGTGGATAAACGTTATGTGGAGTGACGAATCACGGTACACAATGTGGTGATCCGATGGCAGGGTGTGAATATGGCGAATGCCCTGTGGACGTTATCTGCCAGCGTGTGTAGTGCCAGCGGTAAAAATGGCTCTGAGCACTATGGGACTTAACATCTGAGGTCATCAGTCCCCTAGAACTTAGAACTACTTAAACCTAACCTAAGGACATCACACACATCCATGCCCGAGGCAGGATTCGAACCTGCGACCTTAGCGGTCGCGCGGTACCAGACTGAAGCGCCTAGAACCGCTCGGCCTCACGGCCGGCGCCATCAGTAAAACTCGGAGGCGGTGGCGTTATGGTGTGGTCGTGTTTCTCATGGAGGGGTCTTGCGCCCTTTGTTGTTTTGCGAGGAACTATCATAGCACAGGCCTACATTGATGTCTTAAGCACCTTCTTGCTTCCCATTGTTGAACAATTCGGGGATAGCGATCTTTCAACACGATCGAGCACCTATTCATAACGCACGGCCTGTGACGGGGTGGTTACACAACAGTAACATCCCTGTAATGGACTGGCCTGCACGGAGTCCTGACCTGAATACTATAGAACAGCTTTGGGATATTTTGGAGCGCCGACTTCGTGCCAGGCCTCACCGACCGACATCGATGCCTGTCCTCAGTGCAGTACTCATTGAAGAATGGGCTGCCATTCCCCAAGAAGACTTCCAGCACCTTATTGAACGTATGCCTGCGAGAGTGGAGACTGTCATGAAGGCTAAGGGTGGATCAATACCATACTGAATTCCAGGATTACCGATGGAGGGCGCCACGAACCTGTAAATCATTTTCAGCCAGATATCCGGATACTTTTGATCACACAGTGTATCATACCGCATTCAAAATATTTTAATTCCCTTCGTGCGGCCATAATTACATGGAAAACCTTCTCACATGAATCACCTGAGTAGAAATAACCACTCTGCAAATGTGCTGATCTTTTATACCTTGTGTATGCGATGCTACCGCAATCTGTGTATTTGCATATTGCTATCCCGTTTCCTTTGTCACGTCAGTATATTGCATAACGCCATTCGAGCAGGCTAACGATAGGCCTGGAAAGCATAAGTTGCAAAACATATTCTCCCTGAGATAGAAGCTTACGCTTGTGTCCGAGTTCACTTACAAATACAAGGGTCAGTCAAACAAAAATGAGATAGATTGAAAAAGTATCGCTGTAAGAGTTAATACATTTATTCCGTGAGAGAACACGGTATTGCGGTAGCGCCTTCATGGAAAAATGTTTGCTGTTGCCTACAAAACCATGATTGTACCAAGGCGTGTACCTCTTCTTCTGTGGCGATTCGGCTGCCACAAATGTGGAAATCCAAAAATATGGAAATCGCATTGGGCACCCACATATTGCCAAGGCTGTTTCGAGAACGCTGCAGAAGTTGCGCTTGGACACCCTTCCCATCCTCCATACTCCCGATCACTCCCTATGCGATTTCCGTATTTTTTGGCGACATATGCGGTCGCCGATTTGCTTCGGACAAAGAGGCGTGCGCCTGGGTACAATCATGGTTCCTCAGGCAACCGGAGACATTTTTCCATGAAGGAATTGACCGTCTCGTCTTACAGTGGGATAAATGTACTAACGGTTATGGTGATAATTTTTGGAATAGTTCACAGCTTACTTACTTTCGTCCATCTGACTCGTCTTCATTCGAAATTTCCTCATAAATTTCTAAATGGTTTCTGCCTTGAGGAAACACAATTTTCTCTTTTTTTTACCTAGGCATCATTTTCTGAAGTTACAGCAACGTCAGTGACTTCCTGGTTTCATTTCTTGTTACCACATCCAATACTTTTTCTGTATTTTTCGATATAGATTTTTCGATATAACTGTTATTTCCAGCACAGTCCGTAATTTTGTCGAGTTTCCCCATTACCTTCACAGTGGAAACAGCACTTTTAAACCTAAGGTCTGCCACTTTCTTTTCGTATTTTGCAAACAGAGACACAGAGTGAGTTTAAAAATTCAGTCTTCATAGTGAATATAATGAAGAAAGCACAAGAAATGAGAGACAGTGAAAGAAAAACAAGTATAATGCAATATACAGAAAACCACAAAAAACCACAGTATGTGGTAACAAGAAACGAAAGAAAAAACTCACTGTTGATGCTCTAACTTAAGAAATAGCAGGAAAACAGTGTTTTAAATCATCTACATCTACGTGATTACTCTGCTATTCACAATTAAGTGTCTGACAGAGGGTTCGATTAACCACCTTCAAACTGTCTCTACCGTTCCACTCTCGTACGGTGTTTGGAAAAAACGAGCATTTAATTTTTTTCTCTGTGAGCCCTGATTTCTCTTATTTTATCGTGATGTTCATTTCTCACTATGTAGGTAGGTGCCAACAGAATGTTTTCGCAATCGAAGGAGAAAAAAGTTGATTGAAACTTCATGAGAATATCCCGTCACAACGAAAAACGCCTTTGCTTTAATGATTGCCACTCCAGTTCACGTATCATGTCTGTGGCACTATCTCCCCTGTTTCGCGCTAATACAAAAAGAGCTGCCCTTCTTTGTACTTTTTCGATGTCATCCGTCAGTCCCACCGGATGCGGGTCCCACACCACACAGCAGTACTCCAGAACAGGGCGGACAAGTGCGGTGTAAGCAGTCTCTTTAGTAAATCTGTTGCACCTTCTAAGTGTTCTGCCAATGAATCGCAGTCTTTGATTTGCTCTATGTCTTGTGACTTGGCAAGCCACCCAAGCCACTATGAGATAGCCGAAAGGCACGCGTGTAAGCTCACGCAGGCTGGCGTGAGGTCTGGAACAGTTAAAGGAATAGAGACTAGCAAAAAAGGTACGTAGCTTCTGGAATACTTAACTTTAATCCATAATTGGTGAACATCGGTCTGACGGTACATGCATCACAAGATAAATAGCAAAATGATAATGGCGCCTTGCTAGGTCGTAGCAAATGACGTAGCTGAAGGCTATGCTAACTATCGTCTCGGCAATTGAGAGCGTAATTTGTCAGTGATCCATTGCTAGCAAAGTCGGCTGTACAACTGGGGCGAGTGCTAGGAAGTCTCTCTAGACCTGCCGTGTGGCGGCGCTCGGTCTGCAATCACTGATAGTGTCGACACGCGGGTCCGATGTATACTAACGGACCGCGGCCGATTTAAAGGCTACCACCTAGCAAGTGTGGTGTCTGGCGGTGACACCACACTATGCACAACATTACCTATGTGATCGTTCCAGTTTAGGTTACCTGTAATTGGAATCCCTAAGTATTTAGTTGAATTTACAGCCTTCAGATTTATGTGACTTATAGCGTAATCGAAATTTAGCGGATTTCTTTTAGTACTCATGTGAATATCTTCACACTTTTCTTTATTCAGGATCAATTGCCACTTTCCGCACTACACAGATATCTTATCTACATCATTTTGCAATTCCTTTCGACCATCTGATGACTTTACAAGACGGTAAATGACAGAATCATCTGCAGATAATCTAAGAGGGCTACTCACATTGTCTCCTATGTCGTTAATACAGATCAGGAACAATAGAGGGCCTATAGCAGTGCTTTGGGGAACGCCGGATATAACTTCTGTTTTACTCGATGACTTTCCGTCTATTACTAGTAACTGTGACCTTTCTGACAGGAAATCACGAATCCAGTCGCACAACTGGGGCGATACTCTGTAGGCAGGCAGTTTGGTTAGAAGACGCTTGTGAGGAACGGTGTGGAAAGCCTTCTGTAAATCTAAAAATATGGAATGAATTTGACATCCCCTGTCGATAGCACTCATTACTTCACGAGTATAAAGAGCTAGTTGCGTTTCACAAAAATTATGTTTCCTGAATCCGTGCTGACTATGTGTCAATAAATCGTTTCCTTCGAGGTAATTCATAATGTTCGAATACAGTATATGTTCCAAAACCCTGCGGAAAATCGACGTTAGTAATGTGGGCCTGTAATTCAGCGGATTAATCCTATTTCCCTTTTTGGGTATTGATGTGACTTGAGCAATTTTCCAGCATTTAGGTACGGAACTTTCTGTGAGCGAGAGGTTGTATGTAATTGCTAAATATGGAGCTATCGCATCAGCATACTATGAAAGGAACCTGACTAGTATAAAATCTGGACCGGAGACCTTGGCTTTATTAAGTGATTTAAGCTGCTTTGCTACACCGAGAATACCTACTTCTACGTTTCTTATCTTCGCAGTTGTTCATGGTGCACAACCATCAGTAATTCCATTAAAAATGTGATGAAATGATTTATATATTTTTGTTTTACTGAGGCAATAAGCTATAAATGAATAGATGAATTAATAAATATTTACAGCTAGGGAAAGAAAAATACGGTTATGACAAAGAATGCTGCACAAAACACTCAAAACTGAGATACTACGACACGATAATCAAGCCAGAGGTTCTTTACCGTGCTGAAATAGTCATTTTATACAAGAAGGAGAGGCACAGAACCAAATCACAAGAACAGAGAGCAGAAACCAATGTCTAAAATTTTAAACTCCAAAACATGCTGATGAACTAACTCACCGACGAGACCAAATAAGAAAATTTTCGAAGGATACCAACATTTATTCAGACGTGAAAACACATTATTAAGTTCCACTACCATATTAAAAGAAAACAAACCATCATATTAACTAGAAATTTGGCGGAGTACCGTAAACCTCTCAGCAAAGCTAAAATCGGCACAAGAAATTGGACAGCAGTAGTAAAATAAAACCTAAAAAAAAGGAGGGATAATGCACCTGGAAATACAATAAATGCAGAAAAAGCTAAGAAAACTGGAAATATTTAATCTGAGGATAGGAGAAGCGCTGGATCTGATAGAAGGAATGTGAAATGTATACAGAAAGGCTAAAGAAAATTTTGGAATGTCATTTGTTGTAATCAAATACTCTACATGGGACCAGTCGTGGATAATAACAATAAATAATAATAATAATAATAATAATAATAATAATAACACATTAGGGCAATGAAAGGTCTGAAATTTCTAAGTAATGATAAGTTTTAACGAAACATAGAAATAGTAATGAAAATAAGAAGACTGGCATCTTTTTGACATTTATATTGAATGAAAGGCACTAGATTAACTAAAAAGATTTTCAGATATTTTTGGAATGAAATGCCAACGACAAGATGAGTCCACGAAATAAAAGATTTTTTTTTAAAGTAAAGCTGAAGAAGCCACTGAAGAGAAGTATACGGAGCAGTCAAATGAAATCGAGAGAGATGAAAAGAAATAAGTGGGCTGTTTATAATTGCAAAAGTAAACACCGAACACAATATATTTATCGCACTGTGAGACAAGACGGCCAGTGTCTTCATGGGAAAATGTTTACAGTTGTCCACGGATCTATAACTGTACCCAGGAGTGCACCTCTTCGTCCGCAACTTATCGATGGCCACGAACGTCTTTCTTTAGGGCTCCAAAAATATGGAAATAGCATGGAGAGAGATCGGAACTCTATGGAGGACGCATAAACTTCTACAGCGTAATGGAAACAACCTCGGTAAGATGTGGAAGGGCATTATCCCGCATAAATATGATGCCGTCCGTCAATACCTCTGGGCGTTTGGACGGTATGGCGCTTCAGTTAACGCACAACGACACATGTATACTTTGCAACTACAGACGATAAAATTAGCCAGATATAAAAAGGGAGCAGTTGAAAGAAGAAAGGAAGAACAACTGTCTCAGGAGACTAAGGCGCTGGACATTTCCGTTGCCATTTGAACTCGTGTACAGAGTTCATTTTCTCCCCGCAACTTTGAATTTCAGTACTTTATATATAGATTTAACTTTGGAGCTGTTTCTGATACGGAGCTAGAAATTTCTGTACAATCTTATCCAAACATGCTTTTGGAAAATAGAACAGCTTTCTTCAAATATTTCATAATGGGGAAACTTATTTGAAAAAGTTCCATGTTTCTTTTGGAAATTTTTATAGAAAACATGTGTTCGTTTCTTTTGTCATTTTTGACAGAGATACAAAATAAATATTGGCTACTTCTTTGGTTGTACTTTTATTAGTTTATGTAAATTTCTCTGGATTAACATTGTAACATTTCAGTAGAGCCTATCGAAGCTTTCTGTTTCAGTCGTACAGAATGAGCAAAATTTACCCACAGCAACTTACAACGCTTTTACCATTACAACACAGTACAACATGATTTGTGGAAAGCATTTACCTGTGAGATGGACAGTAGTGGAGAAGGATTTGTTTTACGTAGACTAGCAAGTTGCACTAGCAGCTATGTCCTTAAAAGGAGATATTAGCTGCATTAAAGGCAGTCTGTCACTTTCCCTGACATCAACGAAATCTCATCGTCCATTTACCTCATATTCAAATGCGCACGTGTATTCCAGTGGATCGTCACTATTTTGAGAAAGAGGACATTTGGCAGTAATGTACCTGGAACTACGCGTTGTTGCTATTTTACGGTGACTTGTGCGGGTCGGAGACAAGTCAAACATTATGAATCACCTCGAAGGGAACGATCTATTGATACGTAATCAGCATGGTTTCAGAAAACATCGTTCTTGTGCAACGCAGCTAGCTCTTTATTCGCCCGAAGTAACAGCCGCTATCGACAGGGCATCTCAAGTTGATTCCGTATTTTGCCGGCCGAAGTGGCCGTGCGGTTAAAGGCGCTGCAGTCTGGAACCGCAAGACCACTACGGTCGCAGGTTCGAATCCTGCCTCGGGCATGGATGTTTGTGATGTCCTTAGGTTAGTTAGGTTTAACTAGTTGTAAGTTCTAGGGGCTAATGACCTCAGCAGTTGAGTCCCATAGTACTCAGAGCCATTTGAACCATTTTTTTGATTCCGTATTTCTAGATTTCCGGAAAGCTTTTGACTCCGTTCCTCACAAGCGACTTCTAATCAAGCTGCGGGCCTGTGGGGTATCGTCTCAGCTGTGCGACTTGATTCGTGATTTCCAGTCAGAAAGGACGCAGTTCGTAGTAATAGACGGCAAGTCATCGAGTAAAACTGAAGTGATATCAGGTGTTCCCCAGGGAAGCGTCCTGGGACCTCTGCTGTTCCTGATCTATATAAATGACCTGGGTGACAATCTGAGCAGTTCTCTTAGATCGTTCGCAGATGATGCTGTAACTTACCGTCTAGTAAGGTCATCCGAAGGCAAGTATCAGTTGCAAAGCGATTTAGAAAAGATTGCTGTACGGTGTGGCAGGTGGCAGTTGACGCTAAATAACGAAAAGTGTGAGGTGATCCACATGAGTTCCAAAAGAAATCCGTTGGAATTCGATTACTCGATAAATAGTACAATTCTCAAGGCTGTCAATTCAACTAAGTATCTGGGTGTTAAAATTACGAACAACTTCAGTTGGAAAGACCACATAGATAATATTGTTGGGAAGGCGAGCCAAAGGTTGTGTTTCATTGGCAGGACACTTAGAAGATGCAACAAGTCCACTAAAGAGACAGCTTACACTACACTGGTTCGTCCTCTGTTATAATATTGCTGCGTGGTGTGGGATCCTTAGCAGGTGGGATTGACGGAGGACATGGAAAGGGTGCAAAAAAGGGCAGCTCGTTTTGTATTATCACGTAATAGGGGAGAGAGTGTGGCAGATATGATACGCGAGTTGGGATGAAAGTCATTAAAGCAAAGACGTTTTTCGTCGCGGCGAGATCTATTTACGAAATTTCAGTCACCAACTTTCTCTTCCGAATGCGAAAATATTTTGTTGAGCCCAACCTACATGGGTAGGAATGATTACCAAAATAAAATAAGAGAAATCAGAGCTCGAACAGAAAGGTTTAGGTGTTCGTTTTCCCCGCGCGCTGTTCTGGAGTGGAATGGTAGGGAGATAGTATGATTGTGGTTCGATGAACCCACTGCCAAGCACTTAAATGTGAATTGCAGAGTAGACATGTAGATGTAGATGTAGACGAACAGTGGGAGCGGCTGCTGTAGCGCACACTGTGGCTTGGTGAGTGCCGCAGGGCGCTGGCCGCTTCCTGGACCTTCCGGTAGGATGTGCCTGAGGCCCTCGGCGGTCCCATATCGACCGGGGACCCTGCAGCACCGCAGGCTCTGCCAGTGGCCATGATTCAGCGTACGCTGGCCTCTATGGAGCACGACAGCGGGGAACATCCGTTATGAGATGAGGTAGGTGGTACTTTTAATGTTCTGCCACCTGTAGGGTAGAGGTTGGGATCACACGGTATCTTTGATCGACAAGTACTCGTCCGGGTCACATGTAACTAAAGGGACGCAAACAACTGCATTAGGTGGGTGTGAGTATAATTGGTAAAACATGTTGAAATTTTTAATATCATCAGATAGTAGTGTAGAGCGTTAGAAATATTCTCTCCACTTTTCAGACATATTTCCTGCCATCAGATAAGACAACTGCACAGTGTAGAAGGCTGTCAGGCCATTTACGATGGGATTAATTATGATTAATTAAAGAAATGCATCCATGTTGGGACACAGAACCAGAACGAAAGTTTTACCAACGTCATTTAGAAGAGACTCCCAAAGACATCACTTCAGTCAGGACCCTTATCTACATCTACATCTACATATATACTCCGCTAGCCACCAAGCGGTGTGTGGCGGAGGGCACAATTTGCGCCAAAGTCGTATTTACCCCCTCTGTTCCACTCGCGGATCGCGCGAGTGAAAAACGACTGTCTGAACGCCTCAGTACAAGCTCTAATTTCCTTATCTTTGAATGATGATCATTGCGTGGTTTGAAAGTTGGTGGTAACAATATATGCTCTACATCCTCGGCAAAGATCAGATTTAGTGAGCAGCCCCTTCCATTTAGCGCGTCGTCTATCTGTAAGTGTCCCACTTCAAACTTTCTCTGAGATTTGTAACACTCTCGCGATGGCTCCAGTCAAGAATCTTGCCACTCTTCTTTGGACCCTCTCAATCTCTTGAATCAGACCCAATGTCTTTTGGTACTATCTCCATGACTGGTCTTGCCGCTGTAATTTATTCTTGTGATACCATTTACAAACAGTTTAATATAATTTACTTCATTTTTTGATATTTAATTCTGGATTAATTTCCTTTGTTTGAAACTCACCATCTTGTTCTAAAGCCAACTGAATAGTGGTAACATTTTTACCTGGTATTCTAGTAAGTGAACAGCGATGATTTCTCTTTTGCATCCCACTCGATAAATCATTACAGTATCTCATAATCAAATAAAACAAAATACTGACTTGCATTCAGAAAAGTAAGGTTTTTTCCAGGACTTGTTCCAAATGGTTCAAATGGCTCTGAGCACTATGGGACTTAACTTCTGAGGTCATCAGTCCCTTACAACTTAGAACTACTTAAACCTAAATAACCTAAGGACATCACACACATCCATGCCCGAGGCAGGATTCGAACCTGCGACCGTAGCGGTCGTGCGGTTCCAGACTGTAGCGTCTAGAATCGCTTGGAGACTTGTTCCCCTTTCACTGTTAACTGGTATTGATTCACGTACGGAAACTTTTATTGCAAACAAAGAATGGAAAATCCAGGACAGAATGTAACAATACAATGAAAAGGACAGCCGCCGCTCACAACACAGCGGAAATGCACGTTGCTTCGTTGGAAACATATCGAAGAAGATCGACGATGTTCAGATTGTTAGTTCTGTAACGCTGAAGCATATTGCCAAAAGGGCACGTCAGAAAGATCAAAGTAAAAGAAAAGACCTACATGATGACCAAAAAGACGAAACGTATGGTTATAGCCTACATTAAGGTACTCGCTTGTGACAGGTCAAACCAGAAAATGGTACCTGAACTTACAGGGCCGAGAATTGTGAGACTCCTTTTAGTCGCCTCTTTCGACAGGCAGGGATACCTCGGGCCTATTCTAACCCCCAGACCCGAAGCGCGTTTAACAGCAATAAATAAATAAATAAATAAATAGACAGGTAAATAATGAAGCCTTCTGGAGCAACTTCAACACATGAAAATGTAATTAATTCGAGGGGACTTCAAAAGTAAGTTTCAAATCATTGTGGCGTGCACGTAATCTTAAAAAATGGCTCTGAGTACTATGGGACTTAACTTCTGTGGTCATCAGTCCCCTAGAACTTAGAACTACTTAAACCTAACTAACCTAAGGACATCACACACATCCATGCCCGAGGCAGGATTCGAACCTGCACGTAATCTTAATTTAATGTTACACTACACTTGAGAGGGACACAGATGCATGATACTATTGTTCAGCATAGTCACCAAGTTCCTGTAGAAGAACGGTCGGAACACTCTACCCCTAGTTCAGTTCGTCGACGATAGAAATTTGCTCCGTGATAATGGAGTCATTCGCGAAGCACTGCGTGGACGTCCTTGCCGCTGGAAAATCTGCGACTGCTGCAAACCAGTTTCTCGACTGCCTGCACATCGTCGCCTGTGGCCGAATTCGATGGGCTTCCTTCCCGATCATCATCACCCACTTGGCCAAATTGTTGGCACCATTTCACTACGGCTGGACGCGACGTTTTATTTGGTCTACAAACCGTCAGACTATACGGAGAGTAGCCATGAAGTTTTCGTTACGACCTCTAAAAAGACCGAACTGCGGAACTGGGCCACTGGACCGTTTTATGATGAATTACTTCAGTATACATCTACCGAATCAGGTCGAATTGTCAGAGAGTAGTTTCTCTTCAAATGCATCAGACGAATTACCGTACGACGCTGCACTTTATCAATGGACTGCGCCCGTTTTTTTTTTGGCTACAGTACCGTGGCTCAGGAATTTCGATGTCCAATAGTACAACAGACATACACATGCAAACAAACAAAATATATTTACCTATCTTTACTTTTGTGCGGTGACAGCTAAAATTTAACGATTACCTCTTGTAGAGGTTGTGCACAGTGTATAATCTACAGCTGCACCTACATCGATGTTCTGCAAATAACACTTAAATGCCTGGCACAGGGTTCATCGAACCACCTTCACAATAATTCTCTATTATTTCAATCTCGAAGAGAACGCGGAAAAAATTAAGAAGTGCACCTTTGCTTAAGAGCTCTGATTTCCCTTATTTTATTATGATGATCTTTTCTAAGTGTTCTGCCAATAAAACACAGCTTTTGGTTTGCCTTCTCCACAATATTTACTACAGGTTCTTTCCAATTTAAGTTATCTGTAACTGTAATTCTTAGGTTACTTGAATTTACGGCCTTTAGATTTGACTGATTTATCGTGTAACCTAGGTTTAACAGATTCTTTTGAGCACTCACGCGGATGACCTCACACTTTTCATTATTTAAGGTCAATTGCCAATTTTCGTACCATACCGATATCTTTCCTAAATCATTTTGCAATTTTTTATTTTCTCATGACTTTTCTAGACGATAAACAACAGAATCATCTGTAAACAATATATGGTGGTGTACATGACAGGAAGATTATCTTTATCAACATTTACAATGTGTTGTATGGTTGCAACTTTCATGTGCGATTGTCAGGTGAGTCTCAGATGTTATCGTAGGAGTTGGAGGCCCGCCTCTGTAGGCGATGTGCCCGCATCTCGTGGTCGTGCGGTAGCGTTCTCGCTTCCCACGCCCGGGTTCCCGGGTTCGATTCCCGGCGGGGTCAGGGATTTTCTCTGCCTCGTAATGGCTGGGTGTTGTGTGCTGTCCTTAGGTTAGTTAGGTTTAAGTAGTTCTAAGTTCTAGGGGACTTATGACCACAGCAGTTGAGTCCCATAGTGCTCAGAGCCATTTGAACCATTTCCTTTTTTTGTAGGCGATGTCACAAGCACAAAAATATGCGGTAGCATTCGACTCGAAGGTATGCTGGTTCGAATTCTGGTGGTGGATGAAATTTTCACTGCTAATATTTAGCCGGCAAGGGGAGGAAACACGGTGGCATTAAGTTTCTGATCACCAGTCTTCGCGTCAATATTTTGGATTACACTTCAAACATCACCGCAATGTCTCATGGATTGAGAGATAGTGACACTGTTGACGCTGATCCGTCCTGCGGATGTAACGTTAGGCTCGGCGACCAGCATGGTGATATTAGACAGGAATTGGCTATGTCCTGGCGCCGAGTTTCACCCTCTCCTCCCCTCATAATCATAACATGTCACAAACATAACACTACACTACAAAGGCATCCATTACACTAACATGTGCCCTCAAATACACGTACGACACAATTCTCACATATCCACACGGAAAGGGGCCAATGTCAGAGGGAGAAAAAACTGAGCCGTGTTCATGCCATTTACTGTTTGTCATTTTCTATTACGGTACTGCCGCCTAGTTTTCTTATTCCATTTACTGGCGTCATTAACTTCCTGCCTTAATTGCCCGTGAGCAGCAGCAGCAGCGCGTATCGATAAGTGCACTGTCGTACCATCTCTAGGGCGACTGATAGCATTTCCAGGTCGTGGTGTGTCTGGCAGTCGGTTGGCGACGTACCAGCAGTGCAGTCAGGACGCAAAAGCAGTGAAGTCGTTGACGGAGCGCCGGCGAGGCACTGTCAGCCAGTTCTCGCCGACCGCTGGCGACACACATGAACTCTCTGGCGGAGGGAGATTGGAGCGGGACGACCGTTGGTTGGTCGTCTCATCGGCAGACGTATATTTGGTCCTTTCACCGTTTCCGGGCCTGGGCAGTCGGTCGGTTGGCGTGGAGCAGCAAGCAAGTCTCCGTCGCGCGTTCTCTGGCCAGGGCCGCTGGTGGTGTGCACGCGCGTTTAGAGTGTGAGGTGCTGCTTGCGAATGCTACGAAGTTCGTCGCCCACCGATCTTGGACATGAAAGTTGAGTCCTCACCTACTATCGAGCCTCAACTGTTTACATGTCTTCTTTTGATCCTAGTTATGGCTTTTGGGACATTCCCGCAAGCAACAACGGGTGTGTATTCAAGTCGTCTACGATTCCAGCCGTCTTCCAATGGAGTTTAACTTGACTTAATTTATTCCCTGTTATTGAAGTTGACCAGTAGTGTCTTCTGCCTTGTGGCCGTTGACGTTCCGGTTACCTGCCCTAGTCATTGAAGTAATTTTCGACAGTGTATTTTCCTCACCGTGTTGTTGCTGTCAGGCGTGGCGTGTAGTTCGACAGCTGAGGTGTTGTTGGTCGTTGTGGGTGCCAAAATTTTGTATGTCATTTTACTGAAACCTTGTGGTCGTTTTGCTGGTAGCGTGGAGCGGAACTGATCTTGTTGATTGGTCGGTCGGCTGTCTGTCTGTTGGGTCGCCTTCAGATTAAGAAGTCGTTGGACAGGCTGCCTGTCTCACCCAAGTGGGCATTAGTGTTACAATCCCAGGCCGACCCTTGGAAACTTCTGAGCGCCGTTTCTTGTGTGATACATAGTAATTTCCCTGTTTGGGTTTTAGTTATTTGATTGACGTGTGGCCTTCAGCCGAGTATCAGTATCTCTTAAATTAATGTTCTTGTCTTGCCCTTAAGGCATAAGATTGTTATGCTTTTGTATGAGGCCTTCAGCCGAATTTTGCATGAAATGTTTTAAGATAAGGCCTTCTGCCTTTGATTGAAACTCTCTTTATTGCTTAATATGCGGCCTCCAACCAAGTTCCATTAAAATTAAATTGCTAAGGCCTTCAGCCTGTTTAGATTGAGGATTTAAAATTTTTTTTTTGGGTGAAACCTCCAGAAGAACCTTGTATTTCAGTTTTTTTTTTTTTTTTTTATTAGGCCTTGTGTCTTGGATTTTGAGTGTGGCCTTCAGCCGATCTTAAGTTAATCAAAGGAGGTCGATTGAAGTTTTTAGTGTTTTGCATCCTTATTGTAATATTGTGTGTTGGTAAATAAACTTTGCGTGTTGAGTGTAACTTACAGCAACTTATTTTGGCCCCTTTACACCACCTAATCCGATCTGCCCTGCTAGCCCAGGTATTTCAGACACCATCTCTTACAGGTGGTTGAACCCGTTATGCGTAATTTCCTAGTCAACAATGCCATACAATATTTGCATACTGTATAGGAATCGTAAGCTACTTCCTAGCGTTATCGTAGCGGGTTATGGGATGTTATTGGTCATACAGATCAATCCAGATGATATATCATCAAACACCGTATACGCCAAATACTGTAGGTACAGCACTGGTTCTGATTTGCACTACGATCATCATAATAACTGTGATGAATGCTATTTTGATGCTCTTACATCAACGACACAATGACTACAGGCCTGCTACTGCTTGTTAGCAGTTGCTCCAATTCTCCACTATCCATACTATCTTGGGGTGCTATAAGCGAACCAGTCAGGGAACGAAAGAAAGGAAGGAATGGACTGCTCTCGTGCAGACGACCTGGTCAATGGAATAGAAGCTCGGAGAGCATACAGGTAAGAGAGGTAATCGGTCTTTGCCACTGAATGCAAAAAGTTATCCCTTTTAATATAAATGCTTGGTAATGATAAGAAGGAGCGAACTTTTCTACTTTAGTTAAAATTAAATCTGTTTAAGGCACGATCACAGCATTCGCCCACAGTGATTTAAGGTTATCAATGGAAAATCTAAGTGAGAGCAACCGGGTGGGCCACTGTCGCCATCACTTTGTTCCCTCGCTCTGTATTATGGAAAAATGCAATGTCTACAAAATAATGACATCCATGACAACAGTGAATAGCCGCAAGGTGCTTAGCGTAGATCACGAGATATGGTGTATTTCATTATCCATAAACTGTTATCGTGTAATGTTGTGATCGCCATCAGTTAGCTGTGAAATTACAGAAGACCAGAACATTTTCAATGTATACTGCGTAGACAAATGATGTGTGAAATCGTCACTTCTCTTTAAAAATCAGTAAAAAGTTTCGGTTCACTTAACGTACGACATACGTCTAAAAGGCTTTGTGAGCTCTCTGATGCGTAAATGGCAACATGTGTTAAAAATATGTACATGTGCATCGCATACGTGTGGAGTGATATTTCGAAAAGCGCCTCGTAACATCGAATAAAGTAAGCTCTAGTACATTAGCCTGCTGCGGTTAGTCGAAATTACTGACAAGCGTCATAGTTCAGTCGGGGAACATAACAAATTCACTATTCGTTACAAATTACGAAGAATAATGACGTAAACGAGCACCATATTCACGAAAGTTTACAGATGGAAAGAGCAAAAACTGTATTTATGACTGCATCAAACATATTTGTCTAGGAAAGCAAACTGACGTCGTGATAGTCGATCCGTACGTGACGAATAAGCAAAGACGGACAACATGTTGTGTGGGAGACCTCGCATTGAATACAGTAAGCAGGTTGTGGACATGGGTTGCATTAGATACCTTGAGATGGATAGGGTAGCACATGATAGACCAATGTGGAGAGATGGCTCAAACCAGTCTTCAGACACGAGACTACGACAGTAACATGTGATATTATCCGTACCTACTCGGAGCAGTTGCTCTGGAATGTTAATCTTTTGCATATACAAGCTTAAGACAGTCTAAGTTAATCTGACGTTTCTTGCACGCTATCCTCACTGTGTTGCAATTTCAATTGCTAGGAATGTGCATAAAACCAACTCCTGAAGATGAGAGCTTCTTCCCCGAAACGCTCTCACTGAAGGAGGGTTTTAGCTAGCATCTCTCCAATACATCCGCAGAGTTTATCCGGCTTATCTGTGACGGACAGAGAGAGAATCGTCACACCCTCTCAGTGAAGACTGCGCGCGTTTGGCGGCGCTGCCTTGGGATCTATGACGTGTCACTCAGCTGACACCCTCATTCGGCGGAGGAGAGTGGAGTAGAGCAGTGCAGAGCGAGGCGAAGAAAGTTTGGTGCGCGGCAGATGAGGCGAAGCGGGGATGAGGCGAGGCGAGACACGCAAGGCGCGGAGAGGCAAGGCGAGGCAAGAAAGGCGTAGCGCAGAGCCGTGCTGCCGCCTCTATTGATCGGCAGGCTTTATCGGCAGCCTTCACAGCGGCACTGTCTCTCAGCCGCCGAGGACAACCGCAGGGGACTTGCGTGTCGCCGGTCCCTGACTGCCCCATGCCACGCCGGCGTCTCGAGCGGGAGCTAAGTCATGGACTCTGGTCGATCGGATTTTGGAATGTCGGTACAGTACTGACAGCCAAAAATACGGCAGCTTAGTAGGAACTGGTGCGAGTGAGTTTCCCACGATCTGATTGTGCTCTTGGACGGAAGTCACTGAAAAGTGAAGGAAGGAAATTTAGCGTGTAACGTCCCATCGACAAATTCACTGGAGACAGGATACAGTCTCGTAAATATTCATTACAGCATTCATCTTACTCAAATTAGGGAGGCCACTGCAAACAAAATCTGGATGCACAAATAGGGATTTGATACACGTTTGCCGGCCGAGATGGCCGAGCGGTTCTAGGCACTACAGTCTGGAACCACGCGACCGCTACGGTCGCAGGTTCGAATCCTGCCACGGGCATGGATGCGTGTGATGTCCTTAGGTTAGTTGGGTTTAAGTAGTTCTAAGTTCTAGGGGACTGATGACCTCAGATGTTAAGTCCCATAGTGCTCAGAGCCATTTGAACCATTTTTTTTTTTTTAATTTCTTTATTCTCACAAACTACCGGGTGATCAAAAAGTCAGTATAAATTTGAAAACTTAATAAACCACGGAATAATGTAGATAGAGAGGTAAAAATTGACACAAATGCTTGGAATGACATGGAATTTTATTACAGCCCACCTCATGTTGTTAGACGCGTGAAAGATCTCTTGCGCGCGTCGTTTGGTGATGATCGTGTGCTCAGCCGCCGCTTTCGTCATGCTTGGCCTGCCAGGTTCCCAGACCTCAGTCCGTGCAATTATTGGCTTTGGGTTTACCTGAAGTCGCAAGTGTATCGTGATCGACCGACATCTATAGGGATGCTGAAAGACAACATCCGACGCCAATGCCTCGCCACAACTCCGGACATGCTTTACAGTGCTGTTCACAAGATTATTCCTCGACTACAGCTGTTGTTGAGGAATGATGGTGGACATATTGAGCATTTCCTGTAAAGAACATCATCTTTGCTTTGTCTTACTTTGTTATTCTAATTATTGCTAGTCTGATTTGATGAAGCGCCATCCGTCGGACATTTTTTGAACTTTTGTATTTTTTGGTTCTAATAAAACCCCATGTCATTCAAAGCATGTGTGTCAATTTATACCTCTTTATCTACATTATTCCGCGATTTATTCAATTTTCAAATTTATACTGACTTTTTGATCACCCGGTAGTTTCGGCGACAAATATCACTATCATCAGTGGGATTTTTTAATCTAAAACGTGCAGAAACTACCATGGTTATACAAACACAGTGGCACATTATTACATTTTTACTATTCCTTTTTTTGAAATAGCCAATTGTTTTCTATGGACACTTTCATACTACCTTATTTTATTGTATGTTACAGCATGTTTTAAGCAATTATTGTCGCTGTCTGTGACATATTTTCTGTGCACTTTTTTTCTGCTACCGTTTTTACTAAGCGAACATCATGTCATCTGCAACCATCTGACATACGAAGTTCACCTTTAGTATTTTGTTTACTAACAGCTGCTCACATGGTTGCAGATGATATGATGTTCGCTAAGTAAAAAACGTCAACAGAAAGAAAGCGCACAAAAAATATGTCGCAGACAGCGGCAATAATTGCTTAAAACATGCTGTAACATACAGTAAAGTAAGGTAGTATAAAAGTGTCCATAGAAAACCATATTTCAAAAAAAGGAATAGTAAAAATGTAATAATGTGCCACTGTGTTTGTATAACCATGCTATTTTCTGCATGTTTTAGATTAAAAAGCCCCATTGATGATGGTGATATTTGTCGCCGAAACTAGTTTGGGAGAATAAAGAAATAAACAAATAACAAGGTGTTTTGCATCAAGGCGGGCTCAGTTTTCTGATATTACTGTACCATAACTAATTTTAGAGAGAGAGAGAGAGAGAGAGAGAGAGAGAGAGAGAGAGAAGTACACTCCTGGAAATTGAAATAAGAACACCGTGAATTCATTCTCCCACGAAGGGGAAACTTTATTGACACATTCCTGGGGTCAGATACATCACATGATCACACTGACAGAACCACAGGCACATAGACACAGGCAACAGAACATGCACAATGTCGGCACTAGTACAGTGTATATCCACCTTTCGCAGCAAAGCAGGCTGCTATTGTCCCATGGAGACGATCGTAGAGATGCTGGATGTAGTCCTGTGGAACGGCTTGCCATGCCATTTCCACCTGGCGCCTCAGTTGGACCAGCGTTCGTGCTGGACGTGCAGACCGCGTGAGACGACGCTTCATCCAGTCCCAAACATGCTCAATGGGGGACAGATCCGGAGATCTTGCTGGCCAGGGTAGTTGACTTACACCTTCTAGAGCACGTTGGGTAGCACGGGATTCATGCGGACGTGCATTGTCCTGTTGGAACTGCCAGTTCCCTTGCCGGTCTAGGAATGGTAGAACGATGGGTTCGATGACGGTTTGGATGTACCGCGCACTATTCAGTGTCCCCTCGACGATCACCAGTGGTGTACGGCCAGTGTAGGAGATCGCTCCCCACACCATGATGCCGGGTGTTGGCCCTGTGTGCCTCGGTCGTATGCAGTCCTGATTGTGGCGCTCACCTGCACGGCGCCAAACACGCATACGACCATCATTGGCACCAAGGCAGAAGCGACTCTCATCGCTGAAGACGACACGTCTCCATTCGTCCCTCCATTCACGCCTGTCGCGACACCACTGGAGGCGGGCTGCACGATGTTGGGGCGTGAGCGGAAGACGGCCTAACGGTGTGCGGGACCGTAGCCCAGCTTCATGGAGACGGTTGCGAATGGTCCTCGCCGATACCCCAGGAGCAACAGTGTCCCTAATTTGCTGGGAAGTGGCGGTGCGGTCCCCTACGGCACTACGTAGGATCCTACGGTCTTGGCGTGCATCCGTGCGTCGCTGCGGTCCGGTCCCAGGTCGACGGGCACGTGCACATTCCGCCGACCACTGGCGACAACATCGATGTACTGTGGAGACCTCACGCCCCACGTGTTGAGCAATTCGGCGGTATGTCCACCCGGCCTCCCGCATGCCCACTATACGCCCTCGCTCAAAGTCCGTCAACTGCACATACGGTTCACGTCCACGCTGTCGCGGCATGCTACCAGTGTTAAAGACTGCGATGGAGCTCCGTATGCCACGGCAAACAGGCCGACACTGACGGCGGCGGTGCACAAATGCTGCGCAGCTAGCGCCATTCGACGGCCAACACCGCGGTTCCTGGTGTGTCCGCTGTGCCGTGCGTGTGATCATTGCTTGTACAGCCCTCTCGCAGTGTCCGGAGCAATTATGGTGGGTCTGACACACCGGTGTCAATGTGTTCTTTTTTCCATTTCCAGGAGTGTAGTTGAATCCAAGAATACCAAATGCGCACTGGTGTGACAGATCATTATAAGACTTGTCTTGGAACATCCTCGTATATGTAAAATCACGATGTTCGTAAACTATTTGGTTTTTTTGGCCAAGTATTGTCCTCCAGACATGCCAAACTGGTAACGAGCAGACGGTCTCACATCTATAAATCTGGATATCCCATGAAAAATAAGTCTTCCAAGACTGGCATTGTCCTGGACAACGACCCGCCGCTGCCGCAGCACCAACTATCACGGAGTACAAATTACGAGTACATCATCAATTCCCGTTACAGACTGTAGTATGGGCCAAAACAAGAACAAAATTGCAAAAATAGATTTCAAAACGATTTTAAAAAGGCATCTGTATTGTGAGAAAATTGGCAATTGACCCAAAATAATGAAAAATGTGAGATCATCCACATGAGTGCTAGAAGGAATACGTTAAACTTCGGTGACACGATAAATCAGTCAAATATAAAGGCTGCAGATTCAATTAAATGGTGGTTGAGGTTCGAATTCTGCCTCGGGCATGGACGTGTGTGATGTCCTTAGGTTAGTTAGGTTTAAGTAGTTCTAAGTCTAGGGAAGTGATGACCTAAGATGTTAAGTCCCATAGTGTTCAGAGCCATTAGTACCATTTTTCAATAAAATGCTCAGGAATTACTATTAGGAAGAACTTAAATTGTATAGAACACATAGAAAATGTTGTCGGGAAGGCGAACCAAAGACTGTTATTTATTGACATAACACTTAGAAGATGCAACAGATAGACCAAAGAGATTACCTACACTACGCTTGTCCGTCCTCTTTTTGAGTACTGTTGCGCGGTTTGGGGTTAACGCAGTATATCGAGAAAGTTCAAAGAAGAGTAGTACATTTGTATTACCGAGAAATACGGGAGAAAGTGTCACGGTTATGATACAGAATTTGGGGTGGGCGTAATTAAAACAAAGTCGTTTTTCGTTGCGGCGGGTCTTTCTCTTCGAAATATCAATCACCGTCTTTCTCCTTCGAATACGGAAACATTTTGTTGACGCCAGCCTAAATAGGGAGAAATGATCATTATAATAAAATAAGGGAAATCAGAGCTCGCACAGAAAGGTGATAGATGTTCGTATATCCGCGCGCAGCTAGAGAGCTGAATGATAGGTAATTATTGTGAAGGTGGTTGTATGAACCCTCTGCCAGACACTTAAGTGTGATTTGCAGACTGTCCATGTAGATGTAGGTGGAATATCCATTAAATGTGTGCTCTAAAATGCATACTTTAAAAGCTATGAGCTCATCTTCGCTAGTGTGAACCACATCTCTTCTACTGAACAAGTGTTCATAGCTCTTAAGGTATGCATTTCAGAGACCATGTGTACTGGACTTTTGTTTTTGATTTGGTCTACTGTCTCCTCCCAAAATATGGAAAGCAAAAGCATGCAACAAAAGACATATTTTTCGCAGTATCGCAGTTGAACAAGTGGTCACGCGTCTTAAGTTGTGCATTTTCGAGTCCAAGTTTATTAGGCATTTTTTTCTTGTTTTGGTGTAGGGAAGCTGGTCTCAAAGTCTGTATAGGGAATTTAGTTATGTTCTCTGATTTCACAAAAATGATCAAATGTAAACCAAACTTCTGCACAAACACTAATAACCTACTATCTTCTTAAATCTTGTAGAGCAGGGTAGCGAGTGTTATCTGTTTATTGTTTTTTATTTCCAACTGGTGTATGAGTTACTCCATCACGTGCCACTTGCCAGAACAGTCTACGTGCGAGATGGGATTGTGTCGTTGTACTTACAGGCGAGGCATTCTCGTTACATTTTCAAGAAGCTAGCATAGAACAGAATGAATATAACACAGTCTCACAGCTTATGTGTATGTTGTACTTAAATGACCTAATACGGAAACAGAACCGCGCGGGGTAGCCGTGCGGTCTTAGGCGCCTTGCCACGGTTCGCACGGTTTCCCCCGCAGGAGGTACGAGTCCTCCCTTGGGCATGGGTGTGTGTTGTCCTTAGCGTAAGTTAATTTAAGTTAGATTAAGTAGTGTTTAAGCCTAGGGACCGATGACCTCAGCAGTCTGGTCCCATAGAACTTACCACCACCACGGAAACTGATAATGCGCAGTCGAACGTCGATAATGACAAGAAATTTGTTGGTAAGAGTGGAACGAGATTCGCCCGGCAAGTTACGAGAACTGAATAGCTCCTAGAAAGAGAAGCAGTGGCTCCAGTTTCGAAAAACGATATTAACAGCCGAGAAAGCTTTCTGAACAGCGTTATTGCGTGGTATACTTGATTATGAATATTACGAATCCTAACAGTACTACTTACAATCTCATACGATATGAATATCATTACTATCATTTGCGTAAATGTAATACAAAGAAATGTGTGACACATACTCAGTGCTGTAAAACCATTTCCTAAACTTAGGCCCCTTTTTGATTGGCGCCAGAGAGTGCACATTCTCTATTTTTGTAGTGTCAGGGCAAAACTATTTCGGTTGAAAACATGTTTTTCATCCTGTCGGGATTGAACTGCTGCCTTTAAGCACTTACTCAGTTTGTCGATACAGTAACACCCTTGGTAAGTGTTCGGGCTTTACACTAAAATGTCTTGCCTTTGGTTCCATGGTAGCGTAGCTATGCAACTTGTGATTCACCTTCGCTATGACTCAGTTACACCGGCAAAAATCCCCACAGCTTGCAATGATTCCTCACGCTCCTCCAAAGGAAGCATCTGCCTTCCAAGGGGTAACATTTTAAGCCTGGTGTGCCCTACCAACTGGTGATGATGGTAATTTTATGTTTCAGTTCTAAGTTGATATAAGATTCACGTTACAGCATTTGCAGCTCGTGAGTCGTATTGGTGTCCCAGAAGCTGTGACCGGGAAATCCGTCAGAATACTGTGCAATCACGACTGGTGCCAGGCTAACAAAGTTACGGCAGTCGGCATTCGTTTCATAACCTGAATCAGAGCGGTCCAATTTCCAAATGCGAGCCCAGCAATGAAATTGATTATTGGTGGACGCATTCCACTGCGCGCGCTCGCTCACACACACACACAGAAACACACACAAACACACACACACATAATGTGGTACGGTGTTTACCGATGCGCGTCGCACTCTGTGTAAGCAGATAACTGCAGCTCGATTTGATCATATCGCCGATGATCCAGCAAGCCCTTGTGGGCAAGATTACACCTGCTGCCACGCTGTGATAATTACTCTGCGATTATTCCGCCGGGCTTCCAATTCGAAAGTCTCTTCTACGCAACGATTTGCACACCCCTAGGTCACGTAATTTTCTCGTTAAAGAGGCTCAGTGATACAATGAACAGCTGACCAGTTTCAGTGGTACTGCGAGGCACCAATCGAAACCAGGGGGCATTGAATATTAATTATTTGATCCTAAGTTTCGAAAGTGCTCAAACGATTAAGAACCAACGGCATGTTCACGACATTGGTGTGCTTACTGACATCTAATAATATCGTACCACTTATGATATGTTAATCACGTGAAAGATGAGAAAGGATCGGCACACCGATACAGCTTTTGAGTCGCGTCGGTTCGTCACATCAGCCTTAAGAATGGATCGCATACCCTCGCTCTTTTGCCCTATAATGATAGTATCGTAACACGTCAAGTAATAATGGAATAGATAGTGCACAAAACAGGCCAATGGAATGAAAATGAAAATAATTGATAGATTTGGACTATACCCCTCTCTCTCTCCCTTCGCACTTGAATCCTTCTTCTTGGGGAAGGTAAGGAGGAGTCTGTTGTCATTTGACATTTACTCCACTTGGGATGGACTGAAAGCATGCTGGGACGTTTAGGAATAACTGGGATGGTTGTGCGTTGTTTGGTTTAAAATGGTTCAAATAGCTCTGAGCACTATGGGACTTAACTTCTGAGGTCATCAGTCCCCTAGAACTTAGAACTACTTAAACCTAATTAACCTAAGGGCATCACACACATCCATGCCCGAGGCAGGATTCAAACCTGCGACCGTAGCGGTCGCGCGGTTCCAGACTGTAGCACCTAGAACCGCTTTATGTAAAAAAGAGAAACCATTATGTGTCATGTTTCATACTTGTATAGAATTATGTATCGATTTTTTTTAAAGATAATATCTGTGTCGGCGAGTACTGAAACCGCCACAGACGATACTTATTAAATATCAAACAAAGATGTAAATATATCAAACCGAGTATAAATAGTAGTGACCGAGCATTAATTTCTCTGTCGTCTTTTGGAGTTAGGTGAGCAGTAAGAGCCTGTGACGCTATATTTTATGCTTGTGTAGCATTCTTTTGTCAAGATTGAGAGAGGGACGCCATTAGGCATTGATTTGTAAAGGTGTGTAAGAATTTATTCTGACTAAATGTTTTGAATAGAGTTACTTAGTGAAAACTTGCATTACGATTTGTAATAAGCTTGCTTGCCTGGTATTTTATCCCATCATTTTAAGACATGTTCAGCTATTTAAATATTATTCGTGGTGCAGAGCTGCGCTGCGAACGAATGAGCCGCTGCCACGGCGCCAAACTCCATTAAATGAAACCAATCATACCGCAAAGAAGCGGACAGGTAATAGTGAAATAAAATTATTTCTTTCAGCTTTCGGGATTGCAGGGCAGAGCAGCAGATTTTATGGCGTGTTTTACAGCTGGACGCGGGCCGCGGATGATGTTATATTATTAAGAGTGCAAAAAGATAATTTACCTTCGTGACATAAAAGAAATCTTGCTGTGCGTAGTTCTGGTCTAGCAGACATCATAGTAAAAACATTTTTTCTCTGATAATAGTCTCATGTACTAGTGTTAGTCGTGGTACTTATTGGTGTTTTAATGTTAACAAAGATCCCCTGAAAATTTCGATGCTGAACAAACATTGCGTACTGTAACATCAGTATTGAAAACGAAATAATTTTCAGTAGCCTTTTCAGTAACTGTAAAGTAAGAAAGATACGTTGAACTTTATAGCGAGTTACAGTAACGAAACAATGTTCCTTTTATAGAAAGCCAGATCCAGAATAATAAGAACATAATATATATTGTTTTATTGAAAATTAATGATCCAAAGAAAGTCACAGGACAGCATCCCTAAAAATTATCACAGGCCCTTTTCTTAGCAACATATTTTATCTCATCCATTTATCAATATATTAGTTGTTACGCCTGCAATAACATAAAGAGCGAACTGCTCTGAATGTGGATGTTATGCGAATAATGCTACAACCCGAAACGGGATAGTCGAATGTGAAATCATACTCAACTGATGTTTAGGTTTGTTCATTTAAATGCTTTCACTTAGGTAGATGTTATCTATGAAGCGTCATTAAAGAACAGTGGCGTACTTTTCAAAAATGAGGTTGTTAGTTAGGAAAAACATCTAACTTTCTGAATTATCACGAGAAATCAGCTGATAAAACTTAATTTGGAATTACATAAACCTCCTTCCTATTAAGTCTCTGGTTTCAAAAACTTTATACAGTGAGCTTTTATTTTCTTGATGACAGCTCAGATACGTAATATAATATTCCCGTCATTCGCGGAATCACATGAATTTTTCCTAGATATGATGGTATTAAATATGAAAAACAACAACACCTGTACATTCATGTCTACGACAATTTGCGGTCGGAGTGGATTTCCTCCTCGCTACGAGACGCATATAAACCTGCAGAATAAAATTTATGAGCAATAAATTTAGTTAACGGGTCTTTACCGACTTCAACGACTCCTTCAAAGAGCGCAGGATACTAATACTGCCATAGAGATGGGCTACAGGTTATAAAATCCGCTTCTTTTATGTGAAGGCTCTTGCACTAGTGGTGCGTTGGCCAATGCGGCTGTAGATACCTCCGTCACAACGGAAGCACGTCTATAAAGGGAAAGCAATAGTGTACGCTCTGGTTTAGAGTTTCATGTTCGCCATCGATTTACACATCCACTTCCCGTAGTCAGTTAATTGGCGTACATTGAGATGACGAAAGTCATTGGATAGCGCCGGCCGGAGTGGCCGAGCGGTTCTAGGCGCTTCAGTCTGGAACCGCGCGACCGCTACGGTCGCAAGTTCGAAACCTGCCTCGGGCATGGATGTGTGTGATGTCCTTAGGTTAGTTAGGTTTAAGTAGTTCTAAGTTCTAGGGGACTGATGACCTCAGATGTTAAGTCCCATAGTGCTCAGAGCCATTTGAACCATTTTGAACCATGGGATAGCGATATGCACATAGACACATGGCGGTAGGATCGTGTACACAACATATAAAATGGCAGTGCATCGGCGGAGCAGTCATTTGTACATAGGTGATTCATGTGCAAAAGTTTTCTATGTGGTTATGGACACACGGCTGAATTAACAGTCTCCGAACACGTAATGGTAGGTGCAGCAAGACGGATGGGATATTCCATTTCGGAAATAGTTAGGGAATTCACTATTCCGAGATCCATAGTGTCAAGAATGAGCCGAGAATATCAAATTTCAGTAATTACTTCTCACAATGTACAACGCAGTGGCCGACGGCCTTTACTTAACGATCGAGAGCAGCGGCGTTTGCGTAGAGTTGTCAGTGCTGCCAGATAAACAACACCTCGGGGAAATTCGGGGTCATTGCGCTATGCCAGCAAACGACCAACACGACTGCCTTTGCTAACAGTACGAAGCCATGACCCAGGTTGTCGACAGGGCACTGTGCAAGCCGTGGTGGTTCTATAATGGTGTGGCCTGTATTTACATGCAATGAACTGGGTCCTCTGGATGTTTGGGTAATTGGCGACCATTTGCATCCATTCATAGACTTCATGTTGCCAAACAACGATTGAACGTTTATGGATGACCGTACATCACGTCACCGAGCCACAATAGTTCAGAATTGGCTTCTTAAGTAATAGAACCCAGTACGTTGCCCACGATGGTGAATGTTCATCGGAGTTGAGGGGTATCATCTGGAGTGCCCCAGGGAAGTGTGGTAGATCCGCTGTTGTTTTCCATCTACATAAATGATCTTTTGGATAGGGTAGATAGCAAGGTGCGGCTGTTTGCTGATGATGCTGTGGTGTACGGGAAGGTGTCGTCGTTGAGTGACTGTAGGAGGATACAAGATGACTTGGACAGGATTTGTGATTGGTGTAAAGAATGCCAGCTAACTCTAAATATAGATAAATGTAAATTAATGCAGATGAATGGGAATAAGAATCCTGTAATGTTTGAATACTCCATTAGTAGTGTAGCGCTTGACACAGTCACGTCGATTAAATATTTTGGCGTAACACTGCAGAGCGATATGAAGTGGGACAAGCATGTAATGGCAGTTGTGATGAAGGCGGATAGTCTTCTTCGGTTCATTGGTAGAACTTTGGGAAGATGTGGTCCATCTGTAAAGGAGACCGCTTATAAAACACTAATACGACCTATACTGAGTACTGCTCGAGCGTTTGGGATCCCTATCAGGTTGGATTGAGGAAGAACATAGAAGCAATTCAGAGGCGGGCTGCTAGATTTGTTACTTGTAGGTTTGATCATCACGCGAGTGTTACGGAAATGCTTCAGTAACTCGGGTGGGAGTCTCTAGAGGAAAGGAGGCGTTCTTTTCGTGAATCGCTACTAAGGAAATTTAGAGAACCAGCATTTGAGGCTGACTGCAGAACAATTTTACTGCCGCCAACTTATATTTCGCGGAAAGACCACAAAGATAAGATAAGAGAGATTAGGGCTCGTACAGAGGCATACAGGCAGTCATTTTTCCCTCGTTCTGTTTGGGAGTGGAACAGGGAGAGAAGATGCTAGTTTTGGTACGAGGTACCCTCCGCCACGCACCGTATGGTGGATTGCGGAGTATGTATGTAGATGTAGATGGTTTGAAGAACTGTGTGGAAAGTTCGAGAGAATGATTTGGCCACCTAGATCGCCCGGCAAGAAAGCCATCGAACATATGTGGGACATGATAGAGAGGTCAGTTCGTGCACAAAATCCTAAATCCTCAACATTTTCACTGTTATGGACGGCTGTAGAAGTAGCATGGGTCAGTATTTCTTCAGGGGACATCCAACGACTTGTCGAGTCATCTCATGTCGAGTTGGTGCACTACGCTGGGCAAAAGGAGGTTCGAAACTATATCACGAGGTATCCCATGGCTTCTGTCACCTCAGAATAAATGTAAGTATAATCTGCAGATTCCTACATCAACACGCGAGACAGATTGTTGAAAGAGCTTTAACCCAAGTATACAGGTAGGTTCAAAAATGGTGCAAATGGCTCTGAGCACTATGCGACTTAACTTCTGAGGTCATCAGTCGCCTAGAACTTAGAACTACTTAAACCTAACTAGCCTAAGGACATCACACACATCCATGCCCGAGGCAGGATTCGAACCTGCGACCGTAGCAGTCGCGCGGTTCCGGACTGCGCGCCTAGAACCGCTAGACCACCGCGGCCGGCTACAGGTAGGTCAGATAAGACGTAACACCCCTTTCATTTGGTGAACGGTTACATATATCGAAACGCTGGTTTCGGCAAATGCTAGAGCGTCAAAGGGAAATTATTTTTGTGTTTGGTTAATGTTTTCAGCGCTGGTATCAACAGAGATATTCAAGCAAGTACGTTTTTTAAATGGAACCGTATACTTTTTATAGTTGCATTCGATATCTCTGGAGAAGACAGTTACAGTGATACAGCGTTTGCTAATGTTGATGTTTAAAAGTACTTAAAAAAGATTTAAGAAATGTCCTAGAATGTGAGAGCACGGAAGCCGGATAAGGCATTTGCAGTGCAAACATTGCCAAGCAGTCGTCTCGGATCAGGCTGCGTTCTTGTATACCGCAGAGGTAGGCCTGCTCTACGCGAATAAAGCTGTCTTTCCCGTCGAACCAACTTACAGCCTATGAAAGTTGTATATAGAAATACGACATAGGCCAGAATCTAGTGTATCACAAAGCGCTTAGGAAAACTATTTCACGGTTGTGTCTCCTCTAAGATTTACGTGAGCTCAAACAGAGAAATTAACTGTTCATTTTTCAAAAATAAAGAGGCCTCATACGCTCCAAAACGCAGCTACTGTGTGAAATATCTAAATGTCAGTCGGAAGATTTGACCTGTCTTTTCCTGTAATTGGCTGTGAGCTGCTTAGAAGTACAATGCACGCTGTCGGGTAACTGCCTGTACCCACACTGTTCTAAATTTTATCATGTGGAATACATTCGTTGAACTAAACATTTTTTTAAACTTTAGTGACCTCCTATAAACCGCAGAATAAATATTCTTCTTAACAAAATGTCGTTTCATGCTGAAATGACAGTGATACCAGCTACGTGTAGTACACGCTTTCGACTTATTTGAAGTCCAGCGTAGTTTCGTACACATGCAAATGAAAAAGATAATTTTGGATTGGATTGTTTCGGGGAGGAGACCAGACAGCGAGGTCATCGGTCTCATCGGATTAGGGAGGGACGGGGAAGGAAGTCGGCCGTGCCCTTTCAGAGGAACCGTCCCGGCATTTGCCTGGAGCGATTTAGGGAAATCACGGAAAACCTAAATCAGGATGGCCGGACGCGAAAAAGACAATTTGCTAACAATGTTTTGGCAAGCACCCAAATCACATAACATAAATTTTGTCTTCCAATCCTTTATTTAAGCACGTGTTCAAGCTGTTGACCGTGGACTGAAAGGCACTTTTGCAATCGCCGTTCGAAAGAACGAACACAGATGTAATTACAGTGGATGATATGCTAGAGCAAGCACTGGTGATTCGACGACACATGTCGTCTGGCGTAGTTAGGACTTCGTCGTAGACTGCATCTTTGCCGGCCGCGGTGGTCTCGTGGTTCTAGGGCTCAGTCCGGAACCGCGGGACTGCTACGGTCGCAGGTTCGAATCCTGCCTCGGGCATGGATGTGTGTGATGTCCTTAGGTTAGTTAGGTTTAAGTAGTTCTAAGTTCTAGGCGACTGATGACCTGAGAAGTTAAGTCCCATAGTGCTCAGAGCCATTTTTGAAGACTGCATCTTTGAGTGTTCCTCAAACAAAGAAATCGACACGAGTCAAATCGGGGACCTCACAGGCCATTTGACGACAGCGGCCCGGATAGTTCTCATTCAGTGTCTGCGTCGCAGCGCGGGACGAATGAGCTGGACAGCCATCGTGTTGCAGCCATATACACTGTCGAATATCCAGTGGTATTTCTTCTAGAAGAACCGACAGATTCTTCGTCAGGAAGTGTGCGTACAAATGCCCTTTTAGAACGCTTGAGATGAAGTAAGTTCCCACAAAGTAACTTCCTATGATGCCGCACCGTACGTTTACGCTCCACGGCCGTTGATGTTGCACCTGACGAAACCAGTGTGGATTTTCGGCTGTCCAGTAGAGCATGTTATGCAAATCTGCATTAGCGTGGTTAGTAAACGTTGCTTCATTGGTAAAGAGCACGCGTCGGAGAAACGTGTAGTCGTCTCTTAGTTGCTGAAGAAGGGTAAACCGACAAAAATCTGTACGAACTTCGAAATCACGGTAGTCGACTGCCTGATGCGGTGGCATATGATAGGATTGGAAATTCTGTTGACGCAGGATTGGAATGACACTCGTCCTCATTCCTTGGCAATATGTCTCGTACCACTGTGCGGATGCATTAGCGCCGTATACAGAACAGCTTCGTCGTATTATCTGTCAGTTGCAGTCTTCTTTCTTGTCCTCTTTTTGACGTTCAAGCAGCCTGTCCGCACTCGCGTCTTAATAATTCGAGCAATTGCCTGCCACGTCGGACATTGGCGATCCGGCTAGACAGCTCTATACCGCAGTAGTGTTTTGATGGCATTTCTTTTACATTCACCATACAAAAGTGGTATATCCTATTTCTCCCCATTCGTGTACATGTCTGCACGCAACGACCGTTGAAGCAGAAATGAGCGGCCTGCAGTGCAGACAAGTAAACAGGCAAATATGTTGACATTTCTGACACGGTGTAGCACGAGAGCTGTGCTTGGCGGTATCTGCATCGCTAATGTCGATTCCTGCCACCGTGCTCTCAAATTATAGAACATTTCTCAAATTTTTTAGTACACGGTGTAGCACGAGAGCTGTGCTTGGCGGTATCTGCATCGCTAATGTCGATTCCTGCCACCGTGCTCTCAAATTATAGAACATTTCTCAAATTTTTTAGTACAGGTTTCAACATCAACATTAACAAACGCTGTATGGCGGAAATGGTCTTCCCCAGAGCTATGGAATGCAGTTATAAAAGTATACGGTTTCATTTTTTTAAAGAAACGTACTTGCTTCAATATCTCTGTTGACACCAGAGCTAAGAATAATAACAAAAAACAAAAAGAAAACTAAATAAAATAAAATAAAAGTGCGTGCCCCTCGACGCTCTAACATTTGCTGAAAACCTAACTGTTCACGAAATAAAAGGGGTGTTACATATTGTATATTACCCGTATTGATACTGAGCTGTACATTCACCTCTGTCCACCTTGACAGCTGAAGCAAAGAGGTGTTATCAAGCCGGTGTTTTTTTCGGAATTTAGCTCTCGTTGTCAGGTCGATCTCATCGATTCTCAAATGGCTCTGAGCACTATGGGACTTAACATCTGAGGTCACCAGTCCCCTAGAACTTAGAACTACTTAAACCTAACTAACCTATGGACATCACACACATCCATTCTCAACACAGGATTCGAACCTGCGACTGTAGCAGACGCGCGGTTCCGGACTGAAGCGCCTAGAACCGCTCGGCCACCGCGGCCGGCCCATCGATTCTCAGTCACACTGTGACTGCGAGTACAAGTTTATAGTGGTCTACCAAGATCATCTCATTAAGTTTGTAGTTCGTAGAGTTCTGAAATCAAAGAGAGAGGAAAATGGCTCTGAGCACTATGGGACTCAACTGCTGAGGTCATTAGTCCCCTAGAACCGCACGGCCAATTCGGCCAGCTAAAGAGAGAGGAAGAAGTAGCCGACAACCTCGTCGACATGTACTGCTTGGTGCTGCAGTCTGGAGCCGGGCGACCGCTACGGTCGCAGGTTCGAATCCTGCCTCGGGCATGGATGTGTGTGATGTCCTTAAGTTAGTTAGGTTTAATTAGTTCTAAGTTCTAGGCGACTGATGACCTGAGAAGTTAAGTCGCATAGTGCTCAGAGCCATTTGAACCATGTACTGCTTGGTGTTCCAACGATTCTACAGTCAGCCGGTCGAAGTGGCCGTGCGGTTAAAGGCGCTGCAGTCTGGAACCGCAAGACCGCTACGGTCGCAGGTTCGAATCCTGCCTCGGGCATGGATGTTTGTGATGTCCTTAGGTTAGTTAGGTTTAACTAGTTCTAAGTTCTAGGGGACTAATGACCTCAGCAGTTGAGTCCCATAGTGCTCAGAGTCATTTGAACCAACCATTCTACAGTCCGACAACGGCAGGGAATTTGCAAACAATGTGGCAAACAGCCTAAAGGAGTACTGACCCACTCTGAAGATCGTCCATGATAAGCCGCACCACTCAGAGTCAGAGGAGCGTCGAAATAACAGATCGAGACATTAAAAGTATGTTGTGAGCTTGGATGCAAAATGAAAAAAACTACCTTCTGGAGTGAGGGACTGCGGTTCGTCCAACTTATGAAATACATAGCTCTTTATTCTCGGATTAACAGGCCATCATACGAAGATCTGTTCGGCTGCAAGGCTAGAGTAGGTTTCTCGACGACATCTCAGTCTGACGAGTTTTTGCAAGACGTAGAGACTGAGGGAGAGCTGGAAAAATTAATAGAGGGTGCACAAACAACACAACAGCAGAAAGAACAACGAGATGAATCAATGCAAGAAGTACAGCTCCCTGCAGAAGACATAGATGAGAATGCAGTCCACGCTGGAGGAAACCAAAACAGTGTTGAAGCCATGGTTGTCAAAGAGCTTTTCATTTCTGTGTTTACAGAAAATCCTTCTTTTTCTGATATCCGTAGCGACTGCTGAAGAGCGGTGCTCATACATATCAAAAATGTGGCCGAACTGTTCATGCCATCTGTAGACATTCTCCTAAAGATGCTGACGGGGACTAAGTAGAAGGTTGTGGAGTTAGCATTTTGTACAGTGTTTGCTTCAATACTGTGAAAGATATCCAAAGTAAAACGGAATCGAAACTAAACGTTGAGATTCAGGTCAAAAAATGAAATAGGGTTCTGACGTAAAAATTCCTCCTGTGGCTTTGGTTGCCAGTCCCGACGTTGACAAAGAGCGGGCTCACTCACGGAATCTTCGGCAGTTGTTATGAACGTGACGGAAGACGGCTTTTGCCGACTTGGAACTGCAGAAGGAATCTCGGAGCAGCTCTGCGCAAGATCAGAACTAACCGTATGCGCAAATAACTTGATGAGAGTTGAAGACTTTCCCGATCACGAAATACCTTTCCGATCTGCTGCTACATCTCAGTCCACAGGAAGCGGCGATGGTGCATGTGTAACACGAAATGCCAAAATATGAGGTGCCTTTTTGTGAGAAGAAAGTAAAATACAACTCAAAATGTCACTCTAGCCTTCCCTCCTGCATCAAGTAGAACATGCCAGTTCTGCTTTGTGTTTTACTGGTGACGGTATTCTGTTCGCATTCTTCTTTAAGAGGTGAAATGTATGTGGAAGATGAAATTACCAAAATTTAAAGTGTTTTTTTTTATGAAGAAGAAAAGTGAGTACTTACTGTAACAAGTACTTCAATCTCAGTTCTAACAATATTCTGTGCTTTTTTAGTAGTTTTGTTTTCTCAGTTTTAAATGCGTGTTAATTAATAAAAGTTTCTCATCTTGTGCCCTTTTAACACTTCAATTAAATGGTATTGGTCATTCTGTATAATGCCTAGGAATTGTATAGAATGTCCAGGAAAAGTGTGAAATTTGTACAAAAAGACATATATTTCATGGTTTGCTAAAACCATAAGGCATTCTGTACATTACCCAGGATTTCACACAATGCCGATAACACATACAAGCTATTAGATAGGTACCTGGAATACCTATAACACATGCGTGTAACGTCTTCGTAAATATGCAGTATAACGTTAGCATAAACTGCACGGCTGGGCATCCAAAAAGCAACACCAAGAAGGACTGAAGATATCACAGCCAAACTGATCTGGGAGATAACACGTTCTACAAAAATCACGTAACTGAAGATACAGCCCCACGTGAAGCGAGGAAGATGATGAACTCAGTGTTGAGTGTTGCCGCCATTGCTGGCTATAGCAGCTGCATCACTCCTCGGCATCAATCAAAAAGGCTCAGGATGTTTCGCTGGGGTGTAGCAGTTCATGCTGCTTTCACATATTGCCAAGGCTGATATGGTGTAGCAGCAGGTGGTGTATCCCGGGCCAATCGTTCCGCAGACATAGAGCAGACGTTTACTATAGGCGAGAGATCGGGAGAACAGGGAGGCCAAGGCAGCAATGCAATTCGATGGGAGACGAAGAGGTCTGAACACTGCGTACTGCGTACCACCTGTGATCGCGCATTGTTTTGCTGCAATGCGGACGTCGGAAAGTTCGGAAGATATGGGAGAACAACAGGCTTCAACACTTCAAAGATGTAACGTTGGTCTGGTTGGTTGGAGTGCCGCTAATGCGTACTACAGGGTAAGGCAACAGTTCGACAGTCTTTCACCTCGCTTCGGTGTCTGCAGACTCTAATCGACCATGAGGGTGCAGTCCCAAATCAAGTTTCGTCGATAAAAACAATGTCGTTCCATTAGGTTGTCGATGGCCGTCGTCCATTTCACCATTGCCGGCGCAAACGCCAGTAGCGTGGGCTCAGTGGTAAACGAGACAATGAACACCTTGGGGATAGTCCACTCTGCTGCCAATAACGTCAGATGGTAAGCACGCACGCTGTTTGTTGAGCAACAAACCGACTTCGTTGCGATATGATTCACGACGTGGTAGAGCGATCCATCACTGCCATGGGCACAATATGCCTTCATCGCGTTCAGTGGCGCAACGAACCGGGTGAAATCGGCCGCGCCGGTCCGTCGCTCCCTCCTGCATCCGGCGATTACACACCCGCATCACAGTTGCTTGGTTCCGCCCGGCACGATGACCGACATCTCTGAAGGATAGGCCATACAGGCAACTCTTCTTCCTCTGTCGAACTCCGAAACATGCTCGAAAGACGCTCACTGCCATCTACGAGGCACACTGAAGCTGTTTACTCAAAACAACCACACGAAAGTACAATTACACCACGTCTTCATGACCGACAGTTCGCCCTTTGCAGGTGGCGCTACTGACGCCTGTGATGTGCGCCTGCGCTGAAATGCTAATCACGTGCATCTCTCGTCCCCGCAAATGCATTCTGCCGATACCAACTGATTCGGACGCATCCTTCAAGGCGTTGCATTTTGGATGGCCACAGTGTATCTGTAACAGCACCTTTCACAGAAACCGCTTCATAGAAATTGCTTTAAATCATAGCCTATATCTAAAGTCTAATTGTGTGTTTTATTACTACCTGTAACTTTAATATCGTGATCCGTCATCGTACCAGTCGTCTTAGTTTGGATGTTTTAATCATACATGTGATATCTGCACGCGGAATGATCAGGCTAACTGACGTACGTCATACACAACAAACCACTGCGGCTACATTTAGCGTTTCTGGTGGATAAGGACCAGACAGCAAACGAGTTTTATAGTAAATCATTGCATGTAGCATAATTCATGTTCTATTCAGCTACAAATTCAAACTTCAACTAAAAACGATATGCTGAAGCTCTGACAGAGTTAAAAAATAGAGAAGAACTTGCAGGGTATCTGTAAATAAAAGGTTCAAATGGCTCTGAGCACTATGGGACTTAACTGCTGAGGTCATCAGTCCCCTAGAACTTAGAACTACTTCAACCTAACTAACCTAAGGACATCACACACATCCATACCCGAGGCAGGATTCGTACCTGCGCGGCTCCTGACTGTAGCGCCTAGAACCGCTCGGTCACTCCGGCCGGCATCTGTAAATAAGTTAAGTCCGAAAATGCCCAAAAGTGCGAACACAAACTAAAAATTTATGATGGAAGGCGGCATAGAGTTGTTTGACGAATTTAATGAAAGTGACATGGATAGAAGACGTTTTAAATGGCGTAGAATAACGAATGATTTCACTTGAGGACAGATCATCTGAAAACAGACACAGGGAGACAATATCCACAGTAGATGAAAACCTTGGCAACACTGCAACAATTATTTACTGCCTCGACCAATGACTGTGGCTGGGAAAGACATCATCGGACGACGTAGCGGAGTAGGGCGTTACAGCACCAGGGTTCCGTCACGAGTGCGCCAGTGACCGTGAGAGGGCACTAGGGGGTCAGCGGCCCCTAAGGTCAGGGGTCAGGGGGCATGCCCGCCTCACCCTCGACGGAAACTAATTGTCTGCGCTGAGCTGATGTCTCTGGGCTTGCATCAATGTACAAGTATGTGCGTGCAGGATCTGTATTTTGATGCAATCTACAGCAAAGTAACACGTTGCGTATCAGTCTGCAGCTCTGCCAATGGATTCTAAGACAGTTCATGAGCTGTAGTTCACAGCTAGCATTTTATTTACAGATGGGGTTGGATTCACACATAGTGGGACAATAAATTTCTGCAATGAGCGCTTGCGATGAGATGACAACCATAAGTTTCGCTTTAGTGTCGATGTGTGGGATGGAATTGTGGATGACAGACTCATAAGCTGTACACTTCACTAGAAATGTTAACAGGTGACGTTTATTTCTCCGCTATTGCAGAACATTGCCCTTAGGGAAAGACAAAGGATATTGTTTGTGTGCGAAAGTGCGCCACCCAGTTTTCTAAATAGCATACGCCATTACCTAATACTAACGATTAATGAGCAATAATTGCTCGAAAACCTCCAGTAAGTAATAAGGCTTCCCCTTTCACTTGATTTTAATTCCTAGAATTCCTATGAAGACACGTATAGGCACTGGTGTATTCAATGATTATCAACAGCGCGGATACGTTAGAAGAGACTGTATCCCATGCCTGCGACCAAACACAAAGGTAGCAAAGCATTTTCGGGAGAGTTCGTGATTCTTTGAGACGGAGGGGCGAAGGATGTACCAAAATGAGCGGTAATCATTCTAAAAACTTCTGCAGAGTCAAGACACATACGGCTATCATAGACACAGTGGTTCATATCTCAATAATTATTTGTTTATGAAAATGAGTGTACATGACATTTATTGTACAATATCGGATCAAATCTATTCGAAAATCCCTATTTAATAGAGGATTGACAACCATATGTCACGAGATGCGTCCTCCAGTATAGAACGGAGTGGGAACATTTTTTGTCAGTAGGGTAATGGATCGGACAGGAGACCTCAGTGACTGTCTACGTTAAAGAAAAACATAAAAATACTTTGAAAGGCCAAAGCATCACAGGTAAAAGCAATGTACCTCTCTCCTAGATGTTTCGAAAGTCCTCAACGTTAAAATAACTGTAAGTGAATGTCTATCGTATGTTATGAACTTAAACAGCATCAAATTCGTCTTGCCGCTGGTGGCCGAACGTTTCTAGGCACTTCAGTCCGGAACCGCGCGACTGCTACGGTTACAGGTTCGAATCCTGCCTCGGGCATGGATGTGTGTGATGTCCTTAGGTTAGTTAGGTTTAAGTAGTTCTAAGTTCTAGGGGACTGATGACCTGAGATGTTAAGTCCCATAGTGCTCAGAGCCATTGAACCATTTTGAACCAAATTCATCTTAGAATAACACATGATAAAATGTAAAGAAATTATCATGAATAATCATCCCAGCTGACTAGAGAATAACACTGATTATATGTTAAGTAAGACCTCCAGTAGTAAAATGAAAAGTATTTCTTACCATATTTAATACAGATTACGTACATAGAAATACATTGACAGCTGTTAGAGGAATAGAAGCAACGAAGTTTATCTTAGAAAAACAACATATTACAATGTCATTATATTGTCAGACTTCTAAGCAGAGTTATTAAACACGGTTTTCCGAAACTCCTTCACCAAAGAAGACCAAGTAAATATTCCTGAATTCCAATCAAGAACAACTGCCAAGATGAGAAACATAGAGGTAGATATCCCCGGTGTAACAAAGCAGCTTAAATCACTTAATAAAGGCAAGGCCTCCAGTCCAGATTGCACACCAGTCAGGTTCCTCTCAGAGTATGCTGATAAAATAGCTCAATTTTAGAAATTATATACAACCACTCCCTCACAGAAAGATACGTACCTAAAGACTGGAAAATTGCTCAGGTCACACCAATACCCAAAAAGGGAAGTAGGAGTAATCCGCTGAATTACAGGCCTATACCACTAACGTCGATTTGCAGTAGGGTTTTAGAACATATACTGTATTCGAACATTATGAAGTACCTCGAAGAAAACGATTTATTGACATATAGTCAGCACGGAATCAGAAAATATTGTTCTTGTGAAACACAACTAGCTCTTTATACTCATGAAGTAATAAGTGCTATCGACAGGGGATGTCAAATTGATTCCAAATTTTTAGATTTCCAGAAGGCTTTCGACACCATCCCTCACAAGCATCTTCTAATCAAACTGCGTGCCTACATAGTATCGCTTCAGTTGTGCGACTGGATTCGTGATTTCCTGTCAGAAAGGTCGCAGTTCGTAGTAATATACGGAAAGTCATCGAGTAAAACGGAAGTAATATCCGGCGTCCCCCAAGGAAGTGTTATAGGCCCTCTATTATTCCTGATCTATATTAACGACATAGGAGACAATCTGAGTAGCCGTCTTAGATTGTTTGCAGATGATGCTGTCATTTACCGTCTTGTAAAGTCATCAGATGATAAAAACGACTTGCAAAATGATTTAGATAACATATCTTTATGGTGCGAAAAGTGGCAATTGACCCCGAATAAGGAAAAGTGTGAAGTTATTCACATGAGTACTAAAAGAAATCAGTTAATTTCGATTACGCGGTAAGTCACACAAATCTGAGGGCTGTAAATTCAACTAAGTACTTAGGGATTACAGTTACAGGTAACCTAAACTGGAACGATCACATAGGTAATGTTGTGCATAGAGCAAATCGAAGACTGCGATTCACTGGCAGAACACTTAGAAGGTGCCACAGATCTACTAAAGAGAATGCTTACACCACACTTATCCGCCCTATTCTGGTGTACTGCTGTGTGGTGTGGAATCCACATCAGGTGGGACTGACGGATGACATCGAAAAAGTACAAAGAATGGCAGCTCGTTTTGTATTATCGCGTAGTAGGGGTGATAGTGTCACAGACATGATACTTGAATTGGAGTGGCAATCATTAAAACAAAGGCGTTTTTCGTTGCGACGGGGTCTTCTCATGAAATTTCAATCACTAGTTTTCTCCTCAGATTGCGAAAACATTCTGTTGGCACCCACCTACATACGGAGAAATGATCATCACGATAAAATAAGAGAAATCAGGGCTCGCACGGAAAAATTTAAGTGCTCATTTTTCCCGCGTGCCGTTCGAGAGTGGAACGGTAGAGAGACAGCATGAAGGTGGTTCATTGAACCCTCTGCCAGGCACTTTATTGTGAATAGCAGAGTAATGACGTAGGTGTAGATATAGAAATACCTGTCATACACATAAAAATAAGTTGACATGGTTACTCATGGAATGATACACACAGGTTAAGATATATTCGAAGTCAAAACAAATGTTGTGTGCGGCCTAAATTGTCAGTCTAAAACCCTAGTAACCTAACATATACGTCGTAAAATACATTGTTTATTTAAAGTTTCCACTACAAAGATATTTAAATTACACCAAGTGGCGTAGAAACACTTTTTAAGTGTAAAATTCTTTTATCTTATATTGCGAATTCTATCAAGTGTTAATGTACATAAACATGCAACTTAAAACAAAAAGAGACGCATCACGAAGGAATTATCCGAATGGGACGGAAATCAATAGATATAATATACATGGACAGAAAAGAAATGATGACAAGGCGTTCGACCACCTCTGACCATGAAGCAAGCAGTTATTCAGCTTGGCATTGATTTACAGAGTTAGTGGATTCCTCCTGAGGGATATCGTGCCAAATACTCTCAAGTTGGATGGCCTGTCCATAATGCTCCAAACGTTCTCAACTGGGGAGAGGTCCGGCGAACGTGATCGTACCGTTTGGCAGGCACACGGCCAAGCAATCGAAATTCTCGCTGTGTGCAGGCGGGCATTATCTTGCTAAAATGTAAGTTCAAGATGGCTTGCCATTAAAGTGACAAAAACTGGGGTAGAATGTCGTCGACGTACCGCGCTGTTGTGATGGTGCCGTGGATGACATCCAAAGGGGCCCTGCTATTAAAACAAATGGCGGGAAGAAGCCGTAATAACTGGTACAATGGGTAGTTCCCTTCGCCATGCACTTCGCAAATGTTTGTAAAGTGTGAATTTAGATGTGGATTAGGTGGTCGTATCTTTGTTAATAGTCGACCACGTGATACAGTGTCGAATGCCTTACTGAAATGTTGAAGATGGGAAGTATATGTTCCCCAGTACGAGGGCCGTTCACTAAATAATGCAACACATTTTCATTTCTGAAAGCGGGTTAGTGTTATTAAGAGCTCCAATGTGTCATATCATTCCTCACTATTTTGGCTACCAAACATTATCTTTCAATATAATCTCCGTTCAATGTAGCGAATTTCGCCATCTTGCTGGGTGTTCCGGTATGCCCGCACGGTACCACTCTACTGGGGACGTCCGAGGCAACGTCTTCCTGCATCAAGAACCTATCCATTATCCTCGTACTGCATCCCGAGGAGAGCACAGACGCTCGTCCGTTGCTCCTTATGGTGGCCTGTTTGGCAACGAGGAACTCCGCAGCGCACCCGTTATAATATCCCATCTGGTGAACGAGTATGTTAGCACAATTAATGGAATGAAATTACAATGAAATGAATACCCTTGACATAAGTCAACGGGGACAGTTGAAAATGTGCACCCCCGACCGGGACTCGAAACCGGGATCTCCTGCTTACATGGCAGACGTTGTATCCATCAGAGCCACAGGACAGAGAGGATAGTGCGACTGCAGGGATTCGTCTCTGGCACGCCTCCCGTGAGACCCACATTCCCAACTTATTGTCTTGCACTATATTGATAGTGCCCCTGCCCATAATACTCTTTACTCGCGGCATGTTGCCGATTCCCGTAAGAGTTCGGGTACTGTTTGTGCATCTGCACTGAAGAAGATGGTCAAATGGCCGGCGAGTCTTAACGCGACCTTGTTCCCATGATGACAGACGCCTCGCCCAACGACTCACCATAATTTTGTTCACTGATATGTCACCGTAGACATTCTGCAATCGCCTGTGAATCAAGATCTACGATGCTCTGGTTTCCTGCGAAAAGAAATTCAATGACAGCCCTCTACTTGGAACACACCTCCGTTAGAGACGCCATTTTGAAGGCTGTATATAGCTTTGTCACCTATCTCAACTCCATCAGACCATAGGGGCTGAAGTGGAGTATTCCACGATGTCCCAAACAAATTCCGTGTTTTTTCAACCGAAACTGGTCTAAGAAAAGAAGTGCTGCATTGCTCATGGGACACCCCTCGTAGGTTTTCGGAGTACTATGTCCCGTTAGATATGGAATACTTTTTTGTGTGCCTTGGAAACGGGCATAATTTCCGAGAGAAGCGGGAGATGGAAGGAGAGAGAGAAAGAGAGGGAACGAGGGGGAAGAGAGAGTTATTTAGCGTTTATTCGTGCGTAGGTGTGGCCGCGAAGGGAGCGCCCGCAGGCGACACCGTGGCTAAACGTCGGCGCGTTGCGCGCCACAATCTGTCAGCGCGCGGCGTAGGTGCTGCCATTGTAGCATCCGGCGCTGGCGCATGTAGTTCGCACTGCCTCGGGACTCGTCTGCAGCGGTGGCGGCGCTGTCTCCACGAGCGCCGAGCTCGCCCTCGCTCACGGCTTTACGAGCAGTAAACCTCCCCTTATTACGAGGTCAGCGCGGCCGCGAAATTAGATGCGATCCTTCTGCAGCCCGGACAGCGGCGCAGACTCACGAGTAGGGGCCCTTATCTCTCAGTCGCGGGGGCGCGCGTCTTAACCGACAGTTGCCGCCTCCCCAACTTCTTCTTCTTCTCCTTCGCTTTTGCACGGCACGCTCGCATACAAGGTGGTTAAAAAAGTACCACATATTACTACAGGAGGTACCAGTGATGAGAACTAGAAGAAAAGTTCTGGAAACCAAAGACCTGGTGAGATATGGGCCAACCTGGCCTCTCATTCCCATGTATCTGTTACGTAGAAGCAGCGGAAGAATTCTCCTATCGAAGCACTAAAAAGGCGAATATGCTTCTGCTTAAAAAACTCTGAGTGAAAAGTGGGGTTCCAGCTGCCTGACTCTACCTTCCTTGGCACTTTTAAAAATATTCCCAAAAATGTTGCCATGCCAACATCCTCACACTCTTTTTAACATGCAGGTCAGCTCTTAACTCCCTCAAGCTCCCCTAACTATAACTCGCTCACATCCACTAGTGCATCGCTGCAAGTCGCTCACACTCATCCATTTCGGATGGCCTATTCTCACCCACTCATTCAGCCCAACTCATTACCTTTATATCTTTGTGTCTCTCTGTTATTGTCTCTCGCCTCACAGCCATTCTCCTTCGTTCTGTCCTACTGCCTGTCATATCGTCCAGAGATCGTGGTGCTACACCAAAGGCAGCAACGTGAATCGATACCACAGACATTAGCGAGGCCTCGTCGCAATCCGCAACGACGTAGGGAAGGCGCTCCTTAAGACCATTTACTCTGTCCGAGCACTGCAGCACCATTACACTGCGATCAATACAGAGCCGAGCTCTGCCCAGTTCGAGACCTGAGCTACTGCAGTCGACATAATCGTGTAGGACAGTGACAAAAAAGTTCCTCATGAAATGTATGTTGCTAAATACGGAACTTTGTACTGAAAGAGGACAGTTGGTTCATATGTGCGTCAACAGGTGCTTCTGCAGTCAACGAGAGTTGTAAATTATTCAGCAATCCTATGTCAAAGAAGCGTGTCAAAATTAAGGAAAACTTTTATTTCTTTATGTAATAAAGTGAACTAGTATTTCATGTGTCTAGTTTGATGAGTTTTCACCCAGAGCAATCAATGCACCCAAAGCTATGGCCGCACGAAAGTAGTTTCTTCTGGTCACAACACTACTAATGTCTCCTCTCACTGTCTACCACTTGCTCTCTCTCGCTCTCTCTTACTGCTACTGTTTTATTCGTTCCTTCCCACTGCTGCTGTCTCTTCTCACTGTCGCTAACTCTCTCTTCCTCGGTGTTACTTCGTAGACTCAGTCCATCAATATCACTGGCTCTCAGTCACTTTCTCTTTCTCCTTCTCTTTATTCGTCTCCCACTGGGACTGTCCCCTTCACTCCACTGTTTCGTCACTGTGAAGTTTGTTCCATTGCCCTCTCTTTCTCTCACATTGCTGTTGTCTCCTTCGCTAGTTCTATATCACAATCATTGTCTGCTATCTTGCATTATTTATTATTGATCCGTCTCTTTTCCACTGCCACTGTGCCGCGCGTGGTAGCCGTATGGTCTAGGGCGTCTTGCCACGGTTCGCACATTTTTTCAACCGAAATTGACTGAGAAAAAATATATTGTATTGAAGTCCCCTGAGGCGGAAAGTGTGGGCCAGTCTAGCACTTGCCTAACGAGAGTGGGTAATCGTCTAAACATCTACACCGCCGTTAATCTGTTGTGCTGATTCGCTCCCTGTCTGGTTCATCTTCCATCCGGTTCGTCGCAAGCTACCGCGCTGCAGTTCACGCTATACGAGCAAATTTCGTATGCAGCGTATCCTAGGAGGGATGGTCAATAGTCTCGGGTATGACAAGAATGATCATGTAAAGCAAGAAGTCCAGTAAACATGGGCTCTAAAATGCACACCTTAAGATTTATGAGCGCATCTTCATCTTCGTTTCTGTCAAACAAATCTCTTTTACTGAACAAGTGCTCACAGCTCTTAAGGTATGCAGTTTAGAGTTAATCTTTACGAGACAGTTTTGCTTGGAATGGCCATTCCTGACTTGCTCTTCCTGGGACACCGGTATATGAGTGTGTATTTAAAATATTTAAATAAGAAAACAGTCAACTAACATGACTCTGTCTCTGTCTCTCTCTGTCTCTCTCTCTCTCTCTCTCTCTCTCTCTGCGCACGCGCGTGAGTGTGTGTTCTTATGAGTGGTTGGAAAATAAAATCTGATTTTTCACTGAGATAAACAACTTACATCTCATAGCAGCAACACTAGCTACCAGTAAATGCTCTAAGTGTCCGTTGTCATTCGCACTGTACGCATATTAATATAATCCCTTCGCAGAACTGAATCCTGGTTTTCAAACCATTCGGCTCCTTTGCTTGCACACGTTTTTGTGATAAGGGTGCAATTTCTGCTGCACGAGTAATCTTGACATTGCTTTTTTTGAAACTGTTTCGCCGGCCGCGGTGGACAAGCGGTTCTAGGCGCTTTAGTCTGGAACCGCGCGACTGCTACGGTCGCAGGTTCGACTCCTGCCTTCGGCATGAATGTGTGTGATGTCCTTAGGTTAGTTAGGTTCAAATAGTTCTAAGTTCTAGGGGACTGATGACCTCAGATGTTAAGTCCCATAGTGCTCAGAGCCATTTGAACCATTTTTTTGAAACTGTTTCCTCATGAAGAAGTTGAAAATTTCCTCTTCTCCTACCCGTTCCAAGACTAGCTTCCCAAATCTTATTGTGCAAACAGCTATTTGTGGAGAATCTTCTGTGCTGTGTGTGGCATGGAAGTCCCAGATCCAGGTAAGTTTTAATCTGCTGGGATAAGTGTATTTCAATTAGGACGATGCCTCTTCCGGTGGTTCTCTCTGTCCACTCGTTTGGATTTCAGGTCACAATATCCTGTTACCTCATAGATTAAATTAATGTTTGTGTATTCCTGTAACATGTAATGCTCCTCCTACGCCAACCAGTTATGAAATATAAACAGTTGTAATATGTAACCGGGATAATAGGAAACGCGAATTTTTTTCCAAAGCAGCTTAACCGTTGGTGGTTCCACAACATTCGCAGTTTGCAAATACACGGTCCTCACATGTGTTGTTCATTAGACACCTTACGTCACCTGAGATACTCATTTCTGACCGACAGTTTTGAAAAATGGCTGTTACATTAGCAACATTCACTATTTTATCTGAAACTTTGAATATTGATTTATTTCACGCATTAGTTGGGTAGATCCTCTACCCCGTTATCGATTAAGAACAGCATATCTGGTTTTTGAGCATGTCTGTAAGGTGTTCAGGAAGTAGTATTTGAGTTCTGGCTGCACTGGCTAACAAGATCGCTCCCAGCCTTGCTGGATTCTATATGGCGAGTTTGAAGAATCACATTGTCTTCTGGTGTGGTTGGATTATATCTTGTTTTGCACTCTGATCGAGCATTTGCCTTTTAGCATATCTGGAGTGTTTTAAGGTGTACTTCGACGGTTTGCAGTGTCAGTACATTCGTAGTAGGAGTTTCCTCTTCGGTCACGGAAATCGTACGGTTCGCGCTTAAATACGTTCTCATTTCGCGTCGCAAAATTAAAGGTAGAAAATTTCACTGGAACTTTCCTGGCTTGAAATCTTGTCTCCCACGTGGGAATCCGTTCTTTGTGTTTCGACGAGGAGAGCAGGCTTCGATACTTCGTACATAATCTGTCTGTTATGTCATTCATCCGACTGGTAGAACATTTAACTTCGTCACAGCCCGTACCAATGACACTCTGTTAATGTTTTGCGAATTTTATAGATTTTGCTTTGTTTGATTTTCTCACGTGTTCGAACTGTGTTTGCACGTATTTTATTAGCATTAATTCTATACCTCCTGCAGTTTTTAACTGTATTTGGAGACAATGATATGCATTTATATTTAAGCGTACTGTCAAATCAATTTTCTGTTGCCAGTCATTTTCCTATTTAACAAAGTTTATGTCGACTTGCACTCAGGAATCAGTGCACGACCATTCGAAGCTAAGCATACTACTTTCCTTTCACCGCTGGTAGAATGTTACGGATTCCTCACTGTGATTAATACCAAAAATTGATTGGATCGCAGTGAATATTATAATTCGCGTTTCTATGCATGATCTTTCAGCAAAAATGTAGGAGTTGGAGATGATGTAGCTGATGGAATGGTAGTCCTTCATGATATATGAAGTGTGATTAGTTGAAGTAATTGTGAGCTATGATAACAGTTTGGGACCAAAAGCCCACAACTTTGCACGAAGCTGTAAGCCACGTTGCTTTTCCACACATGGTGAGATATTTGTTACGATTATTGTGCTTCACTTAAATTCATTTTCCTTTTCATATGCGCTTAGTAAATCGTTGAAAAAAAAAGTAAGTGTTCATTGTCTAGGTAAATTTCTACAAACTCTTTGCAGTCAGATAGCATTACTAGATGTGTAATCGCATTTTAAAATCTAGCTGGGACCTTAAAAGTTGCTGTTCACAAAATATTCATTTCAATGGGCTCGATCTTCTGTGTACGGTTGACCCCAAACGTTTTGGACATTTTGTAAAACAAACATGCCTTAAGTTGAAACTTCCGGGCTGAGAGGCCGTGGTCGATGTATAAAATTTCCACCTAACGTTTCGTCTCCATCTGCGGGAGACATCTGAGGTCGTCTGGCTACTGCTACTGAGGCTCCAGGTACTCTCGCATTTATAAAGCGCATAGAGGGCACCACCATTCGTCACGTGATGCCGACGGTATTTATATCTTTGGAGTCGTCATTCTCAATTAAGAGTAATCATTTGTCATACTACTGGCGCAACGTCGACATCCATATTTTGTCAATCTTTAAAACTTCCTCTTTTCTATTAAAATTGTTATGGTGTTTGTGAATCTCTGTTGCTTCTTTATACAAGCGCGCATGATAATGGGATGTAGCACGAACATCCCATTATCATGCGCACTTGTATAGAGAAGCAATAGAGATTCACAAACACTATAACAATTTTAATAGAAAAGAGGAAGTTTTAAAGTTAGACCAAGTATGGATGTCGAAGTTGCTCCAGCAGAATGACAATCGATTACTCTTAATCGAGAATGATGACTCCAAAGATAGGCATACCGTCGGCATCACGTGACGAATGGTGGTGCCCTCTATGCGCTCTATAAATGCGAGAGTACCTGGAGCCTCAGTAGCAGTAGCCGGACGGCCTCAGAAGATGTCTCCCGCAGATGGAGACGAAACGTTAGGTGGAAATTTTATTCATCGACCACGGCCTCTCAGCCCGGAAGTTTCAACTGAAGACAACATCGGCCGTGAAAGCCTACATTGTATGATTAAGCATGCCTTAAGTATTTTAAAGTCAAGCGTTGCCAAGTCAGAAAGATGTCGCAAGTAGAAAGAAATAAGAGCTTTGTAACGTACAAACGGCGCGACAGCGCATGTATGCTGAACAGAGGGACATAGCTCAGAGCCAAGTGGACAAGACCGGTGGGCGACCTCTTGGATAGCTGCATCTTCTGGCTCAGCGGTACTCCTTTAGGCGTATCGACGGACAGCGTGAATCGCACAAGCGTTTCATTCACTTGCACAAGTTCTCTTCTGTCTGGGTTGTTGCCAGCCCTCTTATCTTATTGGCCGGCATTACGTATTTAAGCTGAGAGTTCCCTACGAACGGTATTCGTGGCCGCGACTTTCAGCAACGGTGAAATAGACTAGATACATTTGCTGCATGTAAAGGCAACCGTAGTAAAAAAAAAATTATTTCAGATCTTTTACTCTAAATGACTGGCAATAAACTAAACTCCAGACTAAGTTTTACATGTAGAAGTTACGTGAATGGATAGTTAAAACACCTGAATCTACGAGGCATCATCATAATGACTACAGCAGTTTCTTTTCGAATTTGCGAACAATTTTTGGTAAGTAATGAAAAACACAGTTAAATATAAAGTAAAAAAAAACACTGTTTCATTGTTACGCAATGCTTTGTGGGAACTTAAATAGATCCTCGAAAATATCCCTGGAAAGCCTAAATTTTTAATATGTGGTGCTATATGCACTATCCTGGTTACGAATGATTACCTTATCAGGGCGTATTGTATCATATGGAAAGATTTGTAGTTTACTTTCGTATGGCAGACGGTTACGAAGTTCGTTACCACCGGTACAGTAAGACGAAAACAACTCTTAATTTAAGAAATAATTCTTAATTTCTGTAGGTGATATGTTAGTTACCCGTGTTATCGACAAGGAAGGAATTTATTTTAATTACCAGAACGAGCCCTACAATCAGAGACCTGAATACCGTTTCTCAGTCAGACTGGTACACGTTCTCAGGATCCAAATACCGGTCGTATACCTGGCACGTGGCTCATTATTTGATAACCACAGCCACTGTGGACACATTGGACTTTGATTCTTATCTGCAGTAGCAACACTGGATCTTGTAACAAAGATGCGGCAGAAAAGACCATGGGCTGGTGCTGAGAAAGAGCTGTTATTTAATTTTTTCCGTTTCAGGTATGAAGAAATTTATTTTTAACAATTGAAATTAAGAAAGAAGAAGAAGAGGTGAAAAGAAGAATAATAGTGGTCTAAAGGTAAGATCTTTGATTAATTATGATCAGACAATGATTTCGAAATGAGATACAGGAGTTTAAAGCATACCCAATGGCAGATATATTCTTGGACCACAATTTGGTAATAATAAAGAGCAGACTGAAGTTTAAGAGACTCATTTGGACGACCAGTGTGGAAAACATTTGCGTACTGAACTGTTGAGAACTGATTATGTGCGTCATAAGTTGTCTAAGGTAACGGATTCTACGAAATGAATACTAAAGATGCAATTCAGTTGAAGAAGAGCGGACATGTCCTACAAGAGAAAGCACAGATTTTGGACAGGCAAATTTAAGTACAAGGGAAGTAACTGCGAAGAAACCTAGGGTAACAGAAGAAACACTACAATTAATTAACGGAAAAGGGAGGTACAAAAATTTTCAAGGGAATATACACAATATAAGTTACTCAGGAATGAAATCAATAAAAAAGTGCAGAGCAATCAAGGCGAAACGACTGCAGGAAAAATATGAAGCAATCGAAAAAGAAATGGTCGTTAGAAGGACTGATTCAGCATATATAAAAGCCAAGAGTAACATTATTGCTGCACTGGGAGTTCAGCTGTTAAACCCCCAAGGTAGATCGGTTAGGTGATAGGAGTACACTGAAGACCTCTACGAGAGAAGGACCTGTCTGTTGGCGCGATAGAAGAAGAAGACGGGAGTTATTATGGAAGACATGCGGTATCCAGTGCTAGAGTCAGAGGTTAACAGAGCTTATAAAGACCTGAGATCTAAGAAGGCAGAATTCTAGGACAATATTTTTTCGGAATTTCTGAAATCATTGGCAATATAGCAACTAAGCTACTACTCAGACTGGTCTGTAGGATGTATGAGACCACAGACATACCAACAGACTTTCGGAAAAATATCATCCAAACAATCCCGATGATAGCGAGACATATGTGTGAGAACTATGGCACACTAAGCTTAACGGTTCATGCATCCAGTTTACTGACAATAATGATAAACGGAAGAATGTTTGGTTCTAGAAATCGCAAAGGTACCAAAAGTGGCTAAATCGCTCCAGGCAAATGCCGGGATGGTTCCTTTAAAAGGGCACGGACGACTTCCTTCCCCGTCCTTCCCTAATCCGATGAGACCGATGACCTCGCTGTCTGGTCTCCTTCCCCAAACAACCAACCAACCAACCAAAAGTGGCAGTTTGGACGTTGCGCTTGATAATGGAAGCAAGACAAGACAACACAAGGTACGTTCAGAGGATTTGGTGACATAAAAATAAGTCCAGCGGTGTAAAATGGTATAAGATGCTGTAAACTTTAAGAAAAATAGGAATAAGCTAGAGGAATAACTAGTAATAATAAAACAAGAGGAATAACGATAAAACACATGTAAGAACCAAGAGGGAACAATAATAATGGAAGACCAAGAAGGAAGTGCTGGGATTAAAAAGCATGCACTCCTTTGCTCCTACTGTTCACGTAAACAGCCATAAAGCAACGAAGGCAATTTAGTAAAAGTTAGAAGTACACAATATGGATTGAGAGTAAACTGAAGCAGGACGAAAGTAATGAGCAATATCAGAAATGATGTTAGGGACTCAATGAGACCGTTACTAAATACATTGCTCCCTGCGTGAAGTCTTCACAAAATGCTATCTATGGCTCACTCATGACTTACAGGGGGACCATTCGATATATTCCCCCACCGATTTGATTGACATTGACAGGGTGTGTAGAGCACGACTAGGACTTCAACATGTGTAAAGAGGAAAGCACAACACTCAACCGTTTTCTAGAAAATCGAAATTTACTTCGAATGGTCGATAATATGCAACGAGCTAGTAACCGAGTGAATAACGCTTAGTTTCATAGTCGCGAGGCCTATGGATCGAATATCGCTGCTGCTACTAACTTTTTTTGTGATTTATTTGAACCTGTATTCGATGCTGTGCTTCGATATGCGTGGTACGCCGCAAAAATTGTGTGACGACCGAGAACCGTTTATGAACGTAAACCAAGTGATTTTATGCAGTACAAACACTGACAAAAATCGTAGACATGAAAAAATTCAGCTTTCCTTACATTTGATGTATATCGCGGTAATTACTGTTTTCCATGTCTCTATAGTGAATAACATCCTGATTCGTCCAGTGATACGTAGGTTACTCATTGTAAAAAAAAAGCACTCCGTCTTCAGGCCGCGAGTGGCCTACCGGGACCATCCGACCGCTGTGTCATCCTCAGTGGAGGATGCGGATAGGAGGGCCGTGGGGTCAGCACACCGCTCTCCCGGTCGTTATGATGGTATTCTTGACCGAAGCCGCAACTATTCGGTCGAGTAGCTCCTCAATTGGCATCACGAGGCCAAGTGAACCCCGAAAAAATGTCAACCACGCATGACGGCCTGGATGGTCACCCATCCAAGTGCCAACCACGCCCGACAGTGCTTAACTGCGGTGATCTCACGGGAACCGGTGTATCCACTGCGGCAATGCCGTTGCCAAGTTACTCATTGTACTTGTCAAAAATGCAGATGCAATGATATAAATAAAATGACCTCGCTGGTCTGACTGTTATCGTGTATTATTTTTTTTTTTCATTTCCAGTCTCCTTACGAGAAAAATCTTTTTCTCCTGTTAAAAATTATGAAAATAGTAAATGAACGATTATATGCTGGTACTTTTCACGGTCCTAATAAATCTGTTGTTAGAACTAAGTGAAGATGAAGAAAAAATAGGAAGTGGCAGCAATATTCGGTCTAGATACCACGTGCTTATGAAGCTATGCGAACATGCTTACTCGTGAACGCTAGTGGCCCTGCAAAGCATACAGAATACGCTCACCTATCATTTTCAAACACGATTTTCTCAAAAACTGCTGGGAGTTGCGTGTTCCTATTCACATATGTTGAAGTCCTATCGCGCCCTACACACCTTGTCAATACGAATGAAATCGATGAGAGGAAGTTCGAACGGTCCGTTCGTTAGTCCAATTAAACTTTCCGGCCCCACCGGATCGCCAGGTGCGGAGGCACAGTCACTCTGGTGCACGGGTTGGACGTGTCGCAACCAGGCTAGACGTGTCTGCGAGCGTCGCCAGCCTAGGCGAACCGTGAACCGTAAATCACTGCGCCCGCCCGCGGGCGTGACGGCCGCCTAGTGTCAAATGCTGGGAGGGTGGGTGGAGGGGAGGGGGCAGGCCGCGGCCCAGACTGCCAATTGCGGCTCGCGCCGCGTATCCTCATTAACGCGGCCACTCACACTTGGCCATGCCGTTCTCTCCCTACCTCAACTTTCGTCTAGTGTACATTCCTTCTCTATGCGTTCCAAATGGCTAACACTTGTAGAAGATTGTCGGCGATTTCGAACATAAAACTACACTACATGACAAAGAAACTGAAGCACCCGGAAGAGATGGTCGGGCGTCAAAGTAACATTAGTGCGTATGTAAATGATTCGAACTGCATTCTCCATGACATACTGAACGGCCACCAGCGTGCATTGGTGCTGCTCATGTTTAGTGTCGTTATCAGTCCTAATAAAGCATGCAAGTGGCTTGAGTCACTTCAGATGTTGCGTGATCACTGTGAAGGGCATACTGCGACATCAGCACCTGGCACACTTTGAAGGGAGCCTCAATGTCGGCCTTCATTTGGATGGCAGATAAGATAAAGCAATATCTAGATTTGCGGTGCATTTGAATGTGACAGTGGTCCAATGTTGCATTGCATGGGAAACCACGTTCATCGACAAGGTTCCAGTCGACCACATCTGACCATTACAAGTTAGGATCGTCGTACTGTGCTCCAAGTATGTCGTTACCCCTTCACAACCATGCCTGCCATCTGAGAACAAGTAAAGGACTCCCTATAACATTCTGTTTCATCCAACACACTTGGTAGGAGACTATCTGTAACCGGACTAGGGAACTACCGTTTCATGTGTAGGCTACCGTTAACACCACGACACAAACAGCGACATTTGGAGTGGTGCTGTGATCGGGAAACGTGGACTATTGCGAATGATGTCACATTATGTTCAGCGATGAATCACGTTTCTACACTACCCAGATGACCATCGTCAGCGACTACGGAAGCGAATGGGGAGAGGTCCCATTCTTCCAGTGTTTTGGAGAGGCACAGCATTGTTACTCCAGGCCATTGTGTATGACTTCACGTCAGGGGTGACAGTGATTGAGGGAAATTCTGCGTCCTAACATGTTGCCTTTAATGCAACAGTATCTTGGTGCCGTTTCTCAGAGGACAATGTTCACCCGCACATGGCACTTCTCTGTATGAACTGTCTGCGTGATTCTGAGGTACCCCTGTGGTGAGAATGGGCCCCACATTTGTCCCCTATACAACATGTATAGAACCAGCTCGGACATCGACTGGATCCCAGTTCCAGTATAGTATAGTATCCGGGATGTCAGGGACCAGTTACAAGGGACATGGGCCACATTGTCTAACGTAAATGGTACAACGACTTTATGGAAGCCTTCCAGACGGAATCACTGCATGCATCCAGGCCAGAGATTGTGGAACGTCATAGTGGTAAGTGGGCTAATAATGCTAAGTTCGTTGTAAACTTGCTTCTTTTATTTTTCTTTTATAATCTTATGGGACATAACTGCTAAGGTCATCAGTCCCTAAGCTTACACACTACTTAACCTAAATCATCCTAAGGACAAACAGACACACCCATGCCCGAGGGAGGACTCGAACCTCCGCCGGGATCAGCCGCACAGTCGATGACTTCAGGGCCTAGACCGCTCGGCTAATCCCGCGCGGCGAACTTGCTTCTGCTATCATTGAAATAACATCACCTACCCCGTCAACCGACGAAATTTCACGTCGTGTCCTCCTCCCCTTCTGGGTACTAAAATGTATCTTCAGGCAGTATCCCTACCACGTCTCTAGTTAAGACAGACAATTTTGTATCTCTTTAAAGCGACGCTTATGGTTGACAGGCTGCACAGGCCCGAAGACTGGCGTCAACTCCAGAGGATATCTGTGGCGTTCAAGAACCATCCTCATCGACGACTGTAGAACAACTTCCCACAGCTCGGGGATAAACAACAAAGCAAGCCCAAGATAAGCACATTACTTAAGGGATGTTGAAGGCCAAGAAAATGCTCTATCACCCCTCAATGTGTATCAACCCCTCTAATGCAGGTTGTGCTCGATGTGACGCTACATTGTCCTGCTTACCATGCTCGTCTCCAGTGAGTGCACACGAGCTTCCCACAGGTGTACGTGTCATTCAGTTGTGACAGCCCAAACCAGTCATTTCTGCTTCCTAGTCTGGAACCTCCGTCAGCATACTGATAATAGCCTCACAGTATATTATAAAGCTTGTTATCAAAAATAAATCAGAGTTTGAAATAATACCAATATAATGCGGAAAGCAGAAATGCCTTACACCATCCATCACTGGTTCAAATGGCTCTGAGCACTATGGGAGTTAACTTCTGAGGTCATCAGTCCCCCAGAACTTAGAACTACTTAAACCTAACTAACCTAAGGACATCACACACATCCATGCCCGGTTCCAGACTGTAGCGCCTAGAACCGCTCAGCCACCCATCCATCACTACTCAGCCTTAGTATGGCACAGGAAGTAGTGAGGATTGAGCCGTAAAAATCTTTGACCAGTTATCCAATGAGGTAAAAAATGTAACACATAGTAAAAATAAGTTGAAACACAAACAGAAACGTAGCTGTTTGTCAGGTACTACTCATTCTAGTTCATAGAGCAATTTCTGAATGTGTGTATGTGCACACGTACGCACTCAGTTGTGTGTGTGTGTTTAAGATATATATATATTAGTCCCCTTAATCTGTATGTCACCACTGGGCTCCTCTGCAGTCCTTATTTCGTATTCAACCTTCGATGTGTATCGACGTGTAAAGAAGATCAACAGTCAGTGGTAGTGTTTCTGAGATGACAATAATTTCTCTGTAATGTTATCAAAATTACTCGGCTGAGGTGGTTGTTTTTATGTGGTATATATAGCAGAGGGTGCTGGATGGCTTACTAACAGACCGTTTTTGTCGAGCTTTGAATCAGCGAATGACTTGATGCACTGTAAGCCGGTTCTTATGTTACAGACTAGCTTATTATGGAACAAGCCTTCCATATGCTCTTGCCCACAGTTCTTGATACAAGTACAGTCCGTTTTACCAAACTGAGGACACTAATGCTATATCACTTAAGCAGTTACCTATCGTAGTACTTAGTAAATAAAAGATAAAGAAGACGATTTAATAACGAGATAAGAAAACGAAGGCAGCACTTTGGGAATTGTCATGACTAATGTAATTAATTACATTACTGGATGCCTAGAATAAAAGTTGTGATGAACTAGGAACAAAGCAACACCAAAATGCTTTTCATGGCTCGTGGACATTATGTGCCTGTTTTAATCCACGGCAGACTTCTGAAATACTTTGATGTTTAGCACAGTTTCACTCTGAAAAACAGAGCATGATAAATATCTTGATAGCAGCTACAAAGTCCTTTGCTAATCTTGTTGATACTGGCGCGCTTGAGATGACAAGCAAAAGGGCAATGAAACTGAAATGTATTTTGGATGAACAATGAACTCCATCTGGGTTATTTAAACATGTGGGATATCAGCGGAATCAAAAGAAGCTCTGGAAGCCTGGATTAACCTCACAATGTGAGAAAACCTGTATGGACGTTGGGGGAAGCTGGTTCCTGAGACGAAACGAATACACCGCATACTGCAGGTTGCGATTCATTGTGGTAGTAGCCGATTTCGGTTTTGACAGGAGAAGCGTGAGAATATTGCCAAAATGAGAGAGGTAGGATAAAATCCAGCGATGTTGAAGAATAGGAGGTGTTGTCAGACAAATAGACAGTATAAAATTAAATGTTTCTCTATAAGATTAATATTACTTTAAAGTAACGTTTCTCAGTCAGCGTTTCGTGGAATGGTGGTGTTCAGCGGGAAGTGAATAAGTTCTCCGCTGAAATCTATTAAAAACTTGGTCTTTTTCCGACATTCTGCCGATACTAATATCTTTTTAAAATGTTTTATGATTTCTTTGTTAATAGTAATGCTTTAAAAGTGAAGCAATCATTGATAAAAAAAAATTTTATTTTTTAAAATTTTAATAACTTTCAAAATAAACCAGATGTTCCATGAAAGTACGAGATATTGAAGGTGTTCCGTCCGAGGAAAAGTTTGTAAACCCCTACTCTAGAGTGACAAACGCAGCTAAGCTAATTTAGGTCAACTGATATAAAATGAATTATGTTAAGAGAAAGAAATAAGAATATTTCAGTAGATTTCATTGTGTTACTTATTGTCGGATCTTATTGTCGGATTCAAATTCTCTCCATTAACTACTAAAACATTAACAGGTGTTTACAATGGAACACTTTTTCTTGAGAAATATTTAAACATACAGTGAACGGATAAGCGGAAATTTTAAGGAAGTGAAGGGCGGCGGTAAATACACCAGTATTACTACGTAATTTCCCAAACTGTGCGAGATTAAGTGAAGCTTGTCTAAACGACATACTTTCAGGTTTCGGCAGAAAATTATCCAAGGAGAGAAACTCTGGGAGCACTGACGGCCAGTAAATCGCTATCTGGACGGTAGTTCTTATACATGAGTGTAACAGGAGCAGAGGGCCACGTGGCTCAGACAGGAGTGATGTTGTGTTTTGGTGTTTCAGAGCACTAAATTAGGAGGCCATCAGTACCCTTGTATGAAATAAATAGAGAAAGAATAATATATACTGAAGAATGATATATACTAAAGTCAAGTTGCATCAACAAATACAGCACAATAAACAAGAATTTAAGATACAACATCGACACGCAGAGGATCGTAGCAGACAATCTATGGAATGCAGATAAAAAGCCAGCAAACAGATACATTCAAAATGGCCGAAACTACTGTCACCGGCTGACTATTTAAAATGAATGGTGACCCAGTCACTATGCAAAGCATTAAAATCTCACACATAGTATTTTGCTAAGGAGCCCTGACAACACATCGAACCTTAAAATACGTGCCACACAGATCTTTTCTCACTTCGCCAAATGAAATACAGTTTAAAATCTGCTATATCGACCAGCGTTCCGCATCCTTGCCACATTGATAGGTCCTCCCGCCGTAAGAGATAGCCATGTGTCATTGGGCAGTGTGCCACTCTTATCCCTGTAAGGGCTGGTTTCTCAGCTCGTCGTGGCCAGAAGGAGATAAGCCATGGTCACACTGTTCTTTTCACTGAATGCAGCTTATTTCCACTCATTTATAGTCACTGAGCGTCCCGCAATAACATGACCATCCGAGTAAAGTATGTAGTGACTGTTCGCAGGGGGACTGAACAGCGAGCAGGAGGTTGAAAGGGGAAAGCGTCCTTGGGAGCCGCATCAGGTAGTTCGTTTCACCGGATCGCTATGTGCCTTGGAATCCAGCAAAAAAATGGGCCCTTTGAGAATCAGAGAAGATCAGGAATTACTTGCCACAAAGTCGTCTGATCTGCTCAAATGATCTCCGGGTAATAAATAATTCCTCACAGTTAAACGCTGTGGCAGCCCTCGGAGAACACGACTGAGCAGCCGATGAAGTTCCCCTGCTTAGACACACCAGTGTAAACACTAATAAAATCTTAGGTGCAATTCTTCCTGTACCCTTTCAATTGTAAAATTAACATGGCCTCTTCAGTAGCCAGGGTGATCCCCCCACTCTACTCCTGGCTTTGGACCTTAATTGAATCCATTTATAGCATTTGAAGGCTCTTCATCGTATGCTAGGTTGATAGAAGTCCCACAGTGACAAGTCTGGCGCGATCATGGAATGTGCTATTGTAACATGTAACAGCCATTATGTACTTGTCAGGTGTTTAGACAATCAGTTCAAGATTAACTTACACATTTGGCTGCCAAAGAGAAAGTCTCCGTGGTCTTTCCCAGGGTAACTAGCTGGGTTAAGGGTTTCATTTAAAGTCTCCATTTCGGCAACTGCAATGGCTACCGGTACTGAAAATGGAGAGTGATTACTGGAGACTGCTGCCGCGCGAGGAACAGTGTGATCTTTAGAGGTGTCAGTCGGTCGCCATTGCCACACAGTCTGGCTGGAGTCCAGGCAGACGGCGAGTGCAACCGACGTCGCTGTTCGCAGAACCTCGTGTACTTTTAGAAACAGTTTGGCACAAGGAAACCCAGAATCCCCGTGAATTGTGAAAAACTATTGTCGTACATTGCCTGAAACAGATTATATCTTTAGAAGAAATGCAAATTTCCCACGTTGTGAGGAATGAAATATTCCTGTAATGGGTTTCTAATAACCAATGATAAACAGGTTATAGATGTAATTAAATTTTGCTGCAGACATTTAAGTTTCACCTGTATCTACGATAATGATGCAAGCTGAAGAAATGAATTAAAATTTGTACCATGGCCATGACGTGAACCCAGGTCTCCCTCTTGATAGGCACTACAGCACCTCAGCATTACAGCCAACATAGCCACACGGACTACCGCAGGCCAATGCCCTCCTTAACTCAAACTTTAGTTCATACTTTCAGCTTATTTTAGATTGTGTTCGGGAGGGCATTGGACTACTGGACTACCGCTATGTTGGCTATAATGCTATAGTGGTGTAATGGCTAGCATACCTGCCTAACAAGCAAGAAAACCTGGGTTCACATCCTGGCTATGGTACAAATTTTAATTCATTTCTTCAGTTTCTATCATTATCGTACATAGACAGGTTAAGCATGAAAAGAATGACGTAAGCTAAACAAAATAACTCTTGATCTGCTTCGGTACTCAACTGGAGCGTTTTCTAAACAACTATATCTATACTTCTATAAACTCAGCGAGAAACTATAGAAAAACGGAGGGTTCCTTTTAGAGATGAGAGCGTCTCCCTGTCTTGTATGATTCCTGCATGAAGTCAGAGAAAAGTGATTTTTCCATATTCCTCCAAAACTTTTCCCATTGTTCTTACGCAAGATATATGTGAAGGCAGTAGAGTTCCTGGAGTTTGTGAGTTCCGCTTTACCAGGCAGCGACGCTGCATAAAGACCACAGTAGCCCACTCATAAATAAAGGTTTGGGACATACAAGAGTGTTTTAAAAATATGTAGGATTACTCGTGCTAAAACTGTCAGTGACTCAGAAGGAAACTGAATGAATAGGCACAAAAGAATTTGATCATTTGCCCAGAAACTTAAAATGTGTGATAGAAAATAAGAATAACTTCCGCATCTAAACTGCATTTGTTTCTTGTGGACAATTCGGTCTATTCTAACCGAACACAGATAGCACGTAGTTTTGTAGTGTGAAATAGACAAACATGTTTAATTTCTTGTTATACTTCTGTTTCATTTGTACGACAAGTAATGAAAGAGATAAATATGCTTATTTTTAATAAATTTAAGTTGCCAAATTATTTAGTAATCTGCAAATTGCCAGAATGGAGCCGTACTCTCAACGATGTCGTTTATATATGTAGTGTGTTAAAAAACATTTTTCCATTTTTTGAGAGGTGGTAGTATGGACCAAAACAAGAAAAAAATGTTAAGAAAAAAAGGACTCTATAATGCATACGTTAAGAGCTACGAGCACTTCTCCATCTTCGTTACGGTAAAACACATCTCTTCTACTACAGTCTCTTTAGTACAACAATGACCTACAGAATGCATTAAACAAATGCTTGAACAAATCAGAGAATTATTACTGTGAAACAGCAGAGTTTCTAATGTAATCTACTTCCTATACACAGGATCTACACTTGTGAAGCATCACTAAAGGTGGTGCCTGTATTGTCTCCATCTAGTAACTCATGCTTCTGTCCGACGTGTTAAGGGACCACGCACAACGGAATCATGCACAACTTGAAAAACTCCGGGTTGGTGACGGGTGCGCTGGCGAGCGTCGACGAAGAGTTCTGTGAGTGTTTCTACACAATTAATGAGGCTTGCATACACCAAAGATTTCAGCCCACAATCAAAAATCCAAAGGTCAATGGCACGACATTACCTGGACCTTCACGACTAACCCATCGCCCATTAAATGTCTGTGTGTGGTGTTTCGGGACATACTGAGAAAATCTACTGGTGCAGTTACTGCCCGTCATCCATGTGGAGCACGTATTGGACACGCCTCGGGATTTTAGTACTCAGCCGGCCGCGGTGGCCGAGCGGTTCTAGGCGCTACAGTCTGGAACCGCGCGACCGCTACGGTCGCAGGTTCGAATCCTGCCTCGGGCGTGGACGTGTGTGCTGTCCTTGGGTTAGTTAGGTTTAAGGTAGTTCTACGTTCTAGGGGACTGATGACCTCAGAAGTTAAGTCCTATAGTGCTCAGAGCCATTTGAACCATTTTGAACCCAACCAGGGGGCAAAATAATTAGTAATGCCATTTTATGCAAGAGATCAAAGAATTTTCAATTCACCACACGATATAAGAGAGGGCCTGATATCACTGTAGTACCAGCTTAAATAAATAAACGAATAAATAAAATTAAAACACGGAGAGTGTGATGACTGTCACTAGTATCAGTTGGTGCACATTGTCAACACTGGTGTTGGGCTTGACAGCTGTCGGACTCTCCACATTTTAGATTTTGAAGACGGTCAAATACACCCGAAAGAGGCCAAAGGAAATACGTGACCTGAGCAGTGTCTTGTTTGTGAAATTTGGTGTCCATTCAACTTTGTACTCTTCGTGCTTGTGCTGTGGTGCTGAAAATGGAAAGCTTCAGCTGCAGAAAGTTGCAGGCAGCGAGATGAGCCACTTCAGCGGGTAACTCTGGATATATCTCATCTTTCCACTTAGCTGAGAAGTGGGCGGCTGGAGGGGATACAGCGCCGCTCCGGAGTGGGCCGTAATTATCGCTGCCGCCGCCGCCGCGGCGCACCCCCTGACCGGCACCGAGCGCAGCGGTATAAATTGCATCGGTCGCTCGGCCCCGCGCCAGCCACCCTCCGATTTTTTTTCCCCTCCCGAGCGGAAAAGAGGCTTAACGGATGGGGAAAGCGAATTATTTGCTCCAGTGGCGGCAGACAATGGCGGTAGGAGGTCGCGAAATGGCTACAGGGGGTGGGGTGCACGAACTCTCTTCTAGGTGGAGGCTGGCGGGCTCCGTACAAGAAGATGTCGATCGGTCGCTTTGTGCCTAGTGACCCACTGGTACTCGTTCTCAGTATTCCTGGTCGCGCTTCAAATCGAGCTGCAAATTTCCCGTCCATTTCCGTGGTCCCCACACCATCCTGCTTTTATCTTCACCGATGGAGCAGAAAAGCGGCTAATGTGCTATACAGTGTATATTCCAGAACACTATTTGAAATCACTTCCTATGACGGTCAGTTGATCAGACTGCAAAAAAAAAAAAAAAACTTCATTGGCCGCATGGAAATGTTTTTCATAAACAAAGAAATGTTTTTCGCCGTCATCTGTACTGGACGCAATACATTTGGATTTGGCTCAGAGTGTCCTCTGTTTCCGATTGCTCAGAAGAAAATCGTTTCAGCTCTGGATAATAGTCGTTCTTCAGCATATAGGACCTCTCAATTCAACGAAATGTTTTCCATCCACCTGTTTCATCAAGAGAGGAAGCAGAAAAAGACCGTAACTTTTCAATGACCGTGTGCTGTTGCCATGGTACTACCACGACCGATACGGGTAGGCATTCTGTTCTACGCTAGAGCCAATTTTTGCCCACTAACCTCTGTCACTTCAATTTTCATTGCTGAACGTTGTAGTTCCGTTGTACAGTATGAGTGAGTATGTGTTTACCGTTTTTATAAATAGTGAATTGTGTTGTGAGTTGCGTACTTCTGCCGGCCAGAGTGGCCGAGCGGCTCTAGGCGCTACGGTCTGGAACCGCGCGACCGCTACGGTCGCAGGTTCGAATCCTGGCTCGGGCATGGATGTGTGTGATGTCCTTAGGTTAGATAGGTTTAAGTAGTTCTAAGTTTTAGGGGACTGATGGCCACAGCAGTTAAGTCCCATAGTGCTCAGAGCCATTTGAACCATTTTTTACATACTTCTCAAATACATTGTTTTAAAGTTATTTCGTTGCAGTTTCATCCTAGCTAACCCATCGTTTGCGCAGTTTTATTTTCAGAGTGTGCTGGTGCAACCACGTTCTCTCTCCATCCCCAAAGCTAAAGTACAACTTCCTCAGGTAAAACTATTACAAACTCACATGTGGTGCAAGGAGTGGTGAGAGCCAGTGAATCACCACTTTGGACGGACGAGAGCTTATTAGTCCAGGGAAGGACTTCGGGTTATTATGCTACCGTTATCGAAAAAAGCTACGTCAAAGATTCGGTCACAGAACCTGCTACTGGTCAAATTGAACCGTTAGCGCAATCGAAAGTTAAATTTTATTGTTACTGTAATGTGCTAGGCAAGAGAGAGGGGCAGAGGGAGTAGGAGGAGAAAAAGATATGGTGGAGGGGTAGACGATCAGCCTGAGCGTGAGCAGAGGGGCCGAGATAGCTGCCGCAAAAGGGACTCAAGGGCTACTGTATTTCCTAGCATGGGGCAACCAGACATCAACCGAAATACAAATTATTATGTCACAGCCTAGGCGATATATCGATACTCATCACATAGACGAGCTCTACTACACTGGGCATGCAGATACTGGAGCAGCTAACCAAGACTCTCGGTAATAACTGAACGCTTCCAGAGAGGAACTTGTTTGGTGGGCGTGTGTACACAGTGTAGTGTGGGAAAAGAGGGTGATGCATACCGTCAGAACTGACTCTCTGGTGCCTTTTCCTTTCCTAACGCCAAATCAGAAGAAGAGAAATTTGTTAACATCGGGTATAGATTTAAGTGTCAGGAAGTCGTTTCTGAAAGTATTTGTATGGAGTGTAGCCATGTATGGAAGTGAAACACGGACGATAAATAGTTTGGACAAGAAGAGAATAGAAGGTTTCGAAATGTGGTGCTACAGAAGAATGCTGAAGATTAGATGGGTAGATCACATAACTAATGAGGAGGTGTTGAATAGAATTGGGGAGAAGAGGAGTTTGTAGCACAACTTGACAAGAAGAAGGGACCGGTTGGTATGACATGTTCCGAGGCATCAAGGGATCACCAATTTAGCATTGGAGGGCAGAGTGGAGGGTAAAAATCGCAGAGGGAGACCAGGAGATAAACACACTAAACAGATCCAAAAGGATGTAGGTTGCAGTAAGTACTGGGAGATGAAGAAGCTTGCACAGGATAGGGTAGCATGGAGAGCTGCATCAAACCAGTCTCAGGACTGAAGACCACAACAACAACAACAACAACAAGGCCAAATCTCAGTCTACTCTCCGCCATTACTAAATTGTGATCCGGATCTACGCCTACTCCCGAGTGCGCTCTACAATCCCATATCTGATTTCGGGATCACCGTCTGTGAATGATGTAATCCAGCTGGAATGTTACCACGTCTCCAGGCCTTTTCCAAGTACACTTCCTCCTCGTGTGATTTCTTTAACAGTGTGATCGCTGACAGCGAGCAGCCCAGTTCGCGGAATGCATTCATCGGCTACTGTGCTGTCATCGCTCGGCAGCCCACGGCGAGTGTCGCCCACGGCACACGGTTTTCTGACCTTGGCCTCAATAACGCCGCTTGCCGGCTGGCCGTCTTTTCGTACCGGCCGGCAGTCGCTGGCTCGGCAGCAAATGGCCCGAGGCCAGGAGCCGCGAGCCAGACCTAAAAGATGCGACGACTAAAGGCGAAAGGAAACCTCTTCGCCTCTGTCGACGCATTTATTTACCGACGAAGAACTTTTGCACCTCTTTTTGCCGCATATGAACTGCAACTCACAACAAAGTGCACTGGGCATTCATCTCTGAAGCAGTCTGCCATTTTCTGCACCCAATATAGTTCCTGTATCCTTAAGAGATTTTCTGTAGAAAGTTTGATAGCCATGTTACTTACAGAAACGTTCCTTAGAACATTTCCTGCTACCGTTGTCGCTTTGATTATGAATAAACCAGCTCTACACCTCCGTGCTACAGTGTCATTAAACATGGTATTGCCGATCATCTGCCGCGTCATCCTTAGACTGAAACTCATACGGGATATAACAGCAGAGGTGGACCTGTAGCAGCACGAATTTTGTGAGGCCACGTCCTGTTATTTCACGTTGAGAAGGAAATGCTGCTTGAAACACGAAACAAGTTCTGCGATATTTGGGCAACGTGTTACGAAACCCATATACATTTGGATCTATAAAGGGCAAGGACGCACCCTATGCCATAATTTGAGGCACTCCGTATTGGAAGTCGTCGGTTTCAGATGAAGTCCATATTTGGTGCATCTTATATTACAACTTGCACTCTCTGTTTATATGCTGTTTCTAATCACCAGCACATTGAAGATCTCTCCAAAACACGTCGTTAGTGGTATGTTATTGTAATAAGGTGAACTAAAACGTTATATTGGTGTTACGACAGTCTCCCATTTTAAGGCAACAGTACGTTGAAAATTTATTAAATTCGTATTTTTCTTGGTAAGATTTTATTACAAACAAATGACAGTTAAAAATGTATCAGCAACATTACGCAAGTTCAGTGTAGCGTAGTGGATAATGGCATCGAATTACAAAGTAATGTGTGCTGTATACAATTCCTTTTTATTCAGTTTCACATTTTCTAAATTTTTCTTATTAATTAAATAGTAATATTTTGTATAATATTCGACGTTTTCGACATTATGTGAATATAAGTGCACTCTCTCTCAGAAGTAAGTTTGTTCGATTTTGTGAACTTTTATATGCCGATGACCTTCCTGAGTGGACAAGGAACTTCTGTTTTTGTGTTAGGACACGTCTCTAGATATTGAAATTTTTATTTATGAGTACTATAGATAGAACAACATGACTAGCATATGGAGAAAGGTGGAATTTTTTTTTATATCAGAGCTAACGTGAGAATTGTACGATTATTCATTATCGAAAATAGTATCCGCCCCCTGTAGCTATGTGGTCAGCGCGACAGAATGTTAATATTAAGGGCCCAGGTTCGATTCCCGGCTGTGTCGGAAATTTTCTCCGCTCAGAAACTGGGTGTCGTGTTGTCCTAATCATCATCATTTCATCCCCATCGACGCGCAAGTCGCCGAAGTGACGTCAAATCGAAAGACTTCCACACGGCGACGGTCTACACGACGGGAGGCCCTAGACACACTCAGTGTAGTTTTTGAGCCAGACCCTGCCGGCAGCTGCTGCTAGACAGCTCTGCAATCGCAAATCGCGTTAACCAGCACGTACCATGTGACGCACTTGGATTTCTTATTCGCGTCCACGTCAACATCAGCTACCTCGTCCCGTGTGAGAACGGCTTATGATATAGCTGGCCAACAGTATTAGAAGTGCTTGTTGGCACACCGTTCACAGATATTGAATTTTCTGAAAGGTGCAACCTTCAGTTGTTTTCACAAAGGTCAATTATCTGCATTTAATTCCTTCCACACAGCAAGAAAAAGAATATATATTTGTACCAGATATCAAACCTGTGTGATAGGCATCTTCAAAACATTTTTCTGCTTTATTATAATTTTGTTTCTTGATCCTATGATTTACGTCACAAGACAAACTAAAGAAAGTTAATCCTAAGTTTATAGCATTTGTAGACTCGGAGAAAGCTTTTGAAAATGTTGACTGGATTACTCTCCTTGAAATACTGAAAACGGCTGAAGTGGAGAGGATATAAAATTCAGGGGTAAAATACGGGGAGTGAAAATTTATCTGCAACTTGTATGGAAACTATACTGAAGTTGTAACAGTCGAAAGACATATAATGGAACGAATAAAAAAATGGTTCAAATGGCTCTGAGCTTCTGAGGTCATCAGTCCCCTAGAACTTAGAACTACTTAAACCTAACTAACCAAAGGACATTACACACAGCCATGCCCGAGGCAGGATTCGAACCTGCGACCGTAGCGGTCGCGCGGTTCCAGACTGTAGCACCTGGAACCGCTCGGCCACTCTGGCCGGCTGGAACGAATAGTTCAGAGAGGAGTGAGACAGGGTTGTTGTTATTCAGTCATTAAAATGAGCACGCAGTAAAGGAAACCAAAGAGAGATTTGGAAGGGGAATTAAAGTTCAGGGAGCCGAAATAAATATTTGTGTTTTGCGGATGACGTTACAGTTCTCTTGGAGACGGCAAAAGAACAAAATGGATAACGAAAAGATGAATCAGATGACAAATCAAAAAAAGCAAACAAGGGTAATGAAATGTATTCCAATTAAATGAAGTGAAGCTAGAGGAATATGACTATGAAGTCGATGTGTTTCTCCATGAGGACAGGAAAATAGTCGATGGTAGGAAAAGTTGAGAGAGTATAAAATTCAGACTGACAACAGGAAGAAACGCGTTTCTGATAAAGAGAAATTTATTAACATCTAATGTATATTTAAGTGTTAAGAAATCTTTTCTGGTTGTCTGGAGAGTAGCCTTGTACGGAAGTGAAACGTGGGCAATAGGCAGCGCAGACAATAAGGTGACAAAATTTGTCTTTCAGAAGGGATCGCTTGATAGAAAACATCTTGATGCATCAAGAAATAGTCAATTTATTATGGAACGAAGTGTTAGGGATAAAAATTGTAGTGGAGTACAAAAGCGGGAATATACTAATTGTAAGCGGGTTCAAACGGATGTAGGTGGCAGCATTTGTGCATAGATGCAGAGGCTTGCACAGAATAGACTAGCTTGAGACGTGCATCAAACAAGTTTCTGGACGGAAGACATAAAAAAGAGAATATCCACTTCAAAGACGTAACTAATTTCATAATTCTGAAATATATTTTTCCAAATAAGTGCTGATGGATGTTAGTAACATATGTTTGTCATGTAACGCATGTCCTTAAAACACCTTCGATTTGTTCTAGTGAGCTTCTGATGGTCTCCCCATGTTCTGATTTTGTAAAGGTGCATATCGTACAAAATTAAGTGAATTGTGTAGAAGAGCTAAATAAGGTTGGAATGTCAGAGACCGAAGCTGGGGCTTTCACATACAAATTACAAAGCCGAATATTACTCGGATCTTCACTATCTCTGGTTTCACAAAACGGCAACAGCACTGTAGACATAGAATATATGACTCAAATGACACCGTGTATGTTAAAGATGCATTAGATTGTCTCAATAACGGTTCATTTAATTCTGTAAGAAACGTGAAAGAGAAGGTAACAGAGAAAACCGCATTCATGTGATATTATGATTATGCGGAACGATAGCGTGGATCCTTATCAGATTAGTTTCGAGCGAAGGGGTGGCAGTTAGCGCTTCATAGGGGCACTAGGTGGGCAGGACTAAATGGAATATTCTGTATGCGGGATAGAGTCTTTGAAGGACCAGATTAACACTGACCGGAAGTCTCGACGTTATTCTCTGGCAGAAAGGAGGAATGTGACTACATAATAATGAAATCGTCGCATTACTCAAGGTACAAATGCATCTCGCACAAGAGAGGCACGGAAACTAAGGAAGCATATCAGTATTACATTACGTCAAGCAAGGAAGACAGGAAGGAAGATTAGGGGCCGTTACAGGCGTAACACAAGCTCAGGTTAGGAAGGAAATCGGCATGCCCTTTCAGAGGAGGTACTGCAATATTTACCTTTAACGACTTAGGGGAATCCCGGAAAACCGAAATTGCCTTAACGGCCTTGCGAGAAAGTGAACAATACCACCGAATACGAGCCCAATGACTAACCGCTGCACAACGTCAAGAAGACTTTAAATAACCTCATATACCAGCTCAACACTGTATCAAGTGAAATAATGGATACTGAGACGAAGGTCAACCAGCAAGACGTTTAGTGTGGGGGCATACGAGCAACAGTAGAAACTTGCACGCAGAAAATGTCGCACCTTAGGTCAAAAGACACTTCCTATTGCATTAGTCCTACTATAACCCTTTCAGTGGATGGCGAAAAACGTTAAGGAAAATGGAGCTTCTGCGAAGGAGTAGATGATGATGATGATGATGAGCTTTGTTGAAAGTGCTGTTTAACGGCCCTCATATAATACAATGTGGCGGATTTTCAGAACCCAGTATAAATGTCGACAATTGTCGCTAGAATTACGGGACGAAACAACTGTTCAATAGTATACGTGAAGATGTAGGAGAACAAAGCGTTGTAGAAACAATAGCGAAAATCGTTAATGGTCTCCTCTCCATGTTAATAATGCCAAACTACATACCTTTGATGTTAACAGAACTACCGTGTTGTGTTACTGCCTCCAAATTTCCAAATGGTATACTTAATATAATCTGGCCAACTACTCTTAGAAACAAAGTGACGGCGCTTCAGTAAGGAATTATCCGAATGGCACTGGAGGGGGTAGATGTGATGCACTTGTACAGACAAAGAAATAACTACAATTTCAGAAAAAGTGGATGATTTATTCATGGCAAAAGGGTTCACAAATTGAGAAGCTAACGCGTTGGCCCACCTCCTGTCCTAATGCGAGCAGTTGTTCGGTTTGTCACTGACACAATTGCTGGATGTCCTCCTGAGAGATTTCGGGTGAAATTCTATCCAACTGGCGCGTTAGACCGTAAAAATCCCAAAATGGTTTTAGAGCCCTGACCATAATGCTCCAGAAGTTCTCGATTGGGGAGAGATCCGACGGCCTTGTTGGCCAAGGTATGAAGAGAAGCAGTAGAACTTTCAACTGTTTCAGGCGGACGCTGTTTTGCTGAAATGTATGCCCAGGATGGCTTGCCATGAAGGGGTCACAAAACGGGGCGTATAATATCGTCGACGTACCTAAGCGCTGTAAGCGTGCCGTGAATGACAGCCAAAGAGTCTTGCTATAAAAAAATTGTCACTCTTAGTTGACGGCCCGTATGGCGGGCGACAGTCACATTGGTATCCCACCACTTTCCTGGACATCTCCAGACACATCTTCGCTGGGCATCGGAGTTCAGTTTGAAGCGGAGGTCATCACTGAAGAGAATTCTACTTCAGTCAGTCAGATTCCGGGCTAAAGACGTGTCTGGAGACGCTCCAGATAGCGATCAGGTAGCAACGTGACTGTCGCCCACAATGTGATCCGACCAGGAGCGATTGTCTGGGGTCCCATTTTTTTCATAGCAACATCCCTTTGGTTCTTAACGGCGGCACTTCACAATACACCGGTACGTCGACGATATTCTACGTCCCGTTTTGTCGCCCTTCACGGCAAGTCATCCTGAGCTTACATTTCAGCAAGATAATGTGCGTCCGCACTCGGCGAGAGTTTCTACTGCTTGTTTTCGTGCTTGTCAGACCCTACCTTAGCCAGAAGGTTCGGCGGGTCTGTCCCTAACTAAGAACGTCTGGAGCATCATGAAGAGGTCCCTCCAACCAACTCAGGATTTTGACGATCTAACGCGATAGTCGGACAGTGTACAATAGCCAACGGAAGGAGATCCAACAACTATACAATTCAATGCCAAGCCGAATAATTACTTGCATAAGGGTCGAAGGTGGACCAACGGGTTATTGCCTAGTTAAATTAGTCAAGCTCTTTCTCTTGAACGTACCGTCCAATTTTTCTGAAGTTGTAGTGAGGTGTTTCTATTTGTATATCCTGTCTACGGGTTTCCGTTCCATCCGAATATTCCTTCGAGATGCATAGCGCGCTTTCTTTTTCTTTTTTTTAGAGTGTACATCTGTTTGATGCTGAAACGTTATGCATAATATAACTTCACGGACGTTTAACAAGTAGAAGTAAGAGTAGCTGGCGAAAGGTACGAGTCCGAACACAACAAACTGCTAAATTTCATAGATTATATAGTGTGAATAATATACTAATCTGGAGGTTTCCTGCAAAGACTCCGGTCAGAGTAGGAATTTGATTGGTAATAGTGCTGGAAATTCTAGGCCACATGGACTGTCCATTATACGCTACGTCGACTACTGCTAATCGTCACTTGGTGCAGCATAACCCAGCCCCCACGAAGTTATACTGCTACACAGCATAAATGTAATATAGACGAATGCAAATATTTTTCAAATTCTTTTTAGCCTGCACCAAGCCAGGAGGGCAATATCTCGTGTTGTAATCAAAACGACAAACAGTCACAAAGCAGTCACTGCGGAAAACGGAAGAAACACGCAAGAGATTGCCTCATCTAACCATAGCGAAAAGCTAGAACTGTAAACTCAACGTGATCTAAGAGAGCAGAAGCCATCAACACCGTAAAACCTGAACTTGAACCTGTAAGAGAGAGTAAAAGTTTCACAAGAACGGGTATCAGCCTGCTGATATGACTGAAAGCCATTGTTGGGAAGCAGAGAGTGGTGAAGGCTGCTGATGAGCCCGGATAAGTCGCCCACACTCACTCTTCGCCTATCCAACATATCGTCACGGTCTCAGATCAGTAGTAATAAATACTGAGGCTTCCGAGCCCTTGTGTTTAATCTTTACCTTACAGTACACCAGCTACGAGGCCGAACCTGTGATGTACTGTTAACCGTTCGCCAAGATGACTTCCTCCTCCGAGACCTTGCCTCCACTATAGAACTTGTCGTTGTGAGCTGCCGACCTCGCAACCACTGTCGCAACACGGCTACAGCTTGCTGAGTCGAGTTGATGGTGCTTGATGCACTGTACGACAGTCGCAGAATGCAGAATGCGTGCTGACCGCTCCTGTAGGCAATCCTCGACATTCCCGACCTTCCTTGGTGCGCTAGGACTATACTGTGATCACATCCACACTACGCAAAGCTACTGAGAGATTAACCGAGCGCAACCTTTGACGTCAACGAGAGTGCTCTGATCATTCGCACTCTCCGTCCTGGTCAGCCTCGCCTGTCTTAAGAAGTATGTCGTCGACCCGCACGATACTGTGATTACATGAGCCACACACCGAGTGCGACACAAGCCGGAGTTCGCAGAGACAGCAACAGCAACTTGAGAGGCCGCGCCGCTGCAGCGTCGGCACCCTGGGAGGAGAATATACGACTGCGAACTCTAATGAAGAAATTCTTGTTCAACTAATGTTGCGTCACTAGCACCCAGCGCCACGACTGGGCTACTCCATCGCATTACACACTCCTTCATCTCGACAGCAGCAGAGGTCTCAATCTGTGCCACCACAATATGCGTAGCCTGCGAACTTTTGTTAGTATTACAGTTCACAATTACATTTCATATGTAAATTACATCTTCTTCAAGATGTTATTATGTCTTTTTGAAAGTATTTAAGTGTTTCTTCTGCCTGACGAACTCGAAAACACAGCACCTAACAATTTAGCACAGTTTTTGTATTAAACAGGTCGAATGAACTATACAATACTTTATACCTTTCTAAGGGGTACCAATAAAAAAGACGACAATAAAATATCTAATCAATTGCCAAATAAAAACTTCTCCAAGCTAAAATTTGCGAATTAGAAATTTTTCAGCTTGTTTCACTCTATTATTTGTCCTTATTTCAGTTTATTTCTGCTTGCAGTTACCGTTTGTGCGCCTTCGTACTTTAAGAGTGGCTGTAGTGGTCTAACATGCAGAGCACTAAACTGTGGCGCTGCAGGTACTAGGTTCGATCCCGGATAGATTAACTAAGCTTGCTATAAATAAGTACCGGCTCGACATCCGCAGTCACCTGGCATCGCCTAGATCTGCGAGACTATATTCTACTTCAGGATTTAACTCCGTACTTCGTATTTTAAAATTATTCAGAATTACTCATATTGTCTTGTTAGGATGTGTTATTTAGACGTTCCATTCCACATGGTTTTATTATTGCATAAAAAGGAACTTGCAAATAGTCCGACCAACTTCGGATTTTCTGGAAGGCTATACTTGTACGATATAAGGCGTTGACAAGTCGCATTGTAATATAAAGTTCTTAGACTGATTTTCAAGAACACACTATGTCATCAAAAGTATCCTGGCACCCCCAAAAACATGCGTTTTTCATATAAGTTGCGTTGTACTGCCACCAACTGCCAGGTAATCCATATCAGCGATCTCAGTAGTCATTAGACCTCGTGAGAGAGCAGAATGGGGCGTTCCGCGGAACTCACGGACTTCGAACGTGGTCAGGTGACAAGGTGTCACTTATGTCACACGTCTGTATGCGAGATTTCAACACTCTTGAACGTCCCTAGATCCACTGTTTATAATATTATAGTGGAGTGGAAACGTGAAGGGACACGTACAGCACAAAAGCGTACAGGCTGACCTAGTCTGTTGACTGACAGAGACCGCACGACAGTTGAAGAGGGTCGTAATGTGTAACAGGCAGACATCTGTCCAGACCATCACACAGGAAATCCAGATTGCATCAGGATCCACTGCAAGTACTATGACAGTTAGGCAGGAGGTGAAAAAACTTGCATTTCATGGTCGAGCGGCCGTTCATAAGCCACACATCACGCCAGTAAATACCAAACGCCTCGCTTGGTGTAAAGAGCGTAAACATTGGACCACTGAACAGTGGAAAAACGTTTGCATGGAGTGACAAATCACGGTACACAATATGGCGATCCAATGGCAGTGTATGGGTATGGCGAATGTCCGATGAACGTCATCTGCCAGTGTGTGTAATGCCAACAGTAAAATTCGGAGGCGGTGGTGTTATGTTGCGGTCGTGTTTTTCGTAGAGGGTGCTTGCACCCCTTGTTGCTTTGTGTGGCACTATCACTGCACAGGCCTACATTGATGTTTTAAGCACCTTCTTGCTTCCCACTGTTGAAGATCAATTCGGGGATGGCGTTTGTATCTTTCAACACGATCGAACACCTGTTCATAAAGCACGACCTGTGGATGAGTGGTTACACGACAATAACATCCCTGTAATGGACTGGCCTGCACAGAGTTCTGACCTGACTGCTACAGAACACCTCTGGGATATTTTGGAACCGACGTCGATGCCTCTCCTCCGTGCAGCACTCTGTGAGGAATGGGCTGTCATCCCCCAAGAAACCTTCCAGTCCCTGGTTGAACGTATGCCTGCGAGAGTGGAAGCTGTCATCAAGGCTAAGGGTGAGCCAACCCCGTTTGAATTCCAGCGTTATCGATGGAGGGCGCCACGAACTTTTAAGTCATTTTCAGCCAGGTGTCTGGATACTTTTGATCACATAGTATATAATGTAATACCATATAATATTACTTCTTTAACACGATAAACCTGGAAAAAAATAAATAATTAGTTCTACGATCAGGTCATGAAGATCACGCGATGCCATCCAGCTGCCGTATCGTCCTCTACTACTTGTCGTTTCAGGATGCGGTTCGGAGAGGCTTGCGGTCAGCATACCGCACTCCCGGCCGTTGTCGGGTTTACATTCTTTGGAACACTACTTCTCATTCAAGCATCTCCTCAGTCGGCCGTACAAGATTAAATGCACCCCTTACCAGTCCTTCTGTGAAGGGAAAATCACTGGCAGTCAGCCACGCTGTCTACTCAGGTGAATACGCAAATTCTTTGACATAATTACAGATAGCTGAACTAATTACAGATAGCTCAACTTTTCGGTGCCATTACCTTTATATCAAAATCAGCAATTCGAGTAGTCAATTACTGTAGTACTTAGTCGGTAGCCTATCGTGCTCGGATAAAGTATACTGCAATGCACAGATAAAGAGTGATCCCTGTAGCTATGGGAACGACTTTTAGAAGCCATCTATTTGATAATATAAGTTAAGGTCCCAGGAATCACACCCTGCAGCCATTCACCCTGGCGGGCCCTCGCTTACGAGTAATCGACGAAAAACAATTTGGAATTTTGAGAGATGCTCAATACCATTAAACAAATTTTTCCATTACAGGCTGGTCGTGTGGTGTAATGAAGAGAATAAGGCCTTCATTTGCAGGGGGTTGCGGATTCGAATCTCACTGGGTGATTTTACACTCTTATTTTGAGATCTTCATCGAAATGACTTTAATCATTGTTTTTATTCAATTATTTGATTTAAGTGTAATTTTTATTAGCAGGCCGCTGTGGCCGAGGGGTTCTAAGTTCTTCAGTCCGGAACCACGCGGATCCTACGGTCGCAGGTTCGAATCCTGCCTCGGGCATGAATATGTGTGATGTCCGTAGGTTAGTTAGGTTTAAGTAGTTCTAAGTCTAGGGGACTGATGACCTCAGATGTTAAGTCCCATGGTGCTTAGAGCCATTTGAACCATTTTAATTTTTATATCTCTCCTTGCGTCACCTCATTATAATCATCGAATCAGTTTCTTCCTTGATACTCATTTTTTCTTCACATTACTCTTTTTACACTCGAAATTTTTGTGAATGTGAATTTAAATATATTTATCTATTATAATATTTAAATATTTGAAAATGCCGTCCTATTGATTAAAAAAAAAGACGAAATAATCTATTTATAATGACAGTATAATGGTGGCAAAGTGTATTTGTTAAAAGATGTGCAAATATTTTTACGGTAACAGTCATACAAACATTTAAAACGTAGCCTAAATTCCTGTTGCTCTATGGAAAAAATAAAGCCGATGAAGATTTAAACGAAAGCAGGGATTACAAGTAAAATGAAAGTCCAACAAAATCGGGAGCAGAAATAATGAGTGCACTAACATAGACGAAAAAGGAGGATGATAAAAACGAAAGAGATTAAAATGAAATTAACACATAAATTTAATTAAAATCCCATGAACAAAGATTTCAAAGGGAAAGGGAATGGTACAGTATGAAGAAAAACGATAGCAAAAGGAAAAGTAAATATAATGAGTAAAATACACTCCTGGAAATTGAAATAAGAACACCGTGAATTCATTGTCCCAGGAAGGGGAAACTTTATTGACACATTCCTGGGGTCAGATACATCACATGATCACACTGACAGAACCACAGGCACATAGACACAGGCAACAGAGCATGCACAATGTCGGCACTAGTACAGTGTATATCCACCTTTCGCAGCAATGCAGGCTGCTATTCTCCCATGGAGACGATCGTAGAGATGCTGGATGTAGTCCTGTGGAACGGCTTGCCATGCCATTTCCACCTGGCGCCTCAGTTGGACCAGCGTTCGTGCTGGACGTGCAGACCGCGTGAGACGACGCTTCATCCAGTCCCACACATGCTCAATGGGGGACAGATCCGGAGATCTTGCTGGCCAGGGTAGTTGACTTACACCTTCTAGAGCACGTTGGGTGGCGCACGGGATACATGCGGACGTGCATTGTCCTGTTGGAACAGCAAGTTCCCTTGCCGGTCTAGGAATGGTAGAACGATGGGTTCGATGACGGTTTGGATGTACCGTGCACTATTCAGTGTCCCCTCGACGATCACCAGTGGTGTACGGCCAGTGTAGAAGATCGCTCCCAACACCATGATGCCGGGTGTTGGCCCTGTGTGCCTCGGTCGTATGCAGTCCTGATTGTGGCGCTCACCTGCACGGCGCCAAACACGCATACGACCATCATTGGCACCAAGGCAGAAGCGACACTCATCGCTGAAGACGACACGTCTCCTATCGTCCCTCCATTCACGCCTGTCGCGACACCACTGGAGGCGGGCTGCACGATGTTGGGGCGTGAGCGGAAGACGGCCTAACGGTGTGCGGGACCGTAGCCCAGCTTCATGGAGACGGTTGCGAATGGTCCTCGCCGATACCCCAGGAGCAACAGTGTCCCTAATTTGCTGGGAAGTGGCGGTGCGGTCCCCTACGGCACTGCGTAGGATCCTACGGTCTTTGCGTGCATCCGTGCGTCGCTGCGGTCCGGTCCCAGGACGACGGGCACGTGCACCTTCCGCCGACCACTGGCGACAACATCGATGTACTGTGGAGACCTCACGCCCCACGTGTTGAGCAATTCGGCGGTACGTCCACCCGGCCTCCCGCATGCCCACTATACGCCCTCGCTCAAAGTCCGTCAACTGCACATACGGTTCACGTCCACGCTGTCGCGGCATGCTACCAGTGTTCAAGACTGCGATGGAGCTCCGTATGCCACGGCAAACTGGCTGACACTGACGGCGGCGGTGCACAAATGCTGCGCAGCTAGCGCCATTCGACGGCCAACACCGCGGTTCCTGGTGTGTCCGCTGTGCCGTGCGTGTGATCATTGCTTGTACAGCCCTCTCGCAGTGTCCGGAGCAAGTATGGTGGGTCTGACACACCGGTGCCAATGTGTTCTTTTTTCCATTTCCAGGCGTGTAATATGATAACGGAATAAAAATTAAAAAAATTACTCTTAAGCCAATTAATTGAATAGAAATAGTGATTGAAGTCATTTAGACAGAAAGTGAAGAACAGAAAAATTACAATAGCTGTCTAATCCGAACCCATGACCTTCTGTACGTGAAAGCTTTACCCTATCTTTATATATACACTGAAGAGCCAAGAAGCTGATACACCGGTCTAATATCGAGTAGGAGCCCCGCGAGCACGCAGAAGTGCGCAACACGACGTGGCATGGACTCGACTAATGTCTGAAGTAGTGCTGGAGGGAATTGACACCATGAATCGCGTAGGGTTGTCCATAAATCCAAAAGAGTACGAGGGATTGGAGATCTCTTCTGAACAACACGTTGCAAGGCATCTCAAATAACCTCAATAACGTTCACGTCTGGGGAGTTGGATGGCCAGTGGAAGTGTTTAAGCTCAGAAGAGTGTTTCTGGAGCCACTGTGTAGCAGTTGTGTACTTGAGGTGTGTCGCATTGTCCTGCTGGTATTGCCCAAGTTCGTCGGAATGCACACTGGACGTGGATGGTTGCAGATGATCAGACAGGATGCTTACGTTCGTGCCGCCAGTCAGAGTCGTACTTAGACGTAACAGGGGTCCTATATCACTCCAACTGCATTAAGCTTGAACAGTCTCCTGCTGACACGCAGGAACCGTGGATTCATGAGGTTGTCTCCATAAAGCCGGCCGGAGTGGTCGAGCGGTTCTAGGCGCTCCAGTCTGGAAGCGTTCAACGGCTACGATATCAGGTTCGACTCCTGCCTCGGGCATGGATGTGTGTGATGTCCTTAGGTTAGTTAGTTTTAATTAGTTCTAGGTTCTAGGCGACTGATGACCTCAGAAGTTAAGTCGCATAGCGCTCAGAGCCACTTGAACCATTTTTTTGAAGCGAGACTCGTCCGACCAGGCAACATGTTTCCAGTTATCAACAGTCCAATATCGGTGTTGACGGTCCCAGGCGAGGCTAAAGCTTCGTGTCGTGCAGTGATCAAAGGTACACGAGTAGGCCTTCGGCTCCGAAAGCCCATATCGAAGATGTTTCGTCGAGTGGGTGCACGGTGACCCATGTTGATGGCCCAGCATTGAACTCTGCTGCAGTTTGGGGTAGGGTTACATTTCTGTCATTTTGAACGATTCTCTGCAGTCGTCGTTGGTTCAGTTCTTGCAGAATCTTTTTCCGGTGGCAACGATGTCGGAATTTGACGTTTTACCGGATTCCTGATATTTACGGTACATTCGTGAAATGGTCGTACGGGAAAATCTCCACTGCATCGCTACCTCGGAGATGCTGGGTCCCATCGCTCCTACGTTCAAACTTAAATTGTGATAACTTGCCATTGTAGCAGAAGAAACCAATCTGACAACTGCACCAGACACTTGTTTTCTTATACAGACATTGCCGACCTCAACGCCGTATTCTGCCTGTTTACATATGTGAATACGAATGGCTATACCAGTTTCTTTGGTGCTTCAGTGTATATTATTATTATTCCACAAAAATAGCAACAAAAATGACTAGCGTACAATGAAATGACATAAATAGGGTGACAGCTAATTGCATCAACAACACCACGCAACCTTTTAATTCTATACAGTTATTTTAGTACTATTGACCGTCACGCACAATTCTGAAACATTTGTTGTAAATTGCTCGCAAATAAAGGCCCACCAAGGTGAACGGGTGCAGAGTGTGATACCTGAGATCTTAACCTACTTCCTATACAGATGGTTTCAAAATGTCGATTCCACCGCTGGTGACGTCTCCTTGCGAGAAACAGTAAAACTTACGATACTAGTAACTGAGATCTTCTATGTATTTCTCCTTAAGAGCGTACCAATGTGGTGATATATGTTGACATTGGAAGGTACAAGGATCTAAAGGAGACTCCGTGTCAACAACAACAACAACAACAACAAGACTTACGTATGCTACGGAGGTACCGTCTCCGTTACCATAACTTTATTACTCTTGTGAGGGTCCACTTCGAAATACTGCAGGCAACATCGTTTAGTGTTTAAAACGGAGCCCCAGGGATGAGTAATTCCTTCGTAGATGGCGCGGCGCTGGCGAAACTGCGCCTCGGGCCCGGCATTCTTGAACGGCTAGACAAAGGGCGGTAGGGAGCAGCGGCCAAGCGTTTTGGCGGGCGGCCATTGGCGCTCGGGGCGGCCTAGATACTCAGGAGCTGCCCCAGGACCGCGGACTCTTGCTTTCTGAAGCCAGCTGCCGCAGTCAGCAGGCGCCGCCCGAGGGGGCGTTTGTGCCGTGACAGATGGGCCGCAGCAGCAGGACTACCATCACAAGACGGAAAGCTGCTTCTCTTTGTCGAGTACGTTGCTTACAGGGATGAAACTTTTTCATTCATTGTCACGGGTTTACTGTTTAGTTCGAGAACTATTACTCATAGCTGAGAAAAGCAGGACAGATGAGAATTCCAACAAAATCAAGGGATGCATAAGAACTGACAGATTTCCAATTCTGCCATAACCCACGAATTAATTATTTAATATCCTCTATAAAATTGAAGAAAATAAGAGAAACTGCAATGAACATTTTGGAAGAATGAGTGAAGAATGATTGCTTCTCCAGATACCAAAATTTAAACCAACTGGGAGAAGACAATGAAGACCGGGAAAGCGATGGTTACCGCAATATTAAAATAGAAAAAAGGCCTAATTCTGGTTGTCATTTAAATTCAGTATTATCATTTACTTATTCTCACTTTCTCTGCATTTATTCACTGTGTACTATTAATAAATCCCTGTCCCTTCTAAATGACTTCTATTGCTATAATAAATACGTATTTCATTTCTTGTTTGATATCTAATACAGTAAACAAGTTTCATCTTCAGGCTCCAAGTCAAGTTGGATTCACGAAAACTGATCCGTTTTCTCGGGGATAATACCGGGTGGTTATAATTAAAGTGCAACTACTCACAGACTTTCAGAGTGCGCTGCAGTTACCGTATGACAGTGAAACTTGACAGATTTTCTAACGTGTTAATGGGGAGAGATTTACGATGGTAAAAAATTAGTTCCAACTGGCCACCAGGTGCGACTATGGTGCTGTGAATGCGAGAAAGGTGTATAGAAATATTTTCATTTGTAATGGATTTAAAACGGGATGTGGGCAAAAAAAAGTTGCTCGCAGTAGTTCCGGTGGAACCTGAACGCGTTCATGTATGCAGGCCTTCAGGTCTCATAGAGACCGAACATTACCTGGTAAATGCAGACTTTTAGATATATCCACGGCCTAAAGTCACATGGACTCAGATCAGGAGATCTTGCAGGCCATACTGCTGGAAAATCTACATCTACATCCATATTCCGCAAGCCACCTGACGGTGTGTGGTGGAGGGTACTTTGAGTACCTCTATCGGTTCTCCCTTCTATTCCAGTCTGGTATTGTTCGTGGAAAGAAAGATTGTCGGTATACATCTGTGTGGGCTCTAATCTCCCTGATTTTATCCTCATGGTCTCTTCACGAGATATACGTAGGAGGGAGCAATATACTGCTTGACTCCTCGGTGAAGGTATGTTCTCGAAACTTCAACAAAAGCCCGTACTGAGCTACTGAGCGTCTCTCTTGCAGAGTCTTCCACTGGAGTTTATCATCTCCGTAACGCTTTCGCGATTACTAAATGACCACGTAACGTAGCGCTCTGCTCTCCGTTGGATCTTCTCTATCTTTTCTATCAACCCAATCTGGTATGGATCCCACACCGGTGAGCAGTACTCAAGCAGTGGGCGAACAAGTGTACTGTAACCTACTTCCTTTGTTTTCGGACTGCATTTCCTTAGGATTCTTCCAATGAATCTCAATCTGGCATCTGCTTTACCGACGATCAACTTCATATGATCATTCCATTTTAAATCACTCCTAATGCGTACTCCCAGATAATTTATGGAATTAACTGCTTCCAGTTGCTGACCTGCTATTTTATAGCTAACTGATAAAGGATCTTTCTTTCTATGTATTCGCAGCACATTACACTTGTATACATTGAGATTCAATTTCCATTCCCTGCACCATGCGTCAATTCGCTGCAGATCCTCCTGCATTTCAGTACAATTTTCCATTGTTACAACCTCTCGAGATACCACAGCATCATCCGCAAAAAGCCTCAGTGAACTTCCGATGTTATCCACAAGGTCATTTATGTACCTTGTGAATAGCAACGGTCCTACGACACTCCGCTGCGGCACACCTAAAATCACTCCTACTTCGGAAGACTTCTCTCCATTGAGAATGACATGCTGCGGTCTGTTATCTAGGAACTCTTCAATCCAATCACACAATTGGTCTGATAGTCGATATGCTCTTACTTTGTTCATTAAACGACTGTGGGGTACTGTATCAAACGCCTTGTGGAAGCCAAGAAACACGTCATCTACCTGGGAACCTGTGTCTATGGCCCTCTGAGTCTCATGGGGAAATAGCGCGAGCTAGGTTTCACACGATCGTCTTTTTCGAAACCCATGCTGATTTCTACAAAGTAGATTTCTAGTCTCCAGAAAAGTCATTATACTCGGACATAATACGTGTTCCAAAATTCTACAACTGATAGACGTTAGAGATATAGGTCTATAGTTCTGCACATCTGTTCGCCGTCCCTTCTTGAAAACGGAGATGACCTGTGCCCTTTTCCAATCCTTTGGAACGCTACGCTCTTCTAGAGACATACGATACACCGTTGCAAGAAGGGGGGCAAGTTCCTTCGCGTACTCTGTCTAAAATCGAACTGGTATCCCATCAGGTCCAGCAGCCTCTCCTCTTTTGAGTGATTTTAGCTGTTTTTCTATCCCTCTGTCATCTATTTCGATATCTAGCATTTTGTAATCTGTGCGAGAATCTAGAGAAGGAACTACAGTGCAGTCTTCCTCTGTGAAACAGCTTTGGAAAAAGACATTTAGTATTTCGGCCTTTAATCTGTCATCCTCTGTTTCAGTACCATTTTAGAGGCTTTGACTGTGTTTATGTTTGCTGTGAAGCTCCCTCTCCCTCCGTAGCAGTTTTCTAACTCGGTTGTTGTACCACGGTGGCTCTTTTCCGTTTCTTACGATCTTGTTTGGCACATACTCATCTAATGCATATTGTACGATGGTTTTGAACTTTGTCCACTGATCCTCAACACTATCTGTACTTGAGACAAAACTTTTGTGTTGAGCCGTCAGGTACTCTGAAATCTTCTTTTTGTCACTCTTGCTAAACAGAAAAATCTTCCTACCTTTTTTAATATTTCTATTTACGGCTGAAATCATCGATGCAGTAACCGCTTTATGATCGCTAATTCCCTGTTCTACGTTAACTGTTTCAGATAGCTCGGGTCTGTTTGTCACCAGAAGGTCTAATATATTATCGCCACGAGTCGGTTCTCTGTTTAACTGCTCAAGGTAGTTTTCAGATAACGCCCTCAAAAAAAAAAAAAAAAAAAAAAAAAAAAAAAAAAAAAAAAAAAAAAAAATTCACTGGATTCTTTGTCCCTGCCACCCGTTATAAACGTTTGAATCTCCCAGTCTACATCTGGCAAACTAAAATCTCCACCCAGAACTATAACATCTCTGAAGATAACGCTTTCGTGGACGGTTGAATTAAGCAGAGCTTTCACTGGGCGAGCAGCGTGACGTGTTGGCCCATCTTTCATGAAAACTGTGGTTTCCACTCAGCTACGCTCTTCCAAAGCAAGAATCAAATGTTGTATAAGGAGGTCTCCACAACGTGCAGACGCCACGTTACACTCTGTGTGTGTTTTTTCAGTGGAGAAAGGACCGAGAATAAAGAGGATTTGAATCCATACCTCAGACTCACCTACGACGAATGAAATGGCTCTTGGTGCACAGCACGTGGTTTAACAGTACCCCAACTTCGGCAGTTCTGTGTATTCACGGCACCCTTGTATTGTAAAATTTGCTTCGTCACTCCACAGAATACTGTCCAGTCATATGTCCCTCCCCGCCAGAAACTGAGGAACAAATTCAGAACAGTACTGCAGCTCATGAGGTTTCAATAGCCGCACCGTCTTAATATTGCACGGGCACCAATGTAAAATAAACCGCAAAACTTTCCGTAGCCTATCATCTTCTTTAAAACATTTAATGACACCGGAGATCTCATCGCACTTCTCAGTCGGCGATATTCCCTCAGTGCAGCACCGTAATTGATGACGTTCACATAAAACAATTTCACTAACAGCGCACTGTCTCTCTTCTCCATAGCCGTACTGTTCAGTCACATTACAGTTGTCAGATGACAGCGTGGATGCCATGACGTCATACACACAGAGCACAGCTCCACATTTGCAGCAGCTTGCCAAAATTGGAATTAGTCCTTTTCCACCGTAAATCGGTTCTGCAGTAGCGCATTAGCATATCTATTAAGTTTCGCTGACATGCGGTAATTACAGCCCACACTGGACCTGAGCGAGTAGCTGCTTTTTAATTATAGCCTCAGAGTATTTTACCATGTCTCTTATATTCCCACCAGACAGCATAACAGCCACGCTTGTAAAGAGCACGTGGTTTTTTTTTTTGGAGCCCAGTACATAGTGTAGAATTGCTACTAGGTGGTTGTGTTGTGAGTTAACGCGCATTGCGCTCTCATCTAAGTATATGGCCGAAAGAGTCAGCCTTCAGGAATTGTGAAACGAATCCTGTCACCCAGGACCGGATGCCACAAACGGCGCAAATTCACCACGAGATGGGGAAACTCACAGGCGTCTATTGTCTATTGAGGCCTAAGCGCTGTAGTGTGCGAGTGAGACAGACGAGATCCTACGTCATAGGGACATAGGGAAACTCGGTAGAAGGCTTTTGTGTGTGTTAAATATGGCGGACCTAAGATCGGCCATAAAGGGAAACATTTATGAATACTATTTAATTCTGTAGTAATGCGCCGGCCTCGGTGACCGAGCGGTTCTAGGCGCTTCAGTCCGGAACCGCGCAACTGCTACGGTCTGAGGTTCGAATCCTGACTCGGGCATGGATGTGTTTGAGGTCCTTAGGTTAGTTAGGTTTAAGTAGTTCTAAGTTCTAGGGGCTGATGACAGCAGATGTTAAGTCCCATAGTGCAGAGAGCCATTTTTGAACCTGCTGCTCTAATCTATCCAGCTCTGCCTTAACTACCTCTTTTAATACGAACGAAATGCATCGAGGGAGAAGGAAATGGAGCCAGCAGATGGCTTCAAAGTTACACGGGCCTCTTGGTCAATTGCACGACACAGTCAAAGGAAAATATGGCAGACAATGATTTAAACTGTACACCTAGCAACTGAAATGAAATCGTGACTGAAACTTGGTTTTCTGTATTTGTGACTGTAAAATCAGTAGCTGAAGAGGTATCTCACACAAATACATTCGCACAAAATGTTGCACCATGAAGGAATAATTATCCGAATGGGACAGAGATCGGACGATATGGTGTACATGTACAGACAAACAAGTGGTTACAGATTGAGGGAAATTGTTCAAAAATTGGTTCAAATGGCTCTGAGCAGTATGGGACTTAACATCTGAGGTCATCAGTCCCCTAGAACTTAGAACTACTTAAACCTAACTAACTTAAGGACATCACACACATCCATGCCCGAGACGAGATTCCACCTTGCGACCGTAGCATCAGCGCGGTTCCAAACAGTAGCGCCTAGAACCGCTCGACCACAGCGGCCGGCGAGAGAAATTGTATTATTTATGTAAGAGAAAGAGCTTCACAAATTGAGCAAGTCAGTAACGCGTTTGTTCACCTCTGGCCCTTCTGCAAACAGTCATTCAGCTTGGCTCCGATTGACAGAGCTATTAGATGTCTTCTGGGGGCTACGGCGATCTTGCTGGCCAATGCAGTGTTCGACAAGCACGAAGACAAGCGGCAGACACACTCGCCATGTCCTGGCAGGCTTTATCTTACTGAAATGGAAGCCCAGAACGAGTTGCCATGAAGGGCAACAAAACGGGGCGTAGAATATTGTTGGCGTACCACTGTAAGGGTGCGGCGGAAGACAGCCAAAGGGTTGCCACTCTGAAAAGTAATGCCACCCCAGACTATCTCTCCTGGTTATCGGTCCGTATGGCGGGAGACAGTCAGGTTGGTTCCCCACCACTGTCCGGGTCATCTCCAAAACCGTCTTCGGCCTGGAATCTCATCGACCGGGGTATAATTGTCTTCAATGATGAGTACCGCTTCGAACTGAACCCCGATGTCCAGCTGGTTGATCGCTTCATGTTTGCCAAACGCTATCTTGGTCAGCACGTTCGTCGGATCTCTACCCAGTTGAGAACGTTTGGAGCATTATGGGCAGGGTCTTAAAGACCTAACACGCCAGTCGGACAGAATTTGGCACGATATGCCTCAGCAGAACATCCAACAACTCTAACAGTGCCAAGCCAAATAACTACTTGCAAAAGGGCAAGAGGTGGACCAACACATTGCCGACTTTCTCAATTTGTCAACCTCTTCCTCTAGAATAAAACATACTGTCTTTCGGAAATGCCGGCCGTAGTGGCCGAGCGGTTCTAGGCGCTTCAGTCTGGAACCGCGCGACCGCGACGGTCGCAGGTTCGAATCCTGCCTCGGGCATGGATGTGTGTCATGTCCTTAGGTTAGTTAGGTTTAAGTAGTTCTAAGTTCTAGGGGACTGATGACCACAGATGTTAAGTCCCATAGTGCTCAGAGCCATTTGAACCATTTTGAATCAGAAGACGATCGAAGCAAGGAGCACATTAAAAGCAAACCAACACAGTAAAGAAAGCATTCCTCACGAAATGAAGGCTGCTAGTGTTAATAATCGACCCTAATTTTAGAAAGAAATTTCTGAGAATGTACATTATTATTATTATTATTATTATTATTATTACTGTTATTAATCATAAAGCTATTACACATCACTTTATGAAATACACACATCAAAAAAAGCTTTGCAGCACCCCGGTTCCCAGAACTCCTGAAGATAGATCTTGATTCCGGATATTCTATTACAGGCACAGTCCTTTTGACTGTACAGAGATGTTACTGAATCCGGCCAAAGATGTAAACAACCACGCTTGAGCAGCGCCTATTTGACAGAGGGGTTCCGACAGCCGATCAGTTCCAGTCATTCCACAAGGAAGGAGGTACACGGCTCCTGTTGTCTGTAGTTCAACCATTTCTAGACGGTCAACACCGCGGCTCGATCGCGTCCGCATTGTTACTTTGTGCCAAGAAGGGCTCTCAACAAGGGAAGTGTCCAGGCGTCTCGGAGCGAACCAAAGCGATGTTGTCCGGACATGGAGGAGATACAGAGAGACAGGATCTGTTGATGACATGCCTCGCTCAGGCCACCCAAGGGCTACTACTGCAATAGATGACCGCTACATACGGATTGTGTCTCGGAGGAACATTGACAGCAACGCCACCATGTTGAATAATGCTTTTCGTGCAGCCACAGGACGTCGCTTTACGACTCAATCTCTGCGCAATAGGCTGCGTGATGCGCAACTCCACTCCCGACGTCCATGGCGAGGCCCATCTTTGTAACCAAGACACCATGCAGCGCGGTACAGATGGGCCAACAACATGCCGAATGGACCGCTCAGGATTGGCATCATGTTCTCTTCACCAGCGAGTGTCGCATATGTCTTCAACCACACAATAGTTGGAGACGTGTTTGGAGGCAACTCGGTCAGGTTGACCGACTTAGACACAATGTCCAGCGAGTGAAGCAAGGTGGACTATCCCTTCTGTTTTGGAGTGGCATTATGTACGCCGCTGGTGGTCATGGAAGGTGCCGTAACGTCTGTATGACAAGTGAATGCCATTCTCCGACTGATAATGCAACCGTATCGGCAGCATATTGGTGAGGCATTCGTCCGACAATTCGCGCCCCCATCGTGCACCTCTTGTAAATGACTTCCTATCTGCACTGACAATCTGAACCACCACCACTCAAGGTCTCGCTGTATGGTGGAAAACATGCCATGTGAGGTTTTCAGGAGCAATAAAAGGGGCGGAAATGATGTTTATGTTGATCTCTATTCCAATTTCCTTTACAGGTTCCGCGGTGTGCACTCAGCCCTTGTGAGGCCAGTTGAGGAGCACTCCATTGACAAGTAGCGGCACTGGTCAGGAAAACTGACAACTGCAGGGAGAGCGCTCTTCTGACGACGTGCCCCTCGTTATCCTCATATGGTGATGCCTAAGGGCTGAGGATGACCTGGCGGCCAGTCGGCACCGTTGCGCCTGCACGGCCTGTTCGGACGGAGTTTGTTCTTGATGATATCAACAATAGTGTCCAAGAAGTCAGAGGGATTTCCAGGTTAGGAACGGTGTGGACACTCTTCAACAATGCGTCTTGAATGCGTCTTTGAATGCCACAGATTCAGTTCGCAGTGGTAGGCTTTCTCCAATTGTATAGGAGGTCACTGCATGTCCTATGGTTACTCCTGATCCTGCTAAGTGTAGCCCATGTTGTCTGTGGCAGGTCAAGTTCCTATGGTTTGTTGTCAATTTGGAGATAACAGTGGAGTTCTGGCGCAGTGTTATCATACTATTCTTACCTCAAAGTTTCGTAGAAAATGGTTAACAAGCTTGGTAGCTGTTCAGATTGGGATGTCTAGAGTGGGGTCTATTGATTCGGGTAGCAGGAAAGAACTGACCACTGCTGGTTGATGCAGATTTTGTTATATTTCTTCAGAAGTGTTTTCTTTCTTCTCAGTCCAGATGGTGGAATGTGGCTCAGGGCAGATAGCCATGAAACTGGAGTTGATTGTGCCATTAAGAATCCGCTTTGTTTGATTTAGGTGCGTATCCACCAACTTCGTGTGACTGCCATTTGTATAGACGGGACTGCAACTTTGTGCCGGCGAAGGCAGTTGATGGTAGAGTCTAAGGTGCAGAATCCCACACTCTGCATAATTTTTGCGGTATATTATAAGGTGCGACGATCAACGATCCGTTCTTTCAGTCCAGAAGCACACCTACCCCAGAAACGCGAACTGGCGACGGGTGACGTTTCGCTAGTAATATGTAACAGGCTGGGAATTTGGGTCGTATGGGAAGTGTGGTCGGATAGCCGAGGCGGGCAAAGAAAACTTTCGCATTAAGCGGTAGATCCGCATTCGAGTCCCTGCCGAGCACAAACTTTTCGCCTGTCGATTCATCTTGATGCCTAAATGCGTCTAGTGTCATTGGAATTCTTTGGATGGTTTTTTTGTTTCTTGATAGGCTATCAATTTAGCTGCAGTCTTTGTTAGATGCTGCATAAATGACAGCATTCTGTTATGTATAGCTCCTAGGTGCCATGGATATGTGTTACGAGTCTGGCGATTACCCTCGAAACATACGTCCAGGTCACGTTTCGCTACGATATTACTCAGATGAAAGGACGCGGACTCAGTTTAGCGCACAGTATTGAATGCTAGTGGACCATAGCCTGTGGGAAAACCGAAAAAGAAGAGAGTCGATCTGTTTGATATTTACTTATATGGATATGGTGTCTGTTCTTTCGGACATGTCCGAAAGAACAGACACCATATCCATATGAGTATATAGTTCTGGCGATACCGGCCATGACCTTCTTCTTCGGTGCGGATACACACATATTCCCCGAACTCTTACGGGACTTGGAAGAATGTCTTCCTCGAGTAATGACTGTGTTGTGGTGGGACACTGCGAATGTAGTGTGTGGACATACAAGGTGAGAATGTGAGTCTCGCGGGAGGCGTGCGCGAGATAGTCCCTGCAGTCACACTATCATCTGTGCCCTCGGTGGCTCACATGGATAGAGCGTCTCCCATGTAAGCAGGAGATCCCGGGTTCGGGTCCCGGTCGGGGCACACATTTTCACCTGTCCCCGTTGATCTATATCAACGCCCGTGCGCAGCTGACGGTATTAATATAATTCTAACATTGTTTGATATTTGGTGCTAGAGAGGAATGCTGAAAATTAGGTGGTCTGATAACAGATGATGAGGTTCAGTCCAGAATCGGCCGAGCAGAGGAAGACGTGGAAAACAATGACAAGAAGAAGGGACGGGATGATAAGGTAACTGTTACGTCGTCAAGGAATAACTTCGTTGATGGTTATGGGAACTGTAGATGGTAGAAATGTAGCAGAGCACAGAGCCTGGGGTACATCCAACAAATAATTGAGGGCTTTGGGAGGAAGTGCTACACAGAGATGAAGAGCCTAGCACAGGAGAGGAAGTCTTTGAGGTTCGCAGCTAGCTATTCAGAAGACTGATGAAATAACAACAATAATAACATTAATTATAATACTGCACACTTGGCACCATCCGCCTTTACCGTCATCGAGCAGTCGTAAACGAAACTTGCTAGATATTTTGACAGTCGTAGCCGGCTCATATTTTCTTGCGACTGAGCGTCACCTACGTATTCTGTTTCCATCGACGAGTAACCTGCGGTTACAAACGCGGTGGTGAACAAAACAGTGCCGCGAGCACTGGGCCGCGAGCACACGACATTCGTGCAAGCCACTAATAGGCGTCTCGCAGCCGCTACTCTGTATGGCTGTTGGCGCGTGTAGCAGCATCAGCAGCTTTACAGAAAGCAGTTCCTGTTTCGGCGCTCCTGTCCCGCCCTGCAGGCCAGCTAGCTGACGCACGTGGCGCTGCGCCGGCCGGCTCTTCCAGCGCGCTGAGTGACGCCTGGTGCGCATGCGCCGCCGCCGCCGCCGCCGCCGCTGTTGTCGCGCGCGCCGCCGTGCGCTGGCCGCGGTCCAGCCTCGCCTGGCGCTGCCCGGGCCCTGATTAGCTCTGGCCGGGACAGCTACGCCTCGCCTGCCTATACAATGAATTACAAGCCCGCCGTCCTGCTGGGCTGCTCAGCGCCCGAAAAAATAAATAGGACGCCGGCGCGTGGCCACAGCGGAGCGCGTTAATGGCGCGATTCGTTTGTGTGGCGCAGAGGTCGGCAGCAGAGCCGTCTTCTGCAACGAGGTTGCGCTAGCCCATCATCCGTGGCTTGTTTAACTCAATTAATTCTCCTCGTATATCTATAATCAACTGCCAACAAAACAACCCGTCGTCAGGACCGTCTCCGAAACGTGCGCAATTCTTGCGTCACGTCGTTAAGTTCTCCGCGATATTACGGCACACTCGTTACCATCTTCAGTTGGTGATAAGGTAATACATAGAAAGAAGGATCCTTTATTGTATGATTATATGATAGCGGAAGAAACACTGGTAGCAGTTACTTCTGTAAAATATCTGGGAGTATGCGTGCGGAACGATTTGAAGTGGAATGATCATATAAAATTAATTGTTGGTAAGGCGGGTACCAGGTTGAATTCATTGGGAGAGTCCTTAGAAAATGTAGTCCATCAACAAAGGAGGTGGCTTACAAAACACTCGTTCGACCTATACTTAAGTATTGCTCATCAGTGTGGAATCCGTACTAGGTCGGGTTGACGAAGGAGATAGAAAAGATCCAAAGAAGAGCGGCGCCTTTCGTCACAGGATTATTTGGTAAGCGTGATAGCGTTACGGAGATGTTTAGCAAACTCAAGTGGCAGACTCTGCAAGAGAGGCACTCTGCATCGCGGTGTAGCTTGCTGTCCAGGTTTCGAGATGCTGCGTTTCTGGATGAGGTATCCAATGTATTGCTTCCCCCTACTTATACCTCCCGAGGAGATCACGAATGCAAAATTAGAGAGATTCGAGAGCGGACGGAGGCTTTCCGGCAGTCGTTCTTCCCGCGAACCATACGCGACTGGAAGAGGAAAGGGAGGTTATGACACTGGCACGTAAAGTGCCCTCCGCCACACACCGTTCGGTGGCTTGCGGAGTATAAATGTAGATGTAGATGTAGGTGGTTTCTGATCACTGCCGCTTTTTGACAGTCGACACTGAATGGCGGACCTATCCTTGGAATTCAGACACTTGCTTCTCGATCCTCCTGTTCCTCTGGAGTGTACGGTGGATGGCATCTCTTGCTGTACTGTCTTGATGTTTTCCTGAAAAATGCAAAAATTCATAGCTTCTAGTAATCTAGTTTAGTGCAATGTGCTGGGGATCTTGGCAAGGTGTTATATGGCCCAGCCTCGGAACTCTGTATCTTCTTCTTCTTCTTCAATGGTTTACTGGGCAGTTGCTCCAGCGTGGCACTCCGTTTGGATCCTTTTCGCGGATTGCCTCTGCCATATTATGGCTGGGCTTGTCCGCACTGATGGTCTCTATGACGATTTCCCACTGGTTGGGAGTGACAACGGGATGTTTCTTGAGATTCTGTTGTATAGCGTCTCGAGATGTGCTAAGGTTAAGCTGTATAGCTTGTGGGGAAGGGAAGGTTTTTCTTGGAGAGAATGGCAAAATGGGTAGGGTCTGAGCTTTTTGTGGCAGGTACCTTCATAGCTCAAGCTCTCGATGAGCTCTAAAACGGTAGCTCACTCCCCCTCTTTCGGAGTATGAAGTGATGATCATGAGGTCCTGTCGTTCGCCCCTGGACGGCGACAACGAACAGAGGGCCCCGCGAGGGGCCGTCTTTGATACTGTTGACTACTGAGAGCGGTCATGTCGTGAGCCACATTGTGCTTGGCCACTGAGACGTCTGATGGGGGAGCAAGCGGAGCAGACATTTCTGGATCGTGCATGGAGATGTCTACTGTCATCTGCGTGGGGCCAGGGGTGACGACTTCTTGCGTCAGGCGAGGCTGGCCGGCCACTGCTTCACGCTGGTGTTGCGACTGCAGGCGCGCCTCGTCGAACTCTGCCATCAGGGCCGCCTTCTCCGCCGCCATGGTGCGGATATGAGAGCACAACTGGGTCGCGGTAGACTTTCGGCAACACTGCGCGGAAGTCTTCGTTCTCGTTCTTCGTGGCAGCGCAGTCCTCTTCCGCATCTTCGGCCAGCGTCAACTTGGGGGTGGGGGGCGAGGGGGAGGGGGAGATGGACGGGAGGAGCAGGGGGCGGGGGTGGAGGCGACTGCTTGCGCCTCTCTCTCTGCGTTGCAGAGGAACCGCGACCTTTCTTTTGCGCCCTAGCGAGATCGTTTGCTGCATGTGCGCCACAGCAGTTGACACACGACGCTGTTTCGCCGTGTGTGTTTGTGCAGTTGCGTATCTACATCTACATCTACATGGATTCTCTGCAAATCACATTTAAGTGCCTGGCAGAGGGTTCATCGAACCACCTTCACAATTCTCTATTATTCCAATCTCGTATAGCGTGCGGGAAAATGAACACCTTGCATGGGGGCTTAATTATAAATTTAATGCAAATATTTTTTTTTTAATTTTTGGTCGCTGTATGTCCGATTACGAGGTCTCGTAAACGGTTGGCCCTGATAGTATTTGTACGCATAGAATAACAACAAAGAATGAAAGAAAATTTCCGTTAACACAATTAATTAATTAAGTTCCCAGCAACTATAAAACGTACGAAACCAAAGCACAAGTGTAACTGTTCTGTGTGTGGAAGTGTGATTCAACGTACACATCTGGCACGGTTCTTCTTCAACAAGACAAGAAATTTTAAATACCATTTATACTGAAGTAATTAAAAAAGATAGAAATGCTATAATTGCGCAAGAAAAGCAGAATTACACTCTAATACAAGAACACAAGCCAGATGCTTTGTTGACTGAACCTGTAATGACGCATTATTTAAGACATTGAAATAATAAAAAGAAAAGGGAGTTTTTTTACCTTCACATGTATTGACGAAAAGCACTCTGATCATTACAATATTTCCTTTCGAACAACATCTGCTGTCTAGCCCATCAAACAACTGCATAAAACATGGAACAAGCACTCCCTACTACAACATCTCAACACCGACTCACTACTACCACATCTCGATAAGCACTCTCCACCACGACTTCTCGACAAGAACTTTTCACTACGACATCTCAGCAAGCACTGACTACTACGAGTTCTCGACAAGCACTGCCAGTGGAGGCGGCTGAATAATAATCTTTGGCGCAATCTCTGGCGCTGTGGCTCAGTGTAGCCACCTTTCAACCTATATCTTTCCGTACGAGCTCTGATTTCCCTTATTTTATCTTGGTGATCGTTCCTCCCTATGTAGGTCAGTGCCAACAAAATATTTTCGCATTCGGAAGAAAAAGTTGGTGATTGGAATTTCGTGAGAAGATTCCGTCGCAACGAAAAGCGCCTTTCTTTTAATGATGTCCATCTCAAATCCTGTATCATTTCCGTGACACTCTCTCCCATATTTCGCGATAATACAAAACTTTTTCGATGTACTCCGTCAGCCTTATGTGGTAAGGATCCCAAACTGCGCAGAAGTATTCTAAAAGAGGGCGGACAAGCATAGTGTAGGCAGTCTCCATAGTAGACCTGTTACATTTTCTAAGTGTCCTGCCAATAAAACGCAGTCTTTGGTTAGTCTTCCACACAACATTTTCTATGTGTTCCTTCCAATTTAAGTTGTGTTGGTTAGGATGAGGCCAGTTGATGTCCTTTCGCACACTTCAAGGGCGCAACGGCATTTCTACAGTACCTGGTAACGTGGCAAAGCCTTTGACAGAGGTAGCACTGCTGTGCTTTCGTCTTCTTCCTCCTGCCGTCGCGGTCGTTTCCGGACAACTTGTGCAGCAACACAGCCATGGCACGACTCTACCTCCCTTTCAGCGTCGAGCCATATAGGTTTGTGTAGGCGAGCGAAACGCGCTGCTTCACTCTCGTGGCGACCTATACACGTTGGCCGATGGCCCCTCCATCACTGCGCTCCTGCCGCTGTCGGTGCATCCGCTACGGTGAGTGGTGGCGGTAGTGTGTCTGATGAAGCCCGGCTGAGAATTGTATTCTTCAGTGTCCGTGCTATCGATGTCGGGTAAAGTACCTCTTCCTACGAGAACACTTACCTTTTTTATGTTCCATGCTGGATTCCACGCCTGAATCAAGTTGCAGGTCGCTTTCTTTGTTTATTAGATGATTGGCACTCTACTTTCAATGCTCTCTTTAATCAAGCAATGCTAGAAGGAAGAAGAATGACTAAGTATTTTAGTTCAGTTGTAATCTGTGATATAGCAGTTGTCACTGCATTTTTATTCGGTCGCTTTCTGTTCTGCCTGACTATTTAACACAAATTTTGCAACTGCTCGATTGTAGAGAAATCTGGTGACGCTACGGTCGCAGGTTCGAATCCTGTCTCGGGCATGGCTGTGTGTGATGTCCTTAGGTTAATTAGGTTTAATTAGTTCTAAGTTCTAGGCGACTGATGACCTCAGAAGTTAAGTCGCATAGTGCTCAGAGCCATTTGAACCATTTTTGAAGATCTGGTGATCGAGCAGGCCAAGGCAACATTTCGACACTCTGTGTAGCATGTTGGGTTACAACAACAGTATACGGGCATGCTTTATCCTGTTGGAAAAGACCTCCTGGAATGCTGTTGATGATTGGCAGCACAACAGGTCGAATCACCAGAATGACGTACAGTTTTGCAGTCAGGGTGCTCCTGGTGTCATACAGAATCACACCGAGGACCAAAGCTCCAGGTCCAGACAGGTTGGTTGCAAGCTCTCAACTGGCCTCACCCTAACCAACACACGACCATCACTGGCACCCAGCCAGAGCCAACTTTCATCGGAAAACACAGCAGACCTTCTCATGCTGCCTTCCAATGGGCTCTCGCTTGACGCCACTGAAGTCGCAAACGGTCATGGTTTGGTATCAGTGGAAAACACGCTGCAGGGCGTTAGTTCGGAGCTGTCCTTGAGATAACTAATTTGTAACAGTTCGGTGTGTCACTGTGGTGCAAACTGCTGCTCACACTGCCGCTGCAGATGCAGTACGATGCTCCAGAGCTACACGCCGGTCACGATGGTCTTCTCTCTCGATATTCCCACGTGGCCGTCTGGAGCCTGATTGTGCATTCTGTGACCATCGCTGACAGCAGTCATGTACAGTAGCTACATTCCTGACAAGTCTTTCTGTAATATAGCAGAAAGAACACTCAGCTTCTTGTAGCTCCATTATACGATATCGTTCAAACACAGTGAGTTGTTGATAATGGCATCTTTGTTGCCTTAAAGACATTCTTGACTAAATCAACTCATCATGTGTAATCTCAAAGGTAACTAAGGCTCACAACCGTCACAGTGTGTAATTAAAGCAAACCAGATTTCCATCAACACATTCGCGATACTATTGCCACTCGTAAGGGCCTGGAGCGAAATCTGAGGAGACATATCTTCCGGATGTAGAACCACGCCTCCCAAATTTGATTTATGTCGCACAATTCCTTCTTGGTGTTCAATTTTTTTCCGTCAGTGTAATTCAGACAGTATGACGTCATAAACATTTCGATTTTTTTCCGTCAGTGTAATTTAGGAAGTATAACGTCATATGAATCGAGATGCGTGGAATGCTAGTTCCTTTTAAAAGCGGAGCACCAGCTACCCAGAATATACTCATCCAATGTTTAATAACGAGAACACTTAACGACTGCCAACAAACTTTAAACGTTATTTCAAGCCTTTACGAAACTTCTCTGGCCTACACGTTTACATAAAAAATTAATGAGAAGTCTTAAACTGTTTTGTACATGGCAGTTCCATTATTTAAAGAACAGACTGATTTCTGGTTGCATACTATCTGGGAAGAAGCACTGTGAAGTTAAGATCAACCTACAACCAATAGGAACGGTAATGACTGAGGATTGGAGGGAATGACGTTGAAATACAACTCACTAACACCTGGAGCAGTCCCACTCAAATGCTTTAGGTACATGACTTCTTATTTGTATAAAAATCTAAGGGAGTAAGATTAGCCGTCATCATGAGGGACGTGGGAGTGGATGAGAAATAGTGACGTAAATTATTTTCGAAAACGACATGTTGGTTTTTATTTCCTGCATTTAGTTGACTTGGAATACTATTATAAGTATGAAGTGCAATTATGATTCTTATATGTGCTGTTCAACATGACAACCATGTCGCGAGAATGAGCACCGAAGAGAGAAAGTAATTTTGCCAATATGTTTGGGGACCTAAGATCAAGCTATACGGCTGAATACTGCAGATAAATTTCACTTCCTATCTGGAGTCAAAAATGGTTAAAATGGCCCTGAGCACTATGGGACATTACATCTGCGGTCATCAGTCCCCTAGAACGCAGAACTACTTAAACCTAACTAACCTAAGGACATCACACACATCCATGCCCGAGGCAGGATTCGAACCTGCGACCGGATCAGTCGCGCGGTTCCGGACTGAGCGCCTAGAACCGCTAGACCACCGCGGCCGGCTATCTGGAGTCGCATGGTGTAAAACAGCAGAGAATCAGACATGTACACTATGTGATCAAAAGCATTCGGACACCCCCAAAAGCATACGTTTTTCATATTAGGTGCATTGTGCTGCCACCTACTGCCAGGTACTCCATGTCAGCTACCTCAGTAGTCATTAGACATCGTGAGAGAGCAGAATGAGGCGCTCCGCGGGACTGACGGACTTCGAACGTGGTTAGATGATTGGGTGTCACTTGTGTCATACGTCAGTACGCGAGATTTTCGTACTCCAAACACATCCCTAGGTCCACTGCCTTCGATGTGATAGTGAAGTGGAAACGTGAAGGGACACGTACAGCACAAAAGCGTTCACGCCGACCTCGTTTGTTGACTGACAGAGACTTGAAGAGGGTCGTAATGCGTAGTAGACAGACATCTATCCAGCCCATTACACAGTAATTCCACACTGCATCAGGATCCTCTGCAAGTGCTGTAACAGTTAGGCAGGAGGTGAGAAAACTTGCATTTCGTGGTCGAGAGGCTGCTCATAAGCCTTAGCACGCCGGTAAGTGCAAAACGACGCCTCGCTTCAACGGTTGAATAATAGAAAATCGTTGTGTGGAGTGACGAATCACGCTACACAATGTGAGAATCCAATGGTAGAGTGTGGGTATGGCGAATGCCCGGTGAACGTCATCTGGCAGCGTGTGTAGTGCCAACAGTAAAATTTGGAGGCGACGGTGTTATGGTGTTATGTTTTTCATGGACGGGGCTTGCACCCATTGTTGTTTTGCGTGGCACTATCACAGCACAAGCCTACATTAATGTTTTCAGCATCTTCTTGCTTCTCACTGGTGCAAATGGCTCTGAGCACTATGGGACTCAACTGCTGAGGTCATAAGTCCCCTAGAACGTAGAACTACTTAAACCTAACTAACATAAGGACAACACACACAGCCATGCCCGAGGCAGCATTCGAACCTGCGACCGTAGCGGTCGCGCGGTTCCAGACTGAGCGCCAGAACCGCTCGGCCACCAGCGGCCGGCTTGCTTCTCACTGATTATGAACAATTCGGGGATGGTGATTGCATCTCTCAACACGATCGAACACCTGTTCATAATCCACGGCCGGCCGGAGTGGAACAGCGCGACCGCTGCGGTCGCAGGTTAGAATCCTGCCTCGGGCATGGATGTGTGTGCTGTTCTTAGGTTACTTAGGTTTAATTAGTTCTAAGTTCTAGGCGACTGATGACATCAGAAGTTAAATCGCATAGTGCTCAGAGCCATTTGAACATTTTTTTTTTTTTTGTGGGGCGGAAAGTCTCCCATTGGGAGGGGGGTAGTGGTAATGACGGAGTGATGAATGAAGAAGGGAGGAAGGAGGAGGTGGACAGAGAGAATGGAAAGAGAAGATGGACGAGAGAGAGGGAGGGACGTGGGGAGGAGACGTACTGAGACAGATGTTGTGAATAGAGGAAGGGGGACGGAGGGGATGTACAGAGAGATGGAGGGAGGGAATGGATGGAGAGAGGAGGGAGCAGTAGAAGAATAGAACAAATAAATTCCCAGGCGACGCAGTGTTTCGCAGCTACTAAATCATTTGAATTGATAGGCTAAGGAGTCTAAAGAGTTCGCCTTGGAATATCACGAGAGAGGGAGAGAGAGAGAGAGAGAGAGAGTGCGCCAGAGAGAGAGAGAGATAGAGAGAGAGAGAGATTTATCAGCCGTGACTTCATCATTTTAAGAAGCGAGATTACGTGTTTTAAATAACGGTGTGTAACTGTTGATAGTGATGTTAATTTGAAAAATTCCTGAATTACACGGCGTTATACTAGTCGTCCAGTCAGTAATTAATAACGCAAATGAGGAACGTTCAACTGCAAAGGACCATCACAGCAGAAATGGAACGCTATGCGAAACAGCGCAGTGAATCTCATTACAAACGTGTACATTGGCACGTGTGTGATGTTTGCACGCGTTTGTACGTAATTGCTTCACAAACAGGTTTCTAACCTCTCTGCCCCACGAACGTCTGAGCCTCTTGCCACACCTGTGCTGATTCGAGCGAAACACAAACTCTGATAATTTCTGTGCATGCCTCTGGTAATGGGAAGTAGTGCAGTCCTTTGTGCCAACAAAGAAAATTTCATTTCAGTAAATTTCGTTTTCGTCTGAATGATTTCACCCTTATTGAAATGTGAATGGTTCCACTACTTTTGCTTCTTCGTTTGCTTGACAGTCTGAATGTTATACAATCAGGGGCTATATAAAAATCTCATGAAGTCCGCAGGCCTTTCTTCAGCTAGAATCCGTCGAAATAATAGACTTTAGAGGCTCCTCTTGTGAGTCCTAAAGCATGAAATGCGTTGGTTCATACGTTTTTGATCCGAAGTTATCCCAAATTTGTCGTTAATTTCTTTAAGTTCTGTGAATTTCCTTCTCCATGTGATGTAAAATTTATGTATAATAATGGTAGTGAATCTGATTAAGAGTCAATACTTTCTGGGTTCGAACCCAACCACTGTTCGAATTTTGAATAGAAATCATCGGTAATAGTGGTCGCAGACGCCCAGTGTAGAGAGTCACTATCTTTCTGCCAACGGCCTTGTTAAAGAGAGCGGAGAAGTGGACATAGTTTCAAGGCAATTTCTTACCCTTGGTACGGTAAACTTATCCTGAAAGACAAAAGAATTAAAAATAATCAATGACACGAGAATGGAGAAGGCAATAGAAACCACTACATTAAATACACGTAAGGTGTATTCAAGAAGTACATGTGGCCTGTAATAGGAAATGTGTCTTGAAAACCTCTCCACTGGCGAAATATTTCGGTTTAGACCCGCAGTAGGATCCCTGGAGGGAGTGCCAAGGGTGAGGTGACAGCGAGAAAAAGATGGAGTAATCAACGAAAGGATAACATTCAAAGAGTCGGAGAGTGGAAAGTTAGAAGTTCGAATGTGGCAGTCAAGCTATAAACTCTTAAACGGGTTGCAAAGGATCCGTCTATACATAGTAGGGGAATCAGTGGAGTGAAACGGAAAGATGTTGTAGATTTTTGATCAGATAGATATAGGATAACATTAGCAGCAGCAGAAGATGGTGTAACGAGGGTAAGATTCGTTATGAATACGGAAGTATGGAAGAGACTGAGTTACTGCGAACAGTTCAGCGGTAGAGTAGTTCTCACCAGAATCGTTTGCAAACCAACGCGGACAACTATAATTTAGATATACATATCGACGTCACAAGCAGAACACGAAAATATAGAGAAAGTATCGGGGGATATTGAAGGATAAATCGTACGTAAGAGAAGGTGCTAATCTCTTAATCATTAGGAGTAGAACGTGGTAGTGAGCGAAGCAATAAAGGAAAGAGTTACAGGAGAATATTGGACTGATAATAGGAACAAGAGAGGAGAAACTGAGCTATATAGTAAATTTCAACTATTAATAGCGAATACACTGGCTCCAAAATCACAGGAGGAGGAGATATACTTGGAAAAGGCGGGAACATACGGATAGATTTCAGATTACATCATTGTCAGACAGAGATTCCGAAATCAGATACTTGTTTGTAAGGCATACTCAGGAGCAGATGTAGTCTCAGATCACAATGTAGTAGTGATGAACATTAGGCAGAAGTTTAAGAGACTCTTCCGGAAGAATCAATGAGCAAAAAGGTGGGAAGTGAAGTACTGGTGAGTGATGATGTGCGTTACAAATTCTCTAAAGCTGTATATACTACAATAATGAATACCACAGAAGGTGGTTCGGTTTAAGAGGGATGGAAGTCCTGAAAAAGGTAATCACAGATGTTGAAAAGACAAATATAGGTTCAAAGTGGGAACAGTAGATACCAGAGGTGCCTGAGGCAAGTGTGATAGGACCGCTGTTATTTACTGTGTACATACATGATCTGGCGGACAGATTTGGCAGCGATGTGTGGTTGTTTGCTGATGATGCAGTGGTGTACAGGAAAGTGTGGAAGTTGAGTGAATGTAGGAGGGCTCAAGACGACTTAGATAAAATTTCTAGTTGGTGTGATGATTGGCAGCTGGCTCTAAGTGTACAAACATTTAAGTTAATGCGGAGGAGTACGTAAAACAAACCCGTAACGTTCTGATTCAAAATAGTAGTATACTGCTTCATATAGGCATGTCGTTTAAGTATCTGGGCGTAACGTCGCAAAGCGATATGAAATGGAACGGGCAAGTGTGGACTGTGATAAGGAAGGCGAATGGTCGACTTCGGTTTATTGGGAAAATTTTGGGAAAGTACGGTCATCTGTAAAGGAGACCATATACAGAATGTTAGTGAGATCTTTTCTTGGGTACTGTTCGTGTTGTTGTGATGCGTACCACGCTGGAGTAAAGAAAGACGTCGAAGTTTGAGAGACGGGCTGCTTGATTTGTTATCGATACATTCGAAAAGGATGCAAGGGATAAGGAGATGCTTCGGGAACGCAAATGGGAATTCTTAGAAGGAAGGCGATGTTCTTTTCGACGAAAACTATTGAGAAAATTTAGCGAACCGGCATCTGAAACTGATTACAGAACGATTGTACTGCTGTCAACACACATTTCGCGTAAGGATAAAAAAGATTCTAGAAATGAAGGCCCATCCGTAAGCATATAGATAGTCGTTTTTTCCTCGCTCTGGTTGCGAGTGGAACAGGAAAAGAAATGACTTGTAGTGGTACTCCGCCACGCATTTTACGCTGGATTGTGGAGTATGTACGTACATGTCGAAGAACTATTTAATCTGAGCGACGAAAGAAAAGAACAGAACAGTATTCAGGGAAGGTAGAAACACTGAAATATAGGTCACTTGGGAATTAAATGAATGAGAAGAACAGGGAAATTAATGTCAAACAGATTCAGGAGGAATGGGTAGAAATCGAAAAAGAAGAGGTCGTCGAAGGTCGGATTCAGTATATATACAGGGTGGCCCATTGATCGTGACCGGGCCAAATATCTCACGAAATAAGCGTCAAACGAAAAAACTACAAAGAACGAAACTTGTCCAGCTTGAAGGGAAAAACCAGATGGCACTAGGCTGGTCCGCTAGATGGCGCTGCCATACGTCAAACGGATATCAACTGCGTTTTTTCCAATCCTGCCTCGGGCATGGATGTGTGTGTCGTCCTTAGGTTAGTTAGGTTTAAGTAGTTCTAAGTCCTAGGGGACTGATGACCTCAGATGTTAAGTTCCATAGTACTCAGAGCCATTTGAACCATTTGAACCTATGGCAGCGCCATCTAGCGCCATCTGGTTTCCCCCTTCAAGCTAGACGAGTTTCGTTCTTTGTAGTTCTTTCGTTTGAGGCTTATTTCGCGAGGTATTTAGCCCGGTCACTATCGATGGACCACCCTGTAGAAGACAAAACAACCGTCGGTGAAAGTAAAAGCAAATGCTTCCCCATTGAGAATGAAAAAGGAATTTGCATTGTGAAACCTTGAAAAAAGAGCAGATGGTTGGAAAGAATACATTGAGGTGTTATACGAGGGCTAGAAATTGTCTGATGAGTGATTCAGAAAGAAGTAGGCGTCTATTTGGAAGACATAGGGTATCCAGCATTATAGTCAGAATTTAATAGAGGTTTGGACTGATATCATCCTTTCGCAATCCCTGAAACCATTTGAGGGAAGAGAAAGCAAGTGACTATTGAAGTCGGTGCGTAATATCTGTGACTCAAGACATACCATTAGGTATGTAGAAAGATATCACCTATACAATCCCGAAGATACCAAGGGCAGATAAGTGAGAGAAGCATCGCACAATCAGCTCAACGGCTCATACATCCCAGTTGCTGACAAGAATAATATACAGGCCAAGAGAAAAGGAAACGGAAGATCTGTTATATGACGAGGAGCTTGTGTATCGGAAAGGTAAGAACGGCAGAGAGGTAATTTTGACTTTGGGATTGTCATGGAAGGCCGGCCGGGGTGTCCGAGCGGTTCTAGGCGCTACAGTCTGGAACCACGTGACCGCTACGGTCGCAGGTTCGAATCCTTCCTCTGGCATGGATGTGTGTGATGTCCTTAGGTTAGTTAGGTTTAAGTAGTTCTAAGTTCTAGGGGACTGTTGACCTCAGAAGTTAAGTCCCATAGTGCTCAGAGCCATTTTTTTGTCATGGAAGGAAGACTTAAAGTCCGCAGCTCGTGGTCGTGCGGTAGCGTTCTCGCTTCCCACGCCCGGGTTCCCGGGTTCGATTCCCGGCGGGGTCAGGGATTTTCTCTGCCTCGTGATGACTGGGTGTTGTGTGCTGTCCTTAGGTTAGTTAGGTTTAAGTAGTTCTAAGTTCTAGGGGACTGATGACCAGAGCTGTTAAGTCACATAGTGCTCAGAGCCATTTGAACCATTTGAAGACTTAAGGAAACTCAGGATACGTTCGTAGGATTTGAAAAAGTGGTCGACAATGTAAAATGGAGCAAGATATTTGGAATTCCGTGAAAAATAGGAGAAAACTGCAGGAAAGTGGACAATATACAATATGTACAAGAATCAAGAGGGAGCAATAAGTATGGAATATCACGAATAAATTTCGCTAAATAATAATAGTGTAAGACGTGGATGTAGACTTCGTCCCTAGTGTTCAGGAGCAATTAAGGAAATCAAGGGTTCAGGAGTGATATTAAAATCCTAGGCAAAAGAACATCAATGATGAAGGCATTACTATTCTCAGCGCAAGTAAGTAGTAATTGTAGGACCTGTAGAATGGGCTGAACAGTCGAATGAGCGGTACAATATGGACTGAGAGCAAATCAAAGAAAGAGAAATGAGGAGTAGCAGTAATGGTATTAGCGATAAACTTAACATCAAAGTTACGCCCACGAAGTAGACGAGGTCAGATTATTCTGCTTGGTACTTTGGAAACAAAATAACACACGACGGACGAAACAGGGAAACATACAAAGCACGTTAGCGCAGGCACCAATGGCAGCCCTGGTAAAAAGACGTCTACTAGTATCAAACAAGGGGTTAATCGAGGAAGAAATTTGTGAGAATGTACGTTTGGAGCACAGCTTTGTACGTGGTGAATCATCGACTGTAGGTAAATCGGAAAAGAAGAGAGTCGACGGGACTGACATGAGGTGCTACAAAGGAAGTCAGGTGGGTTGATAAGATAAGGAATGAGAACGTTCTCCACATAATCGACGAAAGAAAGAAAACATGGAAAACACTGACAAAATGTAGGGACAGGACGATAGGACATATGATAAGACATCAGAGAATACTTCATTGGCGCTAGAGGGAGCTGTAGAGACTGAAGGCTGTTGGGGAGGAGAGAGGCGAAATATATCCAGCAAATAATCCACGACGTAGGAAGCAAGTGCTGCTCAGATACGCAAAGAGGGAATCGTGGACGCCACACTGAACCATTCAGAATACAGATGATCCCAGGAAAAGTAGATATTTAAATAAATCTTATTCTAAATGATCAGTCTGGGTAATCGTCAGTCTTCTAAGTGATTTGATTCTGCTATAACTTCTTGTCTTGCATCAAAAACTTAATCACAGAGTAGCACTTACCCAACGACTACAATTGTTGTTTGGATCTATCACAATTCCTGCTTTCGCTACAGATTTTGCCTTCTACAGCTCACTCTAATACCAAAGAAGTTTCCCTGATGAGCCAAATCATTATAATCAATGCTCACCTCCAGGTTGAATGCCACCTGGTGGCGTTGGGGGCACGTGACGCTGTAAGTAAAGTGTGTAATCGGACCAGAGACGGGAATAATTCGCGATACTATACGGGTAGAAAATGTAGTAATTCACCAATATAAGTAACTCTGATAAAAGGGCAGATTGTTATGATTTGGAACCTGGGAACGAGAACCTCGAAAAGATAAAAACTGGACGACTGTCCGCGTGCTACTATCGTGTGGATTTGTGGAAAGTAGTTGAAGGACAGTGAATCCATGACTATGTGGTCAGGTGTTGGACGTCCACGCCTCGTCAAACAACTTGGAGGTCGGAGACGAAAGCACTCTGTGGAGAAGCACAGGCAGCGATCTGTGACAGATCTGGCGACGGATTATTACGATGGTGCAGACGCAAGTGTTTCGGAGCACACCGTTCAACGTACACTGTTCAATATGGGTGTAAGCAAGAGGTGACCTCTATGACTTCCTGCATTGGCCTAACGACATGTTCAGTTATGCTTGAAATTAGCACGGAATAATGGGGATTGGACCGTGGATTAATGGAAGCGCGTCGCCTGGTACCATGGATCACGTTCCTTGTTACACCAGATCGATGGTTGTGTCCGGATACGCCGGCATCCAGTCGACGGCGCCACCGTCGCAGGCGGGTGTGTGTGTGTGTGTGTGTGTGTGTGTGTGTGTGTGTGTGTGTGTGGAGGGGGTGGGGCGAGGGGGGTGCGATGTTCTGTGCTACGGGAGACATTACCTTGTCTTCCATGCTACCTGTGGCAGTAATCAAAGACATCATGACAGCTGTGACAGCTTGAACTTTACTGTAGCTCACCTACATCCCTTCACGCTTGACATCTCCAACGGCGATGGCATCTTCCAGCACGATAACTGTAACAGGACCAGAAAATACTATTGTGGTTTGAGGAGCACGATGTCTTGGCCACAAAATTCGCCTGACACGATGGTGGCGGAACACATCTGGGTCGCTATCTGGCGCCTGTTCCGCGCCCACAAACCACCGGCCCGTAATTTACGATAGTTGCTTGATCTTGGCGTAGTCATATGGTGCCACTCACTTCCAGAAACCTGTATTGCGTTGGAAAGATAGACCAACACTCTAATAAGCCCATAGTAATAATGTTTAGTCCATCAGTGTAATCAGTGTATTCCTTGATGCCTTAATGCATGTCCTATCATCATGTCCCTTCAGAGCCGGCCTCTGTGACCGAGAGGATCTAGGCGCATCAGTTCCAAACCGCGCTGTTGCTACGGTCGCAGGTTCGAATCCTGTCTCGGGAATGGATGTGTGTGATGTCCTTAACTTAGTTAGGTTTAAGTAGTTCTAAGTCTAGGGTACTGACGACCTCAGATGTTAAGTTTCATAGTGCTTGGAGCCATTTTCTTTGTCCCTTCAGGAGTCAGTATTTAACGCATATAGATTCTTCGCCACTTTTTCGGATAACCTACTTATTTCCTATCTTATCAACAAACATAAATTTTAACAGCCTTCCATGATCTCATATTTCCGCCTAACGGCGAATACCTTTTCTCACAAATTTCTTCTACTGATACGTAAAACAATAAAGTGATCAAACTTCGTATCATTTCTGGCGATATGACTGCTAGAGCTGTGCGAAGCTCAGTTATGGTCTGCACATTTGCTATCTCCTGTTTCATTTTGACATACTTTTCCCAGATGTACCGCCATCTGTGTTTATGCCAGACAATTTAGAAAACATCAAAATATGTTTGTCAGTTCTTGCACGTTAGACGGGACGGGTGACGTGTTTATTTCGAGTCTGCTGATCGGCCTCCAGAGCTAGGCATAGTTTCTAAACAGCGCACTGAAACTGCTACTTGGGGTACAGATTACTATACTTTCTGGAAGAGGAGGCTGTATAGAGAGAGACGAGTGGGGCATGAAGAGGATTGTCTAGTCCGACTTGATAGTATTTAATTTTTGTTAACATTTGATGTATGAAGATCTTAAACACATCCTGAGGATGACAACTTGTTTCTCGAAACGTGTCGTTTGATAAGTAATTCATCACTATTTAAAAGTAATTGGGCCGAAGTTTAATATTCCATTAATTACTTAATGATCACGACCTTACCTACAGTTACAATTAAAAAACTTAATTGGTGGAATGGTGCCTATGTGAGTGAAACTACTTTTCCTCGTTCTAGAGCTTTATCTCTCAAGATGGGGGTCGGAAACCCCAAAGGGGTTGCGAAATAGCCTAATCAATAATGAAATCATTTACTACAAACATTTTAGATACAATAAGTATACATGTAAAGAAAAGAAATTAATGTGATGGTAGCATTTGTTTTTCATTTAAAACGTTAGAAACAAACAAAGGCAAATTGTTTTCGCGCAATAAAAGACAATTCGAGTATTTAGTTTCGTGTATTTACCACGTCTTTATGAATTCACATTTAAGTCTTTAAAATGTGAAAAATACATGAGCCAAGTAAAACAACAACATACACCCACTATTCTGTAAAAACATTAAGAATGGCGTTTGTTTATCCTAGAAAAATATTATTAATTCCTCTTGCAGTGCCAATACCGAGGTTAATACTACCCCTCGTGGTATCTATCTAACTTCTCTGTATGGAAAAAAAGATAATTTTCATTTTCGTCCAACAGGTTCGCAAAGGATTTGAGGTTTCATGGCTTTTTGGTCCAGTATATATCTGTGAAGGAAGTTATGCGTCCATTGCAGCTTTGGTGCAAGACGATCTTTTAATAGTTTCATTAATAAACTATTCCTTCCTGTCATCGCCATTTGCACCATCAGCGCTTACTGCAATACATTTTGTCCAGTCTACGTTTGCCACTAGCTTCACAAAAAACATCAAAAAGACATTTTCCTGTTGCATGAGCAGTTACTGTTTTGCCAAACGACATATTTTATTTGACTGATGTGTCCCTATCACATTTAATCTCATAAAACGTAAGAACTGAGACATGTTTGCTACATCTGTTTATTCGTCAAACTCAGTACTAAGAAATTCACTTGAACTCACAGTATAATCTGACAGAGAACATCGTCAACCATGTCACCGATTTGGCCCTCATACTGTTCCGTTAGAATGCGGAATTTTTCTTTTTTCAATTTTTTCGTTTCTTTTCTGACCATATCAGCTATAGAAGCAATATAAAGTTTTCGGCCACTGTATTGGGTTTAGACATCTTAGCTACTCTTAATGTTAGGAGAAAAGATGCTTCAACTACACTTTTATCAGTATTGCTTGACCTACAAATTGAAGTTTGTTGATTTCTCAAGGTGTGTAATTTTCTTTCGAAAACTTCCAGTGATATATTTTTATGAGCCGAACGTTTACTTTCCAAGTGTCGAACTAGTTTCGACAACTTTATGCTTCACTGGAGAGAACTTGAAAGCAAACAACGCACTGTGGATTTCCATCCAGTGAGGTGAAACCATAATTTAAATAACCATCATAGTACAACTTTGTCTTTTTACCAACCACTTCACTGGATGTAAATGGCTCATTTCGTTTTTTCTCATCAGTTTCACGGTTGAACGCACACTGCAATAACAGGTCCTGACGCAAGTTTCGCCTTCGAAACTTACTGAAATTGGGCAATCGCAAGTGGCTCTTTTGCTCTAGTACAGCATGACTAGTTCAAATGCATCCATATGCATGTTCAAACGTGCTCTCACAGCGAGTATTACCTATAGAAGGGCACCACATTACAAGGAGCACGTATATATCAATTTGAAACATTGCTCGTTTATGTACATGTCATATACGCATGTTCTTACGCGTCGCTATGAACACAGCAGCATAAAGTAATAGGAATAGTCGTGTTAATTTTTTTTACTAACGCTATTTTCTTAATGTACAAAGTTACTGCTATGTAAAGGTGTAACGTTAAGTAAGGGGTGTCGGGGGGGGGGGGGACAGGTTGCTGACTATTAGTTTTATTTATATTTGCTATTGGGAGGGTGTGGGGTCGCCGAGCTAAAGAGGTCGAGAAGCGCTGTCCTAGAGTAATAATGAACAGCTGCAGATCAAGTTGCCCTAAACACAAAATTGTACCGAGATTACCTTGAAGTACGTTGACTTGTTTATTGTCGTGGTCGGTACAACTGTAATCGCGACCCCTGACGGAAGAGTGAGTTCCTTTCACAGGCGCCCCCGTTGGCTGGAGGGCTTTGACCGCGGGAGTCCACTTCGCTGCCCCGCGCCCCGGAGCTGCAACCGCCTCGGCGGCAATGTCGGCGCTTCACGCGATCCTGCGCGGCAAATTGCTCGCTTCCTGACGCCGTCCACTTCCAATCCCTCTCTGGCCGCGCCGCAGCGCTGCCGCCTCCTCCTGTCTTGAGAGCTTCTTCGCCACATCGGTGTAGTACCACCGTCACTCAGAGTATCGGTACCGTTCTAAAGGGAAAGTTTACCTTGACTGTCAGATGTATATGTATTTGAGATGTGCCAAAAAATTTTCCAATGTGTGTGAATTCCTGAGGGACCAAACTGCTGAAGTCATCGGTCCCTAGACTTACGCACTACTTAATCTAACTTATGCAAAGGACAACACTCACACCCATGCCCGAGGGAAGAAAAAAATGGTTCAAATGGTTCTGAGCACTATGGGACCTAACGTCTGTGGTCAGCAGTCCCCTAGAACTTGGAACTACTTAAACCTAACTAACCTAAGGACATCACACACATCCATGCCCGAGGCAGGATTCGAACCTGCGACCGTAGCAGTCCCGCGGTTCCGGACTGAGCGCCTAGAACCGCTAGACCACCGCGGCCGGCCCGAGGGAAGATTCGAACCTCCGGCGGAAGGCTGAGATGTGCTGTTTTATCTCAGTTTATTGTATCGATCAGACTTCTAAATTAAGTACTGTTTTGTAGCTTTGAAAGTACACTACTCTTCGTTTCAAGCCCCAGCAAGGGATACTCGATGAGAGCGCCCTTTTCTCATAAAGAGGGTGATTCAGCTGCCCCTACGTACAGGTTTTATGCAACCTGCAACGTCTTCAAAAACCACGCCCAAGATTTTCATATTCTCTCTCTCACAATGCACAAATTATTAATGTTACAGAAAAAATGAACAGGTCTTTTTTATAGGAAATTTAATGAAGTTAAATTTTCCATTGGGATATGCTTTTGCTGGAAACCTTGGTTCTTGAGTCATCCAAGAAAAACGCTTTTCAAGGTCACTTTTGTACGTTATTTTTTTTTAATAATTCCAAAACAAAGGCCTTCACGAATCCGAGAACCAAATTTAACTACATTAAATTTCGTAAAAAATCTTTCTGTTAATTTACTCTGTAGGGTATATAGTTTGCGTTTGACGAGCAAGAGAACATGGAAATATTGCAAGTGATTTTTGAATGCGTTCTGCGTTGCGTAAAACCCATAGGTATGGGTAGCTAAATCGCCCTGTATACGCAGGATGAACCAGAACTTCTCTGACGAACTGAGAGAGGTGGTAGTATACACCACAAAAAAAAAGAAAGATCCAGTAAACACGGGCTCAAAAATGCGTACCTAAACGGTTATGAGTTCTTGTTAGATAGAAGATGTTTGTTTCACAGTAAAGAAGATGAACAAGTGCTCATATCTCTTGATGTATGCATTTTGGAGCCAATATTTACTAAACATCCTTTTCCTGTTTTGGCCCACGTATGCATGCATATATTTCTATTGATGACAGGACGGTGTACTGAACCATATTGCGTCAGTATTTAAGTCATTTTCAGACTAATGACTACAGCCATTGGTAGTAGTATATTGAAGGTTACTTACCACATCCAAATATGTGTGGCAACAGTAAGCCACTAATGCTTATTTTGCCTTGAGCAGCAGGTCAGGTGCTGAATAGTGAACACTTGGATGCAAAACGGTGAGCATAAACGGACAGTGCAGTTACGGCTATACATAAAACATCAGCTCGTTAAGTTTCTGACATGTTCGTGGGATGACTGTTAGACGCAGACAAAGAACAACAAACACACTGACTGTCCTTATACAGTTGCATCCTGCATATATACACTGAAGGGGAACAAATCGCAAAACTAAAAAGGAGTCATACAACATAAACGAAAGTTAGACGGCGCGTTTATAGATCTGAAATATGATGTCTACTCAAATTTCGCTCCAGTCGAATAACAGTGGAGCTAGTGGCGCCACTACGATGACGCAAGTCAGGTTTGATTAAACACACGCTGTAGCGGTCGTGAGCGCTAGTTAGCTGCGAGAATGCACGTGGTGAGTTGATAATAGTCAAAAACGCCTTTAAGCCGATAAACATGCCATTATCAACACCTCGCTGAGTTTGAACAAGGTTGGGTAATAGGGCTACGAGAAGCAGGTTATTCCTTCTGCGATACTGCAGAAAGACTCGGCAGGAATGTAGCCACTATTCGTGACGGTTGGCAGCTGTGGTCACGCGAATGTACGGTCGTTAGAAGACAGGGCTCCAGACGGTCCCGTGGTATTACCTAGGGGGATGAACACAGCGTTCGGCATATGGCTCTGTCGCATCGTACTGCATCAGCAGCAGCAATATGAGCAGCAGCAGTCGGCGCCACAGCGACACAGCGAATTGTTACAAATCGGTTACTTCAAGGACAGATCTGAGCTAGACCCCCTGTAGCGTGCATTCCTCTGACGGCAAACCACCGCTATTTGCGACTTGAGTGTTGTCAAACGAGAGCTCATTAGAGGGAAGGGTAGAGATCTGCTGTGTTATCCGATAATAGCTGCTTCTGCCTCTGTGCCAGTGAGGGACGTGTGGTGGTTAGGAGGCCAGTCGAGAGCCTGCAAGCAAACTATTTGTGTCACAGACACACTGGACCTACAACTGGAGTTATGGTATGGAGTGCGATTTCATACGACAACAGGAGTACTCTCGTGATTATCCCGCAAGTCCCGACTGCAAATTTGTGCATTGATCTGGAAATTCGACCTGTTGTGTTGCTAACATGAACAGCATTCCACGGGTTGTTTTCCTACAGTATAATGCTCGCCCACGTACTGCTGTTGTAACCAAACGTGCTCTATAGACCGTCCAAATGTTGCCATCACCCGCTCGATTTCCAGATCTGTCTCCAATCGAAGGCATTAGGGACTTCATCGGACGACAACTCCAGCGTCATCCACAAACGGCATGAACCGTCGCTGTATTAACCTACCAAGTGCAACAGGCACGCACTCCAGCCCAAAACTCACATCCGGCACCTGCGCAACACAGTACAAGCACGTTTCCAGGCTTGCATTCTACATTCTGGCGGCCACACAGGTTGCTAATGTACCAGCATTTTACATTTGCAGTAGCGTATCTCGCGCTTACATTAATCTGAACTCTTGTAATGTTAATCACCAAACTATCTTATCTAGACAAATGCGTTCCCAAAATTTCATTTTCTGCATTGATTATTTTTTGGTTTCGTGACCTTTTTCCGTCAATATACATATACAGGGTGGTCCATAGATAGTGACCGGACCCAATATCTCACGAAATAAGCATCAAACGAAAAAACTACAAAGAACTGAACTCGTCTAGCTTGAATGGGAAAGTACATGGCGCTACGGTTGGCCCGTTAGATGGCGCTGCCATAGTCAAACGGATATCAACTGCGTTGTTTTAAATAGGAACCTCCATTTTTTATTACATATTCGTGTAGTACGTAAAGAAATATGAATGTTTTAGTTGGACCACTTTTTTCGCTTTGTCATAGATGGCGCTGTAATATTCACAAACTTATAAGTACGTGGTATCACGTAACATTCCACCAGTGCGGACGGTATTTGCTTCGTGATACATTACACGTGTTAAAATGGACCGTTCACCAATTGCGGAAAAGGTCGATATCGTGTTGATGTATGGCTATTGTGATCAAAATGCCCAACGGGTGTGTGCTATGTATGCTGCTCGGTGTCCTGGACGACATCATCCAATGTCCGGACCGTTCAGCCACATGTGAAACAACAACCACAAACTGCAACAAATCATGATGACCAAGTAGGTGTTTTAGCTGCTGTCGCGGCTAATCCGTAAATCAGTAGCAGACAAATTGCGCAAGAATCGGGAATCTCAAAAACGTCAGTGTTGAGAATGCCATATGAACATCGATTGCACCCGTACCATATTTATATGCAATAGGAATTGCATGGCGACGACTTTGAACGTCGTGTACAGTTCTGCCTCTTTGCACAACAGAAATTGCGGGACGATGACAGATTTTTTGCACGCGTTCTATTTAGCGACGAAGCGTCATTCACCAACAGCGGTAACATACACCGACATAATATGCACTATTAGGCAACGGAAAATCCACGATGGCTGCGACAAGTAGAACATCAGCGACCTTGGTGGGATTATGTATGATGCGTCATTATGGGAGGAAGGATGATTGGCCCCCATTTTATCGATGGCAATCTAAATGGTGCAATGTATGCTGATTTCCTACGTAATGTTCTACAGATGTTACTACAAGATGTATCACTGCATGATAGAATTGCGATGTATTTCCAACACGATGGAAGTCCGGCACATAGCTCGCGTGCTGTTGAAGCGGTATTGATTAGCATATTTCATGACAGGTGGATTGGTCGTCTAAGCGCCATACCATGGCCCACACGTTCACCGGATCTGACGTCCCCGGATTTCTTTCTGTGGGGAAAGTTGAAGGATATTTGCTATTGTGATCCACCGACAACGCCTGACAACATGCGTCAGCGCATTGTCAATGCATGTGCGAACATTACGGAAGGCGAACTACTCGCTGTTGAGAGGAATGTCGTTACACATATTGCCAAATGCATTGAGGTTGACAGACATCGTTTTGAGCATTTATTGCATTAATGTGGTATTTACAGGTAATCACGCTGTAACAGCATCCGTTCTCAAAAGTGATAAGTTCACAAAGATACATGTATCACATTGGAAGAACCGAAATAAAATGTTCAAACGTACCTACATTCTGTATTTTAATTTAGACCACCTGCCTGTTACCAACTGTTCGTCTAAAATTGTGAGCCATATGTTTGTGACTATTACAGCGCCATCTATCACAAAGCGAAAAAATCGGTCCAAATAAAACATTCATATTTCTTTACGTACTACACGAATATGTAATAAAAATGGGGGTTCCTATTTTTAAAAAAAACGCAGTTGATATCCGTTTGCCCTATGGCAGCGCCATCTAGCGGGCCAACCATAGCGCCATCTGGTTTCCGCCTTCAAGCTAAAGAAGTTTCGTTCTTTGTAGTTTTTTCGTTTGACGCTTATTTCGTGAGTAATTTGGCCCGGTCACGATCAGTGGACCACCCTGTATATACAGCCTCTACTTGACTCTGCCTGAGATGTCGCTGGTCGGCGGTCGCAGAAACTCTCGGGCTTCCGCCAACGAAAGCTGAGTGCGGCACTTGGTGCCCAGCAGAGCTGCTGGTTGCCGCATTACAGCCAAAGCGCTGTCCAGCATGCGATCGGCGGCCGCAAGCCGGAAGACCCGGTAACTTCTCATAACGCTGCCTCCCCGATGTAATCTGCGGCGGCACGCGAGGGAGTCGTGCCGTGCCCCAGAAAATAAAAGCAACTCCGGGATTAAAATTAACGATAGACGAGCTGCCAAGCTACAGAAACGCCGCCCAAGCAGTTCGCAGGGAAACTCTCGCCAATCGGGACTATATTTGGCTACTTCAATTATATTGCACACTGTAGCAAATTTCAAAAGACTGCACTCGCTGTTAAGCTCATTGATCTACAATATTTACGCTTTGGACTTTGGTATCACTGTAGCTTCTTTCGATACTGAACGGAATCCAACAAAATCTGACACACGTAAATCTCTGTCGTGTTTTAGTGTTCTGTTGTAGTGATTCGTAGAAACGACTAAAGCTTCGTGCCTTGGAATTGGCACTGTGTGTGTGTGTGTGTGTGTGTGTGTGTGTGTGTGTGTGTGTGTGTGTTTGTGCGCATGGACGCTAACCCGGTGGCAAGTTTCCAATGAATGTGCGCGACAGCATGCATTCTCTGCATCGCTAGTCCAGTTAAAAGCAGTTGGAAATCTCTGCCGTGTGTTCTGTACTCATCAGTATGTTAGAGAATTACGAGTGGAATCTGATGTTGCTGTGAGGCAGTAAACAGACATGCAGCACCTACTGACGACGGCCAGTCATATAACTATGCAGGATGCTTAATATGTAAGTTATTGACGCAGAGAGGAAAGATTGATCTGTATTTATCAGCATATCGAATTGGTCACAAAATAATACCTCTCATATTTACATAGGTTTTAAAATGGAGATGTGAGTGCTGCAATCTGTGCCCTTGGAAACATCGACTAATTATTCGGTAAGAATGGGTACGATTGAGATGTCTTTTCTTCAGGCGGGGATGGCAAACTTGCCTTTATCAAGAGCCAATCAAACTCACTACTGTACGGGTCACACTCTTCCCACAGTGCAAAGCTGAAGAAACTAGCGTGTCTGGATCTGGAAAGCTGCAGGTGGAGTAGAGTCAGTAATTGAAGTTTTAACCGGGATGGTTCTTCAGATCTGTTCAGTATTCTGAATGACTGTTTTTTCAAATGTTTTTGTTCACCATAAACGCTGACTTTCATGTATTACACGGTAGATAACAGAAACTGTGGCAAAAATAGTAAGAGTAAATGTCGACTTTATTGCGTGGTTGGTAAAATAAACCTCGCCATGAACAAATTTTGTGTGCTTCATTAATAAACTGCAGTACTAAGTCCCACTTTATTCTTTGGACCTTGTCAAACTAGCATCTTCTCAAACAACTTCCCAAACAATTCTGCCACGTGAGTGGGTCTATGTAGTAGAAATTTCATAACGTTTCTGCTGTGTCGAGACATAATCTTTTCGAAAAATCGCCTGAGGATCATTGAAACTGGCTATACATCAGAGAAAATTATCGATCTTTTAAATATATCAGCTTTTCGATTTGTCAAAAATGTGTTTATCTCTAAAAAACTGTATTCGAGATACGAAAGTTTTATTATCTACATTTTCCGTGTGAGAGCCCTGTCAATGTTTCACACAAAGATTCTGTCAAGAAATTTGTTTAATTTTTGTAGCTACAAATTTTATTATATTCGTTTCTTTTACAATATTGAAAACTTACAGACGTGAGTAACGATCTACAGGGTGATCACAAACAGTCTGAAAAGCCTGTAACGGTGTTGCAGAATAGGTTTCGCCCAGAAATTATTGTTAAGAAAAGAAATCGATACGTTGTGCCGAGTCATAGTTAATTAGCATTGAAATTAGGCAATAATGCCGTTGTAAGCGCAAAGGTTGTTGCACTTTGACTAGAGGCGCAGTCAGATTAAATCAATCACTTTTGTTTTATTTGTGAACGGGACAGTAGAAATTATGCAATGTCAGTGTACCAAAACTGACGGGTCCACAAAAGATTCACTGCATCGAGGTGAGACTAATACACTATGTGATCAAAAGTATCCAATCACCTGGCTAAAAATGGCTTACAAGTTCGTGGCGCCCTCCTTCAGTAACGCTGGAATTCAATATGGTTTTGGCCCGCCCTTAGCCTTGATGACAGATTCCACTCTCGCAGGTATACATTCAATCAGGTACTGGAAGGTTTCTTGGAGAATGGCAGCCCATCCTTCACGGGGTGCTGCACTGAGGAGAGGTATCGATGTCGGTCGGTGAGGCCTGGCACGGAGTCGGCGTTCCAAACCATCCCAAACGTGTTCTATGGGTGTCAAGCCAGGACTCTGTACAGGCCGGTCCATTACAGGGATGTTACCGTCAGATAATCACTCAGCCAAAGGCCCTGCATTATGAACAGGTGCTCGATCGTGTTGAAAGATGCAGTCGCCATACCCTAATCGCTCTTCAACAGTGGGAAGCAAGAAGGTGCTTAAAACATCAATGTAGGCCTGTGGTGTGATAGTTCCACGCAAATCAACAAGGGGAGCAAGGTCCCTCCATGAGAAACACGGTCGCACCATAACACCACCGCCTCTGAATTTTACTGTCGGCACTACACACGCTGGCAGATGACGTTAACCGGGCATTCGCCATACTCACACCCTGCCATCGGAACGCCACATTGTGTACTGTGATTCGTCACCTCACAACGTTTTCCCATGTTCAATCGTCCAATGTTTACGCTCCTTACACCAAGAGAGGCGTCGTTTGGCATTTACTGGCGTGATGTGTGGCTTATGAGCAGCCGCTCGACCATGAAATCTTAGTTTTCTCACCTCCCGCCTAAGTGTCTTAGTACTTGCAGTGGATTCTGAGGGAGTTCGGAATTCCTGTGTGATGGTCTGGACAGACGTCTGCCTATTACACATTACGACCCTCCTCAACTGTCGGCAGTCTCTGTCAGTCAACAGACGAGGTCGGCCTGGACGCTTCTGTGCTGTACGTGTCCCTTCACGTTTCCACTTCACTATCATATAGGAAACAGTGGACCTATGGATGTTAAGGAGTGTGGAAATCTCGCTCACAGACGTATGACACAAATGACACCCAACCACCTGACCACGTTGCAAGTCCCTGAGTTCCGCGGAATGCCCCATTCTGCTCTCTCATAATGTCAAATGACTACTGAGGTCGCTGATTTGGAGTACCTGGCAGTAGGTGGCAGCACAATACACCTAATATGAAAAACGTCTGTTTTTGGGGGTGTCCAGATACTTTCGTTCACATAGTGTATGTTACATAAGCCAAAACTTGAGCCCACGATCGTATTAATCTAAACTTTTTATATAAAATTAGGCCTCGTGGAGAATATCGCGAAGAAAATGAACCACAAAGACGAAAACTGAAGGTACTTGAGTGAAAAACTACCACAATATAGTGAATAGAAAGTCAAAGAGGGTATCTTCCTTGGCTCACATATTCGAGAGCTTTACAATGATAAACATGACGTTGGGAATCTGAAGGGTTTTTGTTGTTATGGTCTTCAGTCCTGAGACTGGTTTCATGCAGCTCTCCATGCTACACTATCCTGTGCAAGCTTTTTCATCTCCCAGTACCCATCTAAAGGGTAAAGTGTTAAAATGCTTCCATGGTTCTCGGGTGTACGTCCTGATCCGACCGTCGAAAGGCCACGATACTTCAGCGGACAGGCGTACCGCCATCGTGAGGTGGTGCTGATGGAGGCCCGCGGTATGCATACCCACCGGTCCACGAGCTCAGGCCTCACCGACCCCGCGCCGTGCTAGGTGGCAGGGGTGCGTCAGACTGCGACGGTTCAGTGGGGAGTCTCATTTGGCTCCCACCCGCCGTCCCTTTCGCATCTCGCGTGTGGGTGTCACGTTCTCCTTTGATGGAGCATAGTAATGGCTTCCACGCCTTGCTCAGTTAGAAGCTAGAGTCGCTGTAGTACACAGTACAGCCGAGAATCATGGAAACACTGTATACTCCGGGAAAGCCTCAGATCACATAGTTTTAAAAATGTTTATTTCGACCTCAGACGATGTAAGAGTTCATAAAATTATAAATCTCTTTTGGGCGAATCGTTGTCAGGTTTTGGAAAGCTTTGCTGCGACGTGTGTGTGACAGCATGCCCATCTCCTCTGCCTCTCTGAAAAATGAGAAGCGGTCTCTGACGGACATGGCGAGCGATTTCATCAGGATGTTGGCAGCCATGGGGAAAAGAGATGTAAACTAGTCTGCTCCTAGTGTTTTAGCAGACTACTGGTAGATATCGTTAGGGAAGCTCCAGGTGTAAAGATGTGGGTGACAATCCAAGAGAAAAAGCGCAGTCCGCTTTTATATAGTTCAATCAAAAGTTATTCAGAATATCAGAACATTGACATTAAAAGTGAGTATAGAGCTGAGTAAATTGTATTCTAGCGGCATGTATTCTTGACTTCTTTACTCGTTACGAACTAATCAGTTGTCTGTGTATTTAATAATTCTGTGAGAGTCTATGAAACACACCGAAAATTCTGAATTTCTTTTGGGTTAATTTAACACATTTTTGAGCTAATGTTAATTGGACTTTGGCAGCGCAAGTAATTTCACATTATTCGATCGATTTATCCCCTCAGGGATTCACAATCATTAACAAATTTCTTATACTAAAAGGTTATAGGATATATTACTACTTAAATAAATACATGTATGTATGTATGTTAGTGGTATAAAACAGGACATGTGTTTTTGAAGCTGGACTTAAATATATCTTTTACTGGCTATTTTTTTAATATATTGTGCCCAAATAAATGCAGAAACACCAAATTTAAGTAATTTACTAATCTCAAATAAAAATTTGGTCCAGAGTTTTACTATAGGCAAAAAATAGTAGCGCAATATTCGTACGGTTGACGTGCTATGTTCCTCCTATCGTGTTCTCCTTAATTCCCTCCAGTTGCGAATGCGTTGTTCACAGTTGCATGCGAATAGTAGTACTGTGCTTCAACACGACTCGAACTCTTCGAAGAGTTAACACCAGAGCTCCAGAAATCTCAGGCTTTCTTCGAGTGGGAGAGTCTAGGTTCATGCTCGCCCTGTAGGGAAGTGAACTTCCAGCAACGCACCTCTCGATGTGACAGACGCCATATTGATTTCGTCTTATTTCCCTGTTTTTGTAGCGAGTGGTTATAATTAAAGTGCAACTACTCACAGAGACTGAGCGTGGGCTGTAATTATCGTATGGCAGCAAAACTTCGTACATATGCTAATGCATTAAGGTGTAATCGATTTAAGCTGGGAAAAATTAGTCGTTATTTAGGCCACTAGGTGCAAATTTGGGTCTGTGGACGCAAGAAAGGCGTATAGAAGCATTTCCATAAGTAATGGACTAAGAATGAAACGTGGGAAGAATAGATCAAAAAAGTGACAAAAGTCATAATGTTGACTTTATTATTAACCGCAATAGCTAGTCAAATGACATGGTGGATGTCATACCGTCATACAAATAGTGTACACAGCCGAATTTGCACCTGGTGGGCAAAATTGGAATTAATTTCTATTTAGCGCAAATCGGTTCCTCATTAGCGCGTTAACATATCTACCAAGTTTAGCTGCCATACGTTAATTACAGCCCATACCTGACCTCCAAGAGCAGCTGTACCTTAATTTTAACCACCTGGTTTATAACTTGTAGTATGCCATTTCAAGGCAATGGCGCATTGAATATTTATCACGAACAGGTCACCCTTGGTACAGTGTCTCATAATTAAATGTCAGTTAGTGTTGCATCGGCGATAAAAGCCCTCAGGACAACGATGAACAACACTGAAGCCGAAAGCTGCACCTCTTCGGCATACTGTAGTGATTGAGGACGTGGATGGTGGATTTGAAGGGATTAAGTTCCCATCTTCCTTCATACTAATTTCTTCTTTCTTTTTTTATCCTTGCGTTTTAACACGGTCTGGGACGTTATTATGAATGTAATACAAGAAGGTTCTGCAATATCTTATGTCATTTACACGTAAGAACGCGCTCTCTCAGGAATGAGTTGCGTCGATTTTGGGACTTCTGCCTTACCAGAAAACGAAGGATGAAACTGCTGCGACTGAAACGAACAGCAATGACATTTATAGCCCCTACTCGCCACAACTGTTGACTGACTTTTCTCTCGAATATTTCGCGGTTGCCAAGGGTGTTGTTATATAGAAACCTAAAATGACAGCTCAAATTGCTGTGGCAGAAATATTTAGCTGTTTTATCTGCAATATACGAGTGTATACAAGGGTTTACTCATTCGTGAGAGAAGATGTTGTCAGGAACACGTTCGGCGAACTTTATATGTGCTGTTGGCCACAAACACATCATTTTGACGTCACTTCCGAGTAAGTCGACCGTGTGAATACCTTCTGCCTGTTCGAGCTTTCAATCGCCACAGGATCTAGCGACGTCTGTGACGTGTGGTAGCGTTATAAATATAATATGGATTTAAATTATGCAAATAACCGTGAAACACGTAATGCAGGATCTTACAGAAGACAGGTCAAAAGTAAACACAGCCACTGACTAATATATAAATGATACCAATCTAATCCTCGATCTTTAGCGCGACCTGTAATTTGTTAGTACTACACGGTCAAGTCACATTAATGTCACAGCCTACCTCTGTTCCACGTCAACGCGCAATAAACACAAACGGCAGTTGGCAGCACTAGCAGTGGAGGGAATATAAAGCTTATCGGGGGCAGGCGGAAAACAGTGCCGTCGTGGTTGTAATGCGGAAACGAAGCGATTTATCTGTCGTCGAAATAGGTATGATCATTGGCTTTTGGTCAAGGTTAGAAATATTTATGAAGCGACAAAGTTGGTGAACGCTAAGTTTGTAAACCGATCACCTGCCGCCGTGCTTAAACTACGCCTCGCGTGACAAAATAGTGCCATCAAAGACCGGCGTTATTTATCCTAGCGATGGTAATTAATTTAATGTGCTTTATTTAATTTACTGGGCATCCTAGTTTCATCTAATCGTTATCTTCCTCTTTTTGAGGAAATGGCTCTGAGCACTATGGAACTTGACTTCTGAGGTAATCAGTCCCCTAGAACTTAGAACTACTTAAACCTAACTAACCTAAGGACATTACACACATCCATGCACCAGACAGGATTCGAACCTGCGACCGTAGCGGTCGCGCGGTTCTAGACTGAAGCGCCTTGAACCGCTCGTCCACACCGGCCGGCGGAGATGATTAAATACTGGTAATTTTTACACATTATTCTAATATGTGAAGAGTAATCGGAATGCTCATTTGCACCTCATTTGGTACACTATGTAATCAAAAGTCTCCGGACACCTGGCTGAAAATGATTTACAAGTTCGTGGCGCCCTCCATCGGTAATGTTGGAATTCAGTATTGTGTTGGCGCATCCTAGTCTTGATGACAGCTTCCACTGTAGCAGGCATACGTCCAACCAGTTGCTGGAAGGTTTCGTGGAAAATGGCAGCCCATTCTTCACGGAGTGCTGCACTGAGGAGAGGTATCGACGTTGGCGTTTCAAAACATCCCAAAGGTTGTCTATAGGATTCAAGTGAGGACTCTGTACAGGCCAGTCCTTTACAGGGATGTTATTGTCGGGTAACCACTCCGCCACAGGCCGTGTATTATGAACAGGTGCCCAATCCTGTTGAAAGATGCAATCGCCATCCAGGAGTTGCTCTTCAACAGTGGGAAGCAAGGAGTTATCAATGTAGGCCTGTGCTGTGATAGTGCCACGCAAAACAAGGTGTGCAAGCCCCTCCATAAAAAACACGACCACACCATAACACAATCGCGTCCGAATTTTGCTGTCGGCAGTGCACACTCTGACAGATGACGTTCACCGGGCATTCGCCATACCCACATCCTGCCATCGGATCGCCACATTGTGTACCGGCAGTCGTCACTCCGCATAACGTTTTTCCAGCGTTCAATCATCCAATGTTTACTTTCCTTACACCAAGCGAGGCGTCGTTTGGCATTTACTTGCGTGATGTATGGCTTATGAGCAGCTGCTCGACCATGAAATGCAAGTTTTCTCACCTCCCGCCTAACTGTTATAGTACTTGCAGTGGATGCTGATGCAGTTAGGAATTCCAGTGTGATGATCTGGACAGACGTCTGCCTATTGCACATTACGATCCTCTTCAAGTCCCTGTCACTCAACAGACTAGGTCGGCCTCTATACTTTTGTACTGTATGTGTCTATTCAAGTTTCTACTTCACTGTCACATCGGAAACAGTGGAGCTAGGGATGTTTAGGAGTGTGTAAATCTCGCGGACATTTGTGTGACAAGTGACACCCAACCACCTGACCACTTTCCAAGACCGTGAGTTCCGCGGAGCGCCCCATCTGCTCTCTCAGGATGTGTAATGACTACTGAGGTCGCTGATATGGAGTACCTCACACAATGTACCTAATATGGAAAACGTATGTTTTTGGGGTGTCCGGATACTTTTGGTCACATAGTGCATATCATTAAAGTCGCTAACAACAAATAAAAGAAACTACATTGTGTTGACAGTCGAATTCAGAAGGACAGTACTTTCAACTTTGACTATTACCTTTACATAAAAATCACCATAAATGATTATGTACAAGTACTGTATAAGAACACTTATTGTAAATTACTTTAAATCAACGTCAGTTTGTGCGGTGATAGAATTTATTACCATTTACAAAAGAATGTCACAAAACTGTCAAATTTCGAGCATTCAAGAAGAGCCATAGCTTCCACTCGCGCCACAAGATCAAAAGTCACGTGGTTTCTCGAGCACCACTCGGTTCTGTATCGAGATATGCAGTGTATGGGGAAATCTCGAGCTCGTTCGATCGCACGCATCGGTTGTGTAGCTCTTGCAAATGGTAGTCATCACTGGGTGAATGGTTTGCGAATGCTCTTTGTCTTGTGTCCGCTTTGATTTTCTCCGGTGTAAGCGAGTGTTAGGAGAACAAATGGTCGGCAGACGGAGCTGTGTACAGAGGGCGTGGTGGGAACTGTACGCTGGCCGACGCGGCTCCTGGATGCCTGGCTCGCGGCTCAACCTGCCGCCCCACCTCTCGGGGGTTCCCCGCACCTTGCGCGGCAGTATCCGGAGCCTCTCAGCCGTCCCTGGGCGCACGCCGGTCTCCGGAATCCAGCCGTCTGGAACGCGGCTCAGCCCGCCTGCAGTGTTGACTCGACGCCTGCACTCCTGTGACGTCCTCCCGTCAGCGCTGCTCCCTGTAGGCGCCCACCTTCTCTTCCTGGTCACGTTCTGTGCCTCCGAGCCGCTAACTCCTTCCACATGCGCACTGAGTTCGTAGTCGATTTCCCGGCACGTCGCACAACCCAAAGCTGAATCTCTGCGCACAGTGCCCTGGAATTGGTTCGTCAGTGCTGTCGAATGTGGTGTGTCTTTTTGCAGTCGGGGATGCGCGAAAAAATCTTCCACGAAAATACGCTTCATAGATTTTAGTCTTTTGTTTGCGATTTGGTAGCAAACAAAAGACGCCATTCGCGTTTGAGGTTCAAATTTGGAACTTTCACAGAGTTGACGATACAACTCAGTTAGCATCCCAAACGAGCTACGAATACTTTTATTTTCTTTGTGCGATTATTGCCATGGCCAAAGCTCTCTCTGGTTAGCACCGGATTCTGCCGGCATTTTCTGACGGTTGCAGATGTTTCGTTCACTCAAGCAACAATGGCAGTCTCCAAGGCCGCAATGCGAGTGGGTGGAGTATTGAGAAATCGTTTTAGCATTGTTACAGGATTCAGACAAGGAGACGCTCTCTCTATAATGCTGTTCAATCTGCTTCTTCAAGCAACCCTGTGGAAGCTTCAAATATCCCGTTACACATGCAAAACGGCAACTTAAATATGTGTATGTGCACATCATTCAGCAATTATTAGTAGAAGTGTTTCTTTAGAGAGAATAAATTGTGAGTTGAAAGTAGCCACACAACCTACGTACCTTGATATCAATAAAATAAAGACGTGGAACACGCATCACACCAGGAAGGGAAGTAACAACTTGGATAATCTATCAGCAACAGGCCTCAGTTTTGAACATTTGCAAAACTATGACTACATTGGCCTCTAATAGTAAAAGGAAACGTCCCATGTAATCTGAAATATAACTACACATCATATGCGGCAATAGATGCTTCCACGCGTTTAAGAAATTATTAGCCTCGAGGTTACTAAAACAAGTGACACTGCAAATATATAGGGTCATGATCAAGTCGTTTGTAAACTAAAGACGTGAAAATAGACATTAATGAGTACTGGTGTCCAGCAGATCAGGACATTTGAGCACAAGGGTCCACACGAGATCTATGGGGCAATCAAGATAATGATGTTTTCCGGAAATCTATTTAGAACTCAGAGTTTGAGATTTTCATACAATGAGCTGACAATATGAGATTAATAAAAAGTAGGAGATTAGGCTACGTTGGACGTGTCCTTAGGCTGGAGGCCATCTGGAAGAAGAGAGGTCGCCGAGCGGTTCTAGGCGCTACAGTCTGGAACCACGTGGCCGCTACGGTCGCAGGTTCGAATCCTGCCTCGGGCATGGATGTGTGTTATGTACTTAGGTTGGTTCGGTTTAAGTAGTTCTAAGTTCTAGGGGACTGATGACCTCACCAGTTAAGTCCCATAGTGCTCAGAGCCATTTGAACCATTTTTTGAAGAAGAGGGGAAGGAATTTCACGTAAGTGGTGAATAGACGATACGGAGGAATACGTAAAATCTCTTGGAGTTAGAGAACGGCGGAGAACCGCACTCCAGAGGGCATAACGAAAGAAACTTGTTGAAGAGGCTAAGACCCAAGCAGGATGTAATGTCCTAAGGTTACTGCTGACTGTTACGTAGCTGGAGAGTGTTGCAGTGGAGGGTACGTCAAGGGAATTATCAGATAGTGTCACAGCTAGAATTATGTTCAGTCAGTAGTTTGGAAGCTGATCTTCTGATAGAATCTAACAAAATCTTAATGAACAGAAATGAGACACATTTACTTGTTCTGTTGTTAAAGCTGTGAATTCAGATAAATCCTTATCCTTTATGAATCCACAGCTTTAACACAAAAAATCACTTATCTCAAATAATAAAAGTGTTGAGAGAGGACAATTTACTCTCTCACCTATTTTTCATATAAGGAAAATTATTAAAGATTTTGTTACAACCTTACGTGCCTTGAGCGTGACTCTAGAAAGTAGCGGCCAGAGCAGATGTTGATGGAGCCTGGTAGGGCGCTAAAAGCATGAGGTATTTTTATGGTTCTTAGTTCATAGAAATGGCAAGTTGGAAGTTGAAAGCAATTGGCAGCGAGCCCATCTCTCAGTAAGTCTTGCCAAACAGGCCCACAGCCCTACAGGGCAGACAGAACAGCCCCTAGTTCAGACAGGTCTCCAGCAGGACAATGCCACTATACCTGCATTGAAGGGATGGACTGAAGGGGCGCAGATACACGTGGAGTCGTAAACCAGGCATTGTGTGCAAAGCCACGCGTAATAAAAATTCACAAGTTTTCTTGTTCGCCGATAGTGCAAACAGGCCTGTGACTCACTTCCATCGGCCACGTCGGTCATATAAGAAACTCTGGCGTCTCAGAAACGTTTAGAGATAGAATATTTATTACACCTCATACCTAGGACTAACATGTTCGAAGGCACAGGCAATTTAGATAAAGATCGATAAAATTTTATCTGTCGGTTGTTGCCGCGGGAAGCTGAGCGATTTCCGAGAAAAACATCTACTCCCTCCACGAAAACTTTTTCCAGAGACGTAGGTTTCTTAACTCTTGCGCTGGTTCGTCATGAGCTTACGCTGTGTAGGAGGGGAGATTTAGCGCCTCTGAAGCCCTGTGATTGGCTCAAGACTGGGTGACGGAGAGGTCGCTCGTGCACTTTGCGGAAAAACGGAATTTTTATAACTGGAGAGGTGTGAGGCACTCCGGTTCTGGATTTCAGTGTGGAAGCAACATCTGGTCGAAGCTCTGGCATTCGTGATTGGTGATTGGGACCTGTCGTGAGACTGACTTCACTTGCAAGTAGTTAGACTGGAGAGTCTGTGGTGAAGTTCTTACTGTACAGACAGTGTGACTTGAAACGGCTTGGACTACTCGTTTCCCGAGGGCACACCTATTCGTTTTTGATTTAGCAGTCTTGACATTTGGTATCCTTGTGCGCTCTGTCATATAAGTGAGCCAAATTGGTCTTTGGTACGACCAGTGAACGGGTGTGTCACACACTGAAATCTACCGTGATTTCAGAACTCTGATAGAGAGTAAATTGCGATCTGTCTGCCTGATCGCTAGACCGTGAGATTTTGCATTTCTTTCATGGCCACGATCGATTCAAAGGTGCTGCCTTAAGCCTCGCCTCCGCCGCACACTTCTCGCCAGCTGCAAGTTACATCGCCGCACGAAGCAAACCGGTTAACGTACTGCTACTCCGGCCTTATAAATATAAACGTCTGCAGATTTGAACGATCGAAGTCTGATCATCATCAGATCAATTCAGATTGCGTTATCCACATTTTTAGGTTCAAATGGTTCAAATGGCTCTGAGCACTATGGGACTTAACATCTCAGGTCATCAGTCCCCTAGAACTTAGAACTACTTAAACCTAACTAACCTAAGGACGTCACACACATCCATGCCCGAGGCAGGATTCGAACCTGCGACCGTAGCGGTCGCGCGGTTCCAGACTGAAGCGCCTAGAACCGTTCGGCCACCGCGGCCGGCACATTTTTAGGGCCAGAGTACTTGACTCACTTCTGCCATCCAGGATCCTTGTCCATTGTTCTCTTAACCCAACTGTTTGTTGTTTACTGTATTCAATCAATAACCATAATTTATGTCTGTTTTTCTTTTAAAAAATAAATATTGTTAGTAAATTTTACTACATTCTCAATCATTTTTTATAGTCAGCACCACGGGTTAACTTCTATTGTGGCCTCCCATGCCAGGATGACTTTCATTGTGGCGATTCTGCCAGGTTAACTTTCAGTGTTACGCTGTATTTTTTAACCCAAAGTTCTGTGATTGATAATTTTTGGTTAGTGTATAAACTGACACCACTTTGAATGGTCAGAAAACTTGTTATTTTAATAAATATTTTTAAAAATTCCTACTGTTGCTCATTTTAATATAATACGTGCTACTTACGAAAATTATTTTTCTCTATATCTATATTTATATAGATGTATCGAGGTCTTTCGACGGTCGGATCCGGCAGTACACCCGAAAATCTCACCGCCATGAAACATTTCATCGAAGTGTTTATCTCTGAAAAGCTCTCGAATGTGTGAGCCAATGAAGATACCCTCTGTGACTGTCTACTCCCTATATTGTGGCATTTTTTATTCAAGTACTTACCTAACTTTGCATGAAAAGTGTAGATCAATACCTTTTGGGCTGAACTAGTGGCTTATGTAACACATTATTCTTACATGGTCACAGTGAATCTTTGCAGACCAGTCAGTTTTGGTACACAGAAATGCAGGATTCCTTCTGTCCCATTCATAAATGAAACAACAATATTTAATCCAATATGACCGGGTGTCTCGTCAAAGTGCAACTACATTAAGGTCATCGCAAACCTGCCACTGATGTTCACTGTGCTTGATGAGTTCAGTTCAGCATTGCATGTTTGCATAAGACACTTACATGTGAACAGCATACGTAGTTAGTGTTGAATGAAGTTCACTATCATAATGGAGATATACGAACCTTGGGAATAAATTTTTTTCTATTATCCTTAACATACTGAAATCTTTCTAAAACAAAAACTTGAGCAAACTTTCTGTTTTTGCGATATTCGTTATGAGCTCAATGGAATTGGTAAAAATTAGCTAATTTTACGCAATTTACATTTTCACTGTTGCCCGGTGTAATCGTCACACAGGATACAATACTGTACTGTTACAGGAACGATGAAAACTTTGAATTCAGAGATGACTATTTTGCTAGGCTAGCTCACCGTTTTCAATTACGTAAGAAAAATGGCTTAGGAGAAGAAAAATTTAGATATTTGAAATTTTATATAAGCGCGAAATACGTGACGGTAGTGCACTTAACACCGAATTGATTCCACTCTTTCTTAGCGTTATTACAAAACTTTGCACACATGTCGGTTTACGCTTTCAAATGGTTCAAATGGCTCTGAGCACTATGGGACTCAACTGCTGAGGTCATTAGTCCCCTAGAACTTAGAACTAGTTAAACCTAACTAACCTAAGGACATCACAAACATCCATGCCCGAGGCAGGATTCGAACCTGCGACCGTAGCGGTCTTGCGGTTCCAGACTGCAGCGCCTTTAACCGCACGGCCACTTCGACCGGCTGTTTACGCTTTCCAATGGCTTCTCATTCCAACTGAGGAAGAAACTTAAAAGCAGAATACTAATTACGGAAACCAAAATAATTTGAAGAAAAGTTGTTTGTAACTGGAGACATTTACGTTAGTAATTGTTTCACATTCCAATAGCTGATGTACATCTAATACTTCCTCATGTCTGCAGTGACACACGCGAAGTTTATTAAAGTATTTATAAACTTATTATTAAAGTATTTATAAGGAAGATAACCCCAATAAAATAATTTAATGAAACGTGAAATATACGTTCAACCCGTCATATAGGCTGTTTGATAAATCCATTATGCATTTTGTTAAAGGCCGGATAGAGCGGTCCCTAGTAAATGTTTTTATTTACCATTAACATCTCTAACACGCTGACAGTGATACCTCACCCATGTAACTACAGACGGCATGAACGTAAGGAAAGGTAGCGATCAAATCATTCGTATAATGGTTCAAATGGCTCTGAGCACTATGGGACTTAACAGCTCTGGTCATCAGTCCCCTAGAACTTAGAACTACTTAAACCTAACTAACCTAAGGACCTCACACAACACCCAGCCATCACGAGGCAGAGAAAATTCCTGACCCCGGCGGGAATCGAACCCGGGAACCCCGGCGTGGGAAGCGAGAACGCTACCGCACGACCACGAGATGCGGACCGTTCGTGTATTTTAAATTTAAATCAACGTAGCAGACACATATTGTCATTTGTTTACTTTGAAGAAAATTTACTGCGCTGTTCCATTTTAATGAAAGGAAATACAAACCTTGTGCTTAATTACTCTGTTCACGTCCGACTTAGAGATCTACGAATTTATCGTCTCTCACACATCCTCAAGACCACCTTTGAGTTCTTTGGCAGTTTTCTAGTGACTGCGCTTGTTTTCCTTCGGCATTTCGCCCTTAATCTCTTGAATCTCATAAGCGGCTTTGATGCCCGCCTCCACAGCTGAGTGGTAACCGGCACGGTAGCTCAGCGTGTTCGGTCAGAGAGCGGCCTGCTCTCTGTAATAAAAAAACTGAGTGAAAGAATCAACTACGAACTCCAACGGATGTTATGTGACATCCGTTCCGACCAAATACAACGAAGAATGATGAACTAAATGGAAAAAAAGTGTTCGGCGTGGCAGAATGCCATGCTCAATCCTCGCGTTCGATTCCCGGCTGGTTCGGACATTTTCTCCGCTCTAGAACTGGGTGTTGTGTTGTCCTCATCATCATATCATCTTCATCGACACGCAAGTCGCCGAAGTGATGTCAACTAAAAAGACTTGCACCAGGCAACCGGTCTGTCAGACGGGAGGCCCTCGCCACACGACTTATTTCAGCACCTTTGATGTCTGTATTTTTATATCACCAACATTACTTTCTCTTCACACCACTCCATCGCTCATTCAACTCATGTGCACAACAGAAGTAAACAAGACAGCAGACGAATGCTTTCTGAACTGCTCCCGCAAATTCCTTTGCTGGTTCACTGAAAGACCGACAATTAACGGAACACGACGAAGGACCAGCAATACGACTGAATTTGAGCATCGTAGAAAACTCGATTCCAGTATGTGAGCGTGGTGTTATGGTCCATGTCTTCAAGTACGTACGGAGAATGGGGAAACAGTTAACTTGAAATGATAATTAAATCGACACCCTAGCAGCAAACAGGCGTTGGTATACATCATTGGGGACATGTTGAAAATGTGTACCCCAACCGCGACTCGAACCCGGGATCTCCTGCATACATGGTAGACGCACTATCCATCTCAGCCATCGAGGGCACAGCGGGCAGTGCGCCTGCAGGGACTTATCCCTTGCACCCTCCCCGTGAGACCCACATTCCCAACATGTCCACACCACTATATTCGTAGTGCGTCTAAGAGATGTTTGCCCATCAGACTCGTTACGCGTGGCAGGTTAATCTACCAGGTCCCGTACCAGTTGGGGCATAGTTTGTGCGTTCGCACAAGAGGGTCAATATCCGGGTAGCCATATTTTCACTATATATGAAGGTATTATCTGTTCCCGAAAGAACAGATACCATTAATGCAATTTTAACTATATATGAAGGTAGTATCTGTTCCCGAAAGAACAGATACCATTGATGCATCAACAGATGCTACCTTTATATACAGTTAAAATATGACGACCCGGCCATTGACATTCGTGTGCGAACGCACACGCTATGCCCCAACTCGTACGGGACTTGGTAGATTAATCTGTCACGAGTGATGAGTGTGATGGACAAATATCTATTAGGCGCACTACGAATGTAGTGGTGTGGACATGTTGGGAATGTGGGTGCAAGGAATAAGTCCCTGCAAGCGCATTACCCTATGTGCCCTCGGTGGCTCAGATGAACAGAGCGTCTGCCGTGTATGCAGGAGAGCCCGGTCGGGGCACCCATTTTCAAAGTGTCTCCAACGATGTATATCAACGCCTGTTTGCAGCTAGGGTATCGATTAAATTATTACGTCATTCTAGAGAAGCTGCACGGTCATCAGTGGTATCTGTTCTTTCTGGAATAGATACTACCTTCATATATAGTTAAAACAGTTCACTTCCTTGACGGGGTGCGGAGTGATGACAACACACACACGTTACATACTGTTCACTGTCTACAACAACGGCAGCAGAGAGCAATTCAGTTTTCATTTTATCTACTAGGAGCGCGGCTGTCGCGCCACTTGACGAAGCGGTATACGAGATTAAATGTGTGAATCGGGCCCGAGGATCACCAAGGGTTGTTGGTGCGTGCGTTAGAGCCTCTAATTCACCTCACGTGATCTTAAGAAATTACCCTTTTTCGTAGCTGTTTGATCGACTTGATCAGAAACTACAAACCTGGCGTTCGGTTAGCTCTAGGTGGAGAGTAGCTCTGAGCGGCTGTGGGCTTTCCCCTCTTCGGAGCACCAGCAGCGGGCGTCCCTTACCCTTGTTTAGTACCACGGTGCAGCGCTTGAGATCGGGAGCGTGGTACCTGCCACTGCGGCGGATTCCGTTATCTGTTAGCGGCGAGTGTGTTGACAGCGCGTAATGAGCAGCGCTGTGATGTGCGGCGGGTGTGTTGATCTTGTTTACACGCGCCCCGTGGACCGCGCGCTGCCAGGAGTTAGGTGTTCGCCAGCACGCAGCCGATAATCACTAAGCGCGCATTAGCCGCGGTCGCGTCGCCGACGCCCGCTTAATCGGCTCGAGGCGAGTGCGGCGCGCGTATTTTTACCCCGGGCGCCGCCTCTAATGGAGCCGGCGGCCGGGCCACCAGCTGACGCCCGGCCCCGGGACACGCCAGCGGCCACCGGCTGCGGGCAGAGCCCCTCAAACCGTTGTAATCGGCCGGAAGACACCGGAAACCGCGCCGTCGGCCGCTACCGGCGCCAAATAAAAAGCGACAAAATCGCGGCGTACTGTCGATTTTCATTTCGACACGACATTTCCATTCAGAGAATTAAAACCTCCCGTTAACGTCCCTCGCAGCACATCAGGCTGTGACTGGCAATGAACGGAATCTGGCGTACGGTTTTACGCCGCCGACTGCCGACCGTGTCGCTTTTATTAATCCCTGTTCCATTTCCTGCTCGTTCGATCACAAGTTTCACTCAGTGAAAAAGCGAAGTCCCAACAGTAAAACACGTACTGTCTCTATTTCCGTTTCAAAAAAAAAAAAAAAAACGCAATAAAGACACCTTTCTACACTCATGCTCATAAATTAAGGATAACTGCAGAATGTGGTGCCACACAACGTGGCACTACAAAAAACTGGCGCTAATAGCATAGGCACATAGGTAACACACGCGACACAAATCTGTAAGTCCACGGTAATTTTGATACGTCGAGGAAACCGTCCCGAAACACATGTGCAACAAAACGCCACTGTCTCCTGCGCATGTACGCCGACATCAATATGAGATGTGATCACCATGCAGACGTACACAGGCCGCACAATGGGTTGGCATACTCTGGATCAGGTGGTCGAGCAGCTGCTGGGGTATAGCCTCCCATTCTTGCACCAGTGCCTGTCGGAGCCCTTGAAGTGCTGTAGGGGTTTGAAACGTGCAGCGATACGTCGACCGAGAGCATCCCAGACGTGCTCGTTGGGGATGGAGAACAGGCAGGCCACTCCATTCGCCTGATATCTTCTGTTTCAAGGCACTCCTCCACGATGGCAGCTCGGTGGGACCGTGCGTTATCGTCCATCAGGAGGAAGGTGGAACCCCCTGCATCCCTGAAAAGGCGGACATAATGGTGCAAAATGACGTCTCGATACACCTCACCTGTTACAGTTCTTCTGTCAAAGACATGCAGGGGTGTACGTGCACCAATCATAATCCCACCCCACACTATCAAACCACGACCTCCATACAGGTCCCTTTCAAGGACATTAAGGGGTTGGTATCTGGTTCCTGGTTCACGCCAGATGAAAACCCGGCGAGAATCACTGTTCAGACTGTACTTCGACTCGTCCGAGAACATAACCTGCGACCACTGTTCCAATGACCATTTACTGTGTTCTTGACACCAGGCTTTACGGGCTCTCCTATGACCAGGGATCAGTGGAATGCACCTTGCAGGTCTCCGGGCGAATAAACCATGTCTGTTCAGTCGTCTGTGGACTGTGTGTCTGGAAACAACTGTTCCAGTGGCTACGGTAAGGTCCCGAGCATGGCTACCTGCAGTACTCCGTGGCCGTCTGCTGCCACTGATGGTGAGATATCGGTCTTCTTGTGGTGTTGTACACTGTGGACGTCCCGTACTGCAGCGCCTGGACACGTTTCCTGTCTGCTGGAATCGTCCCCATAATCTTGAGATCACACTTTCTGGAACACGGAGGGGCCGTGCTACGACATGCTGTGTTTGACCAGCCTCCAGTCGCCCTAGTATTCTAACCCTCATAACGTCATCAATAGGTGTTCTTTAGCCATTTTCAACACACAGTCACCATTAGCGCATCTGGAAACGTCTGCATACTTACTCGCTGCAACGTACTCTGACATGCACCATCACACCTCTGCGTATGTGGACTGCTGCCAGCGCCACCGTGCGATGAACGGGTCGCTCAAAAAGTTTTTTTCATACCATTTCATAGGCGTTCAGTACGCCCCCGTGAGATGCACGGTATATGTCAATCGCTATTCAAATTGTTCCCACACTGCAGCGGGCATGTCTTGAATCACTACTTCCACAGCTACTGTTAATAATATCTCTCAGTTAATTAACTGTCGTTGGTAACGAAGGCATATAAAGAGGGTCTTTCATAAACCCCCACAATAAATAATCACATACAGTCAGGTCCGGTGACTTTCTAGTCAGATTCCAATTCCAGAAAGCGAAGTAACAGCTGTAATCGAGAATAGGCTTATGGTGGCTTCAGTAACGTGGTACCATCTGCCAGTCCTCCCGTCGGGTCATGCGACGTATTTGCTGTGCTTCCTGAATTCGAGAGCAGAATGGTGTGTCAGAAAGAAAAAAAAAAGTCCCGTGGTCATTAGACTGAATAAAAATGTGACTAAGGCAAAATCATTTTTTTGTAGCAGTTTACATTGTACCTGGGTAATCCCAAAAGTAAGATCTCCTTTTTTTTTTTTATAAGTACAGAACTCTGTTTGTGTGGCAGTTGGTCACACTGTTATGAAGAGTGCTTCACGTGCTGTGTGTATACATGCGCACGCCGCGCTGAGGCGCCCAGTCTTGGCTTGACAGCCGTTGAGAATGGAGTTCCTGTTGGGTGTTACCACGAAGTGCGAATTGCACTCAGTTATTCGGTTTTTGAACGCAAACGGCACTGCGCCGATTGAAATCCATCGCCAGCTGACGGAAGTGTATGGTGAGTCGTGCATGGATATGTTTGTGAGTGGTGTAGAGAGTTTGCAGCTGGTCGGACCGAAATTCACGACGAACAAAGGAGCGGGAGACCGTCAATTTCCGAGGAGACAGTGTTGAAGGTTGAGCAAAGCATCCGTGAAGATCGGCGGATCACCCTGGATGATCTCTGCACGTTGGTTCCTGAGGTTTCCCGAAGCACCGCTCACAGAATTTTAACGGAAACATTGATCTACCGGAAGGTGTGCTCAAGATGGGTGCCACGCATGCTGACTGAGGACCACAAGCGGCAACGAGTTGATGCTTCCCGCGCATTTCTTTACCGCCTTGCAGCCGAACAGGACAACTTTCTGGATTCAGTTGTCACGGATGACGAAACCTGGGCATACAACTTTACACCTGAACCAGGCAACAATCACGCCAGTGGCGGCATCCTCCTTGGGAGCATGGCAGTGAGCTGGTATGACACGGACATACAAAAACTGCCACAGCGTCTACAAAAATGCATCGACAGAAACGGTGATTATGTTTGAAAAATAGCTAAATGTCCAAGCTGTAAACTGATGTAAACCATTGTAGAAATAAACAGATCTATGTACTTATAAAAAAATAGGAGACTTAATTTTTTTGGATTACCCTCTTAGTTTCACGCAGCAGTATCAGGAGAGTGGAATCTAGTGCTTGATCCTGTAGGACGGAATCTCCAGACACTTTCCCTCGGTAAGAACTTTGCCTGTTGCAATGGTAGTAAGCTAGCCGGACAAAAAGTAGGTCACCCCAGATCGCACACGCAGATGAATTATTAAGCATTTACAGATGGCGCAGCGATCAACTGATGTCGTCAACCATCGGCGCAGTGGCTCTACGTGAGCACAAGGTATTGGTGATCAGCGACACATTTATGTCTGAAGCGAACTATTCTATCGCTTGAGCCTTGTCCCGCAATTACGCAGCGTCAGCCATCGTCAATCGGATTTGACATGTTAATGGTTGAGGGGTGGCCGGATGAACTTTCTACCACCACCACCACCACCCCGTACTCCCCCCCCCCCCGCCCCTCTGGGACGGGATTAGTGTACCCCAACTGTCTGCGTCGAGCGTAATCCATGGAACAGTGCGAATGTGTTCAGATGTCTGTGAGCCGTGTAAATGAGAAGGGACATGGGGACCAGCCCGGTATTCACCTAGCGGGATGTGGAAAACCGCCTAAAAGTCACATCCAGGCTGGCTGGCACATCGGCCCTCGTCGTTAATCCGCCGGGCGGATTCGATCCGGGGCCGGCGCGCCTACCCGAGTCCAGGAAGCAGCTGGTTAGCGCTCTCGGCTACCCTGGCGGGTCCTTATATCTGAAGCGAGCATTGGACGTAAATACGGGCAAATGTAAGGACATAGTAGAGTCGCAAAATGGGGCAATCGTGTCTGGCCGTGTCCATGGCGATGCAGTGTTTGATGTTGCTGGAGTTCCGTGGCGCACTGTTCAACGTGACTACAAGCAGTGGTGTAACACACGTGGACACGAAACACGCCGTCAGAATTGTGGTCGGAAAAAGATTCGGACTAAGAGGAAGCTGAGTCGTGTTTCATGGCTTGTGAATCAAAATCGCTTCCAAAGCCGACACGACTGCTGCAGGTAGTGAATGAAGGACGATCCTAGCCCGTTAGCTAGATAACATTGCGATGGGAAGGCATGCAATGAACATTTGTAGCCAGTAATCTCGCAAGGAGCCGTTGCTTGCACAGGCACATAAAGACGACGACAGTAAAGTTCATGGGGCTGGAAGAACACGTGACTGGGTTTTTGAACACTCTCGATTGACCTGCAGAGTCATCTAGCTGGAACCTCATGGGAAATCTGAGAGACATGGTGGAACAGCGGTTACAACGCCGACATCAACGACCTCGCAATTTGGTGGAATTGCGCGATCGTATCCTCAGCGAGTGGCTTAACGTAGATGTGACGCTCCTCTACGACTCTCTAACCGGGTCCAGGCGAGTATCAAGTCCAGGGGTACTAGAGGTACTAGATGATGCTTGTAACGATTTCTCTAGTCCGGTGAGCTTATGTGAGGTAACTGCGAGCGCCCACATAAGACCGACTCACTGATGTTCCCCTCGTAGTAGGAAAACAATGAAGCGCAGTTGAAAGTACGCAACGCGTGTTACGACCACTTGCCGGGTCGCGTGCGAATTTCAACCTCCCCGCTGGAATCGTCATATACGTCGCTGCATTCCTAGCCAGATGACAGCGCCATATGTGCGCCAGCCGTGCTTTAACGCCGGCGCTATAATTTATACCGTGTTGTGAATGGGCCGGCGTTCCTGCAGGCTGAGTGCGGCCTCCCTCGGCGGTAATTATCGGAAATAATGGGGCAGAGGGCGCTCCCCGAGTAATGGTCCGGACACGCGTTATCGACCCCTCCGCGCCCCACATCCACCCCCCATACCACCGGGCCACCCTGCCGACTCCTATAAACGCCACGAGACGAGCGCAACCTCGCTGGACCGCGTCCGCGCCTGCCTTGTTTCGCTGCGCGGCAGCGGCTGGAAGACGACACTACTCTCCGAAAGCGCCTCGCCTGCTCAGGGCCCAGCATACTAGTTGTCAAGACTTATGTGTCACTCATCTACCTACAGGTCACCGTAAGATGCATGGCTCACGGTATCGTGTACCACTGCTGGTTAGTCTTGCAAAACTATCGTAGGCTACTCTAGTCTACGGTGCTTTTCCTAGAAGTTTTGGTCAGCTAAGATCGTAACCGCGTTACCTGTACTCTTGGGTGTGTTGCCTTACCATCTTTCGGACGTTAACACACTTCGGTGGCTTTGTTTGCGTATCTTACTAGATCTTTATCTGCGGTGACTAGTTTCGGACATGAAGTTCATTTCTAAATTGTCACTTTCGCCGCAAGTATTGACACGTTGTACAACCAGTACGTTTGCAAATAGCCACCACTGGCTATCACGAGTCACATGTACAAACTCATCTACAACACATTATTAGTGTTTTTTGCCAAACAACACCAGGACAACTGATACGTGACGTTACAATCGCTTAAAATTACTTTTAAGCTGTTGTAACGTTAAGCTGTTATGCTGGTGCTGTCTGGTGAGAGGCACTTATAATACGCACGCCTATGGCGAGTTAGTTGTTTATCCTGTTATAATACGTATATTTACACAGGTCGAATTTCATTCATTCTTCCGTAAAATTTTGTTTGTACTTCTGTACTTCATAGACTTATGATACTACTACAATACTACAATAACTGATTACAGGATATGAGTCTATAAACTAACCATTTAGACTTTCTGGAAAGATATCGTAGGTACAATCCTCAAGATATCAGTGCATTATCGATCGAAGAATCAGCTTAACAGTTCATTCATTCAAACTGCTGACAAGAGTATTGAACAAAACAATAAAATAAAACTGATGACCATTTTCAATTTGGGGAAGCTTAAGCACCAGAGACGCAGTTCTGGCGTTGTGCATGATACTGGAAGCAAAACTTGAAAAATCAAGAGGCGTGCATAGGATCTGTCAACTTAAAAAAACATTCTACAATGTAAAATGTCCCAAGATGCTAGAAATCCTCAGGAAAAATAGGTGTAAGGTGTAGGGTACGTGGGGTAATTAACAATGTGTACAAAAACCAAAAGGGAAAAATAAGACTGGATGGCCAAGGAGGAAGTGCCTGGACTAGAAAGAGTATAAGACAAGTATGTTTTCCTCCCACCACAATTAAATAAAAACTTCGAAGAAGCAAAGACGGAAACCAAAGAAAGGCTCAAGAGAACCATTAAAATTTAGGGTGAAAGGATATCGATGATGAGATACGCTATTGATATTGGTAACCTGAGTGAAAATAAAGAAGAATTACAGAATATGTTGAACAGACTAAACAGTCTAATCCCCACACACTACAGATTGAGAGTTAACCTAAGGAAACTGAACGAACTATGAGTATCACATATGAGATTAGCGATAAACTTGGTATGAAAATCGGAGACAACGAATTAGACGTAGTGAGGCTATTCCGCTACCTTGGAGGCAAAATAACGTGTGACGGACGAATCAAAGAGGACATAATAAACATTTTAGAACAGGCACGATGGCGCCTACTAGCGGCAAATGTCGGGGTTAATTTGAGAGAGAAATTTCTGAGAATGTACGTTTGGAGCACAGCATTGTACCGATATGAATCATGGAGTGTGGGAAAACGAAAAAGGAAGGGAATAGAAGGGCTAGAGATGCTTCGACTAAGTAGAAAATTTGATGGGCTGATAAGATAAGAAATAAGGAATTCCTGAGCAGTATCGGAGAGGAGTGGAACATGAGGAAACCATTGACGAGAAGAATGGACAGGATGACAGGTTGTGTGTTAAGACAACAAGGAGTAACTTCCACCGAGCTAGGTGGCGCAATGGTTAGAACTCTACACTCGCATTCGGGAGGAGGACGGTCCAAACTAGCGCCCGGTCATCCTGATTTGGGTTTTCCATGATTTCCCTAAATCTCTTCAGGCAAATTCCGGAATGGTCCCTCTGATCGGGCACGGCAGATTTCCTTCCTCATCCTTCTCTCATCCGATGGGACCGATGACCTCGCTATTTGATCCCCTCCCCATAACCATTCGGTTTCGGGCTGAGGAGGGAGAGACAGGAGAAGGTAATCGAGATTACCGGACAGGACATTACCGAGAAGCGCCAACTCATTAAATGGTAGGTAGATACCTGGCAAAGAGAAGGGGAGCAAGTGATAAGGGGCGTAGGGTATGTCAATTCTTCTTTGGACACCAGGGAACGTCTAAGACTACGCCATATCAATTCCAGCCGGGGTATGGCTCACTTTCTGACAGGTCACGGCCTTAACCATGCGCACTTATACCGCGTAGGCCGCAGCCAGAGTGCTGCTCGTGCAAGTAGGGAACATGGATCCCCAGAACACATTCTTTTTCACTTCACCGATACAGAGCAGCACGCCAGACACCAACGCAATAGCTACGGTCGCAGGTTCGAATCCTGCCTTGGGCATGGATGTGTGTGATGTCCTTAGGTTAGTTAGGTTTAAGTAGTTCTAAGTTCTAGGGGACTGATGACCGCAGATGTTAAGTCCCATACTGCTCCGAGCCATTTGAACCATTTGAACCAACGCAATACAACAGTGACATGAGGCGGGCAATAAGAGACAAAGACGAGTGGGAAACAATAAACGAAATCTCTGATGATGTCTCAAGGATATCATATGACGAATAAAGACAGACACGACCGTATAACAGAGCACTGTAACACCCATAAAGCACGTAAAACAGCAGTTCCAATTCGTGCACCAACACAGACAGAGTACCGAAACACACACTCACTCAAACAGTAAACACTTTCACCAACACGTACCACAGACAACCTTGCATAACATTTGAAATAATTAAACTGTATCAGCATATACAGTGTAATGCAATTAACCCTGTAAACCTCTTCTAGCTTAAATATAAGTAGCAAGCATATCCATTATGCCGTCATTACATCGCTGTTGGGATGTAACATTTGTAACTGAACGCTTAGTATGTAAGCAACATAACAGATAAAATTCAAGAGGTGTAATACAGGAGCTGAAGGTTAATTAATAACCCAAAAAATAGTATACTTTACACTCACATATCTCCGGGATTTCCACAATGTACGTAATAGTTAAAGCGTTTCTGTAAATAGTGTTTAGAAATACTAATCCCTAAATTAAACTGTAGCGATCCGGGAATGCAAGGCTCGAAGTGGTTCCGAGACTTTTAGACCAGGCTGGCTCAGATAAAGTAACATTTACCTCTCTCCCCCTCTCTCTCTCGTACTATCCAAGTCTTTCCTATCATCTTTCATCATATCTTCTTAAAATTTTAATTTTTTTGTGTTTGTTTCCAATTTCTAATGTATCTTTAATTTATTATTACTAACATTGTAATTAATGAAAACAATAATTGCTGTTTGTCATAAGGACTATGTTTTGTAATCGTCATGAAACACTGTAAAATGAACGACCTGTTATAAAATGTAAGGCAACAGCTCTCTAAATGAGCAATAAATCAAAACAAACAAACCTCCCCCCCCCCCCAAAAAAAAAACATACCAACCAACCAAAACTACAGGCAACACCCACGGTACTCGAGGGAGCTGCAGAAGGTAAAAACTGTAGTGGAAGACAGGAGATGGAATATATCCAGACAATAAGTGCGGACGTTGGGTGCAAGTTCTCCTCCGAGATGTAGAGATTAGAACAGGAGAGGACTCCGCTGTGGCATGAATTTCGCCTTACACTAGCTTCACGAACACGCAGAGCTCGGCGAGGCTGCGGCGCCGCTCCCCGCTGCTGTGTGCGTCCCAGCCATGCGGCCGCCTACAGGACACTGAGCTCATCCCGAGGCAATTAGAACGTAAGGAGCGGCCGCCGGCTCTCCAGTCCGCTGTGATGTCAACCAGCACGGCGAAAGATCAGAGGCCACGAGCGCGCGCCGCGGCCAAGCTCGCTGGCTATTTGCATCGAGTGAAGCACTACCAGGAGCAGACGTTGCTACAGTATTCAGCGATCTCCAATCAGCAACAGCACTACTGCAGCGCTTCGACAAATTCTGCTTACTTCAGACGATAACATGTAACAAAAGAAGACGGAAAGTGGCATATCTGCCTTTATAATCTCACAGGAATTTCCCAGTGAATTCTCCAAGGAAGCTTACGTTAATATACGTGATGAACCAGAAGTCCACCGACAAACTTTCATAGGTGCAGTATGGACCAAAAGAAGAAAAAAAAAGTTCAATAAATGTGGACTCTTAAGTGCATACCTTAAGAGATACGAGCACTTCTTCATCTCCGCTACTGTGAAACGAATCTGTTCTACTCGACAAGTGCTCGTCGCTCTCAAGTTAAGCGTATGAGAATCTATGTTTACTGCGATATTTTTTTCTTGTTTTGGTCCGTACTGGGCCAACGGCCTTGCCGCAGTGGTAACACAGGTTCCCGTCAGATTACCGAAGTTAAGCGCTGTCGGGCAGGGCTAACACTTGGATGGCTGACCATCCGGTCTGACGAGCGCAGTTGGCAAACCGGGTGCACTCAGCCCTTGTGAGGCAAACTGAGGAGCTACTTGATTGAGAAGTAGCGGCTCCGGTCTCGTAAACTTCCATACGGCCGGGAGAGCGGTGTGCTGACCACATGCCCCTCCATATCTGCGTACAGTGACGCCTCTTAGGCTGAGGATGACACGGCGGCCCGTCGGTACCGTTGGGCCTTTCAAGGCCTGTTGGGACGGAGGTTAGGTTTGGTCCGTACTAGCACTTTTCAATGTTTGTCGTTGTCATTCTGGTTCACCCTGTGTAAAGTATTCTCGGATAAGAAAGTTTTTGGGACGATATTTGTACTGGTGATTTACACAGACATCCCATGTTTGTCTATCATGTACTGAACTACATTTCTTGTTTCTGTGTCACTTCATTTATGATGTAATACTCCTCACACGTACACATGTGTGGATTTCATGTGGTATGTGATTTTTTGTTCTCTTTTTTCTCAATAATAATTTTATCTGTGTGACTTCGAAAGATTTCTTTGTTGATTGATTTTAGACATTGCAGCATATACGAGAAAAACAATTTCGGTCTTATATCAAACTGATCTATTTTATTTTTATGTGTAGTTTTGAAATCTTTAAACTTTTTTTTAAATTTTTTACTTAATACAATGAAGTATTTCACATGTATACGGGGCAATTCTTCGGCTAGGACATATTAGCCTGACGTTAATAGTGTTGTTTTGACATCCCGGTAATGCGCAGATGTGAATCTGTGATTATATTGTATTATAAAAACAAAAGAAAAAGGAAAATGCTATAGTATACGTTGGATATTTTCGTAATCGATGGTAAATCATGTTACTTTCTAGAGTCGTAATACCTCTGACGTATACACTCTTTGTTGTGGAACCATGTGCTTCCCGTGGCTCCAGAATTATCTTTGGGGTAACGTTCGTTTCACAATACTTCCTAAAAATGTAACGTGATTTTGACGTCACACACAATATCGACAACAACACGATCGGTTATCGAATTTGTGGTAAGGAAGAATATGAATGTTAATGCTTCTCAATTCATTCCCAGCAACTTAAGCTGTCGTCTTAGATTTCCGCCCAACCACACATTTGGAATCTCCACATATTCGAAAATAAAGAGCCAAACATTTATGACAAGAACATGATGTTTATTGCTGCTCCTTTCAGTCACAGCAATTTAAGCAGTCCTCTTAGGTTTCTTCATGACCACACATTCAGGAATCGCTCAATATTTATTTCATCCTGCGTTCTTCGGAATGTAAATAACATCGGATATTGCAGAACATACTCGTACCACATTCATAAGAAAGTACGGCAGTCACGAAGGCGTTATCCATTACGCTTGAACTTACGAAGTGATGTTTGTCTCCTGCCTTGCTTATGATTGATTCACTTGAAAGCTTATATCGTTGGTGCGTTATTAAGTGATATTTAACGACAATGGCGCCTTGCTTGCGCTCCGTTACTTTGAAACGTCATACTGCAAATTATAATACAGGCGTGTTTCATGCTTAATTTGTAAATTGTTCACGATAACAATTCACTCACAAGAAAGCACTCTCATATGATGGCAATAACTGTCGATGAATCACTATGTGACATTTTTAAATAGCTCTGAGCATTATGGGACTTAACATCTATGGTCATCGGTTCCCTAGAACTTGGAACTACTTAAACCTAACTGACCTAAGGACATCACACAACACCCAGTCATCACGAGGCAGAGGAATCCCTGACCCCGCCGGGAATCGCACCCGGGAACCCGGGCGCGGGAAGCGAGAACGCTACCGCACGACCACGAGCTGCGGACTATGTGACATGTAATTATAGCAATGGTATAATAAATCTTTCCAAGAATGACGTGTTTGTACAAATCTCCCATACACTTGCATGAAGTCTTGTCAGTTGATAGTAAGAAGCGCGGACGGAAGTCGATAGCCGATCATGGGATCGTCGATATTGCACGTGACGTCAAAATGATGTCACGTTTGCAGAAAGTAGTGAGAAACGAGCGTTACCCGTATCCTTGACGCTCAGGCTCTGTATCTCAGCTGAATGAGTCACAGTATTTCACTGGAAGCTGTTTTTATGTCTTTCAAGTATGTCCCGATGTATGACATTTGCCTGTAGCATAATACATGAAATTTAAAAATCGTATTTTTGTTTTTCCTTTGTAAGTAGTTCTTTTCGATTATCTTCACGTTTGATGTTTCAGTACCTGTACGTAACGACTATCTATTGAGTATTTTTCGCCAGTAACGTGTCTATTTGGTACAGTCCCCGGATGATGCTTGAAATCCGAAATCGGTCGGAATAAATGTGTAAAATTCAGTGCAGCGAAGTAAACATGAATTTCTTAAAATACATTCATGCTGTAGATCGTCGTCTAAAAAATAGTTAGAAGTTGAATCATATCACACTCACTTGTAGAGATTTGGGAAATATTCTCGACCTTCAGAGTTTGGTGTAGGAAATGGTTAACCACCTGTCCCCTCCCCCTTCCGATTCACAACTACGGCCTTGATTTATAAGAAACTCTAACCCCCCCCCCCCCCCCCCAACACGCACACAAATGTTACCACTGTGTCCACGGAACTGGCCTCATTTGTACGGAGACGCAGTCTATGTGAAACCCGCAGCTGGATGTGAGTGCATCAGGAAGTTCTGAAAATTGTACTGACCTGATGGCTTCACTCCAAGTAAGTAGTTGTACCAGTGCAGTGACAGGTGAGGCAACGGTTGTTGAGCAAGCTCTGTTGCCTGAATCTGATTGCTACAATACGTGACTCGTATATCAGACTACTACGTGACGTAGCAGATATCTCTCCTGGTATGCCAGTCATTTTATTCAAAATAACGAAACCACAGTCACAAAGTTGAGTCGTTACAACGATCAGTGATACGTAATCCATGCGCTAGATAATCCACATGTGATACAAAAATACTTTTTATGCACAATGTGAGTATTGACGCGACTGTTCTCCTTTTTGTATATTCCTATTTGACATCTTGCCATATTTTCACTGAAGAGCAGAATAAATTGGTACACCTACCTAATATCGTGTAGGGCCCCGGCGAGCACGCAGAAGGGCCGCAACACGACGTGAGATGGACTCAAGTAATGTAGTTGGGTTGGGTTGTTTTGGGGAAGGAGACCAGACAGCGAGGTCATCGGTCTCATCGGATTACGGAAGGACGGGGAAGGAAGTCGGCCGTGCCCTTTGAAAGGAACCATCCAGGCATTTGCCTGGAGCGATTTAGGGAAATCACCGAAAACCTAAATCAGGATGGCCGGACGCGGGATTGAACCGTCGTCCTCCCGAATGCGAGTCCAGTGTTTAAAAGTAATGCAGAAGTAGTGCTGGAGGGAATTGATACCACGAATGCTGCAGGGCTGTCCATAATTCCGTAAAGAGTACGAGACCTGTTCTGAACAGAACGTTGCAAAGCATCCCAGATATGCTCAGTAATATTCATGTCTGGGGAGTTTGATGGCCAGCGAAGTGTATAAACTCAGGAGAGTATTTCTGGAGCCGCTCTGTAGCAATTCTGGGCGTGTAGGGTATCGCATTGTCCTGCTGGAAGTGTCCAAGTCCGTCGGAATGCACAATGAACATGAATGTATGCAGGTGATCAGACAGCATGCTTACGTTCGTGTCACCTGTCAGAGTCGTATCTAGTCATATATAGACGTACCCCATATCACTCCAACTGCATACGCACCATACCACTGCAAAGCCTGCACGAGCTTGAACAGTTCCCTGCTGACAAAAAAATGGTTCAAATGGCTCTGAGCACTATGGGACTCAACTGCTGTGGTCATAAGTCCCCTAGAACTTAGAACTACTTAAACCTAACTAACCTAAGGTCATCACACACATCCATGCCCGAGGCAGGATTCGAACCTGCGACCGTCACGGTCGTGCGGTTCCAGACTGTAGCGCCTTTAACCTCTCGGCCACTTCGGCCGGCCCTGCTGACATGCAGGGTCCTTGGATTCATGAAGTTGTCTTCATACCGTACACGTCCATCCGCTCGATACAATTTGAAACAAGACTCGTCCGACCAGGCAACAAGTTTCCAGCTGTCAACAGTTTAATGTCGATGTCGACGGGGCGAGGCGAGGCGTACGGCTTTGTGTCGTGCAGTCATCAAGGGTACAAGAGTGGGCCTACGGCTCCGAAAGCCCATATCAATGATGTTTCGTTGAATGGTTCGCACGCCGACACTTGTTGATGCCTAGCATTGAAATCTGCAGCAGTTTGCGGAATGGTTGCCCTTCTGTCACGTTGAACGATTCTCTTCAGTTGTCGTTGGCCCGTCATCGCAGGACTTTTCTCCAGCCGCAGCGATGTCGGAGATCTGATATTCTGCTGGCTTCCTGATAGTTCACGTTCCAACTCACTTATATCTTTATCACATGCTACTGAAACAGTAGTAACAAATCTAAGAACTGCGCCAGCCACTCGTTGTCTTATATAGGCTTTGCCGACCGCAGCGCCGTACTCTGCCTGTTTACATATCTCTGTATTTGAATACGTAGGCCTATACGTTTGTGTGTCGCTTCAGTGTGTCCGTCTGTTTGTAACTAATTCAAATCTACAGTTTTTTCCGGTCTTTACCTTCAAGACAAGACCAAGATCACTAGTAATCTGACCTGAGACATACCGTATGTAATGTATAACTAGGGGAGGTTGTTACCAAAAATCTCTAAAAGTTATTGGCCGATTTACTTTAAATTTCTACACGCTCTCCTAACGAACATTGTCCATATATATTTTTAATATATAAATATATACACATAAAATTATAAAGGAGAAACGTTGTTAACAAACATGTGAAAAAGCGCTTGACCGATCTACTTCAAAGTTCGTGGATGATTTACTTCAAATTTCTACATGTAGATCTAACAATGAAGAAAATGAATGAGAAATTAAGTGCTTAACAAACGAAAAATGTCGTGGTAAACTGACTGTGATTGCTATCGTGAAAATAAATTACAGCCGCATTACCCGTCTTGGATATAGTACTAACAGACGTCACGGGAAATCGGGACGAACGAATGCTCGAGAGTTTGACAGAAACGTGACTGCAAATTCTTATTTACCGGTTAGTTGTCGTTGCTAGATGTGACATATATCCCAGAAGATATTTTATTCTGTGTTTTACAGTTATTTTTATTATTAAAATCCAGCTAAGGTAGGTCGTGAATATAGTACCAACAAAAGTCGAAGATAGAACAGAACGCGAGATTTCCCGAACTGTTCGAATAGTTAGTCGTACTCAGACACAGCCCTACTAAATTGAGCTGAAACAATAGAAGACGAATTCTCCAAAAACAAAGATACTTACAGCGAAATGTAACAACAGATGGTACAACTGATCATTTTCTCTTGCAGGAAAAATATAAATTTTGCAAAAATTTGCTTGAAAACATTAATTAAAAATGCTAATAAAAAAGTTTAACAAAAATATTTAAGTTCTGTTTATCGTATACTGATAAGAAAGCACAATTCAACTTTCTCCGAAAGCAAAAGTTTTAAAGTCGTTTACATCGCCATTTCTTATTTGACTGCAGGTGAAGACGTATTTATTTGTCACTTTCCGTTGACACCTAGTAGGTATTAAACATTGCGGGAAACGCCGGACACTAATTAATAGTACTGAAGTTTGGGGATTTTGGCGCGCAAGCCAAATCAGGGAGTACCATGCTGTGCTGTGTTCCATTTCAGGTAAATGCAGGGACTTTCCGGACGTAGTGTCATGTGAAAACCAGTACGCGGCGGCTTTCTTGATCGCAAACACCGATAAATACCATTTTGAGCCGTTAGCTGTCTGCTTTAACAAGTAAAATACTTTGCATGACTAAGCAAACACGGTTGCAACAGCGAGAAATGTTACACCAATATTAGTACCGACGTGGTCCAACACCCATGTGTCACTGACGTATGGATTAACTCATGCGGGAAGAAATATCGTGGCTAGGAGACCGACTGTCGCTATGGGAATCATTCACAACGTCACAAAGAGAATCGAGGGAAAACTAGCCTTTAACGTCTTGTCGACGAAGTAATCATTAGAGATGGAGCAGCAAATCTGTATGGGGAAAGAGAGGGAAGCAAATCAACCATGACATTTTCAAAGGTACCATCCCAAAATTTGCCTTGAATGATTTTGGGAAATCAAGGAAAACAAAAATCAGGATTGGTGGTCGGGTAGTCGATCCAACGTCCTTTCGGATGCAAGTTTAATGTTTTACCGACTGCGCCAGTAGTAGGAGGTGAGAGGGATGGCAGTAAAATGTTCCGCTACGTTGTAAATTTAGGCAATGGGGATGGATGTGGATGCTGAAAATATACCATATTTTGTGCAGTGACAGAGACTGTACAAGGAAAGCTGTTGTTCATCATTTTAGTTATGAATAGCTTCAAAGTCGCACAATCACGAATATTACATAGTCAATAAACAATTTATAATGTCTTTCCATAGCAATGTTAATTGCAGAGATACTAATATTATCTTATTTTTTAAAATTGAAGTTTACTCATTTCTGCTGCTGGAGGCGTAGATCTGAAGAGATGCCTGGTAATTAGTTTCGTAGAAATTACAACAGTTAGAAAAGAGAATTTTTCTCTTTCGAACATCAAACTGATTGATGTCTCATCCGAAAGTTCGTGATATCTTATGGGTCTGTCTTGCTCGGGTGGTGGGTTACTTCAGCTTTACGCAAGTTAGCCAGAATAATTGAATATTTCCATTAGTAGACATATAGGATACGGAGTTGCATTTCATCCTTGCGCCCTTCACATCGGATTCCTCATTATTCATCGCGCCATGTTTTCTTTTTAAGGTGTCAAGAGGTAAACTTTCGCGACAGGCATTACCAATTTAATGGTCAAAACAGAAAAATTCTAAATGTTGTAAATCCTTCGAAACTACTTATCAGATTTTGTGCCTTTTCTGCCCTTCACCTAGCTAAATAACACGCGAGATAAAAGATCTCAGCTTAACTATAACAAGCGGGCACAACTGTCAGATGATTCGCCAATGATATTCACTGGTTTAACTGAAAACTGGAGAAACAATCTATAACAGAGATCTAACAGAAATCATCATTATCAGGCATCGAATTCTATTCTCTGTTAAAATCATTACCTGAATAAATGAACGCAAAGACACATTTTTGAAAGAACCGTAAACGATTATTACTTGTGTTTTTCCAATACAGAAACAAATGAAAATGATTTCTGGATTTGATTTTAAGTTCTAATAGTAGTAATTAGATCGCACTGTCTTTAATAGTCTGATTTTCTGGATTTGTGAATAAGGAAAAAAAATCAACAGATTTGCTATCTTTACCTGCGTTATGTTTTGCGCTCTGTGCACTGACAGATTCAGTTATTTTACAGAGGACACTTGTATTTCTAGTCACTGACATATGTCAAGGGTGAAACAAAGACTAAACGCTTACGTACATACGTCTTTGGGTACGAATCAACGACGCATATCAACGTATTTATTGTAACTGACAGGGGCCGCAAGCACACGGTCTCAGTCCACGTCCTAGACTATACTGCACTTATCTAACGCAATAATTTACGGTCGTGCAAGGGTAGTTTCCTATTGTCTGGACAAGTGAATGCTACGGTACGGAATGAATACGACACGGGCAGATGGAAGCCCTGAGATTCAGCAGGGCTGTCTCAAGCAAGGCCTGCACATTTCGTGGCCTTTAATGGCCAGCATTCCGCGCCAATATGAGAGCTGCGTGCTTTGAGAGCCAAATCGACGATGACAAAGTAGCCCTTTCCCACTCCACAGTCATTCCTTATAACGCCACCAGGGTGTTCTGCGAGGGGCCCCAACTTTGACAAACTGTGCATTCCGTATCATGTCATCCGCTTCCTATCCTACGAATCTTCACCAGCCTAAGAGAAAACTTCCCTTTTACGGATGTTTATTAATATCAAGCAAAGGAAATTGACATTTCGTTAAATTGTTCTATCCGAAGAAAGAGTCATACTGACTCAACAATGGAATATCGGCAAAAAAAGGGGCACATATCAGGAGATATTTACACAATCATCGTGTTTACATTTATACAATAATGCGATTATCCTAGCCGTATCAGCTTTCATTAGACAAACTTTTCACTCGCATCTAATGAGAAGAGACTTGAAATGCGCAATATCATCAATTGACAGGGAGTATATACATGAAATGACGCGATATGTGTCCAACTTGTGTTGTCTCGCCGTCCTCTGTTACTTGTAACATGATAATAGCTGACTCTTTGGATGTGTCGAATTGTAGCTTAATAAAACGATTTTTTCGTGCCATAAGCGAAACTAACTCTCAAATTCTGAAGGTGGCAGGTGTAAAATACAGGGAGCGAAAGGCTATTTACAATCTGTACAGAAACCAGATGGCAGTTGTAAGAGTCGAGGGGCATGAAATGGAAGCAGTGGTTGGAAAGGGAGTGAGACAGGGTTGTAGCCTATCTCAGATGTTATTCAATCTGTATATTGAGCAAGCAGTAAAAGAAACAAAAGAAAAATTCGGAGTAGGAATTAAAATCCATGGAGAAGAAATTAAAACTTTGAGGTTCGCCAATGACATTGTAACTCTGTCAGAGACAGCAAAGGACTTGGAAGAGCAGTTGAACGGAATGGACAGTGTCTTCAAAGCAGGATATAAGATGAACATCAACAAAAGCCAAACGAGGATAAGGGAATATAGTCGAATTAAATCGGGTGATGCTGAGGGTATTAGATTAGGAAATGAGACGCTTAAAGTAGTAAATGAATTTTGCTACTTGGGGAGCAAGATGAGGATGGTCGGAGTAGAGGAGATTTAAAATGTAGACTAGCAATGGCAAGGAAAGCGTTTCTGAAGAAGAGAAATTTGTTAACATCGAGTATAGATTTAAGTGTCAGGAAGTGATTTCTGAAAGTATTTGTATGGAGTGTAGCCATGTATGGAAGTGAAACGTGGACGATAAATAGTTTGGACAAAAAGAGAATAGAAGCATTCGAAATGTGGTGCTACAGAAGGATGCTGAAGGTTAGATCGGTAGATCACATAACTAATGAAGACGTATTGAATAGAATTCGGGAGAAGAGAAATTTGTGGCACAACTTGACTAGAAGAAGGAATCAGTTGGTAGGACATGTTCTGAGGCATCAACGGTTCACCAATTTAGTATTGGAAGGCAGTGTGGAGGGTAAAAATCTTAGAGATGAATACACTAAACAGATTCAGAAAGATGTAGGTTGCAGTAGGTACTGGGAGATGAAGAAGCTTGCACAGGATAGAGTAGCATGGAGAGCTGCATCAAATCAGTCTCTGGACTGAAGACCACAACAACAACAAAGCGAAACGCCTTCATTATTTATATATGCGCAAACAGGTTTACATGGTGTCCCAGGAGGAATGGTCAACATACAGGAATATGGCAGGAACGATCATTCGAAGCAAAAAACATGGGCTCAAAATGTATACCGTAAGATCAATAACCACTTCTTCGTCTTTGATACTGTGAAACAAATCTCTTCCACTACAAGCTCTTTGCTTTCCATATTTTGAGAGGTGGTAGTATGTAGAAATAAGGAAGAAAGTCCAGTAAACATGGGCTCAATATAGGTAAAGTGCTACGAGCACTTTTCACCTTCGCTTCTATGAAATACATCTTTTCTAGTGAACAAGTGCTCATACCTCTTAAGACATACTTTTTAAAGTCCACGTCTCCTAGACAACTTTTCTTGTTTTGGTCCTTACTACCTTCTTTCAAAATATGGATAGTAAAGAGCTTGCAGTAGAAGAGATTTGTTACATAGTATCGAAGATGAAGTGCTCGTAGCTGTTAAGGTGTGCAGTTTAGTGCTCCTGTTACTAGACTTGCTTGCTTCGAATGATCGCTCCTGTCGTGTCCCTGAATACTGTCCGTTCCTCCTGGGCATCCTGCATATTTCAGGCCACTGAGGACGCCTTTCAAGTAATGAAGGCGAAGCGCATCTGAGATGAAAAATTCGCTTTGTTCAGTTTTAATCGGACGGATCCAAAATGACAATTATCGCCACGACATGCGCTTTATAATATTTTTCCTTCGCTCTTGTATCGCCCGTCTCTCATTAACGAAAGTTACCCTTACCTTCTCTTATGATTTCTTTGGTTTCAGTGGGTAGTTACCTTCTCTTATGATTTCTTTGGTTTCAATGGGTAGATATCACAAGTATGTGGTGCGGCTTTATGATTCTCGACCTACTCAAAGCAGGGTGAAATATTAAGTATTACCACGAAATAATGAATCCAAGGTCGAAAGCTTTACACACCTCACTTTTTTTTTATTCTTCACACTTTATCATTTAAAAGTTATACATAATACCTAAGTTCTCTATGATTGCATCTGACTTCCTTCCAGTCTCACTTCTAACCACCGAGAGTGTGATTCAGTTGTTGATATCGCCTTCACATGTCTATTGAAGAATGGAAGTAAGAAGGTAGTGGAGATATAACAGCTCAAACGAGCTCCTAATCGCCAGCGTAACAGGTCAAGACGAAGCAATATGAGCGGTACTGTAATTACAGGCCTACATCAGTCAATTTACGTGGAACCTTGGGTTCTGCAATATGGCAATCCTCGGCACTAAATTAACCGTGGCCATCTAAACGCTCCGAGTAACTTTCGAACAGAAACATCAAAAAATGTTTGCTCAAACACACTTCTACACTACGCCAAGAGAGGTGGACTTTGGTTTGACGTTGAATGCCACAATACGTGCATTGCTTTATGTATTACCGCTTTCACAGTAATGAGATAATACTAAATCTCGAGATATCAGTGCGAATAACTGAAAGAGACCATCTGGTGTGACTATTTTGTTATTGTGCCCTACAGTAAATAAATATTCGTTTAAAATCAACTAATGTATGTGTCTTTTGACCAACGTCATTGTTTTCTGATTAGCACCAGTCGCTTTCATTGGAAGTTATCTGGAAATGATTTGTGGATCCAATCACAGCACCTTACAGTTACATCTGAGTTGTTATCTTTAGGAAGATCCTCAGTTTCTTCCCATTACATACGAGGCCATTAATAATGTCAGACACACATTACGATCTATCGTCCTATGCTCATTCGATGGACCGATTAATTGTGTAATAATTCCCGCAGTGGAATTTAATTCACTATACCACTTACATGTTTAAAAACTAACTAATTAGTAAAACGACCTACACTCTTCGCGAAAAAGAATTGCATCATCACTCCTTCTGTCAAATTCAACAAGAACTCGTAAACTTGAAGCATTGTGGGGACAAGCAAGGAGGTAAAATATTAGGCTTCAGTGATGTCAAGGAAATGTGTGGAGTAATGTTTTTGACATTTAACTGATAGAACTCAAATTAACTGTTGGATGGTGGTTCACGTTTGCTGATAAGTGGCAGGGGCTGACGGTTTTCCCGTTCAGTCACAGAGAGCAACTAGGGAAACTGAACAGTGAGACGCAGAACAACGACTATCGACACGTTTTATTAAGCAATCCGATCCGCCACACTCGATTGCTATTCCTTATCAAGACGGCCAGGATGTTGTCACATCGGAATCTGGAATAAAGGGGTTCAGTATTTCAAAATTACGTATTCGCTACCGGGATTTTAAAAAGAGATGCGATAGGTGAAGCACGATATTTACAAAATATTAAAAAAAACTTTTACGTAAAGTTGATGATAAAATCAGACACAGCTGATGCTTGATGAACTGACACACCTAAGTTTTTAATCTACAGTATCGGTCTTTTGTTGTGCTGTTGACCTTATTAATAGTTACGTGTGCAAATTAATTTTATCTGAATCATTAGTTCTGGGAAAAATAAATGGTAAAACGCAATAGGTACGTGGAACATTTTGTTCCTTAGGAAGATGTCAAACAATAACAGTAAATGATGGGGACTGAATAAATCGTCATCTACCAGGGATCACAAATTTAGCATTGGAGGGCAGCGTGGAGGGTAAAAATCGTAGAGGGAGTCCAAGAGATGAATACACTAAGCAGATTCAGGAGGATGTAGGTTGCAGTAGGTACTGGGAGATGAAGAAGCTTGCACAGGATAGGGTAGCATGGAGAGCTGCATCAAACCAGTTTCAGGACTGAAGACCACAACAACAACAACTACCAGACAGTGCCAAGCAGCATGCAGTTGAGCATCTTACCATCCAGCACGATGCTGCAGTTATTCCACATTGCCAGATGACAAGAATAAAGTACGGCCACAAAACATGTGAACCCAAAGGTGCAAAGAGCGGGTCTGTTTCCTCCCGGGTTTCGGGACTCAGTAATGTACGCGATGTTGTACAGAGCGCGTCAGTTTGAGCCACAGAAAACCTTCACTCCCACTGTTAATAAACAGATGTTAAATAGAAGATATTTCACTTCATAGAAACAGATGCAAGCTGATCCTGCTTCACAGCCGGCCAGGAACAAACTGAACAAAATAAGAATGCAGAACAAAAATGGACGTTGGAACGACTGCTTGATCTGTTAAGGTCAGGATCACGGAACTCAACAAAGCTGTAAGCTAGTGATGATAACCATAAATTTCAGGGTGCTCGATATCATAGTCTCCAGTCTTTCGTCATGCAGGTAGAGAGCAATATACTGAAAGCCCTTTAAGGGTCACTCACCTCCAAATAAAATTTAGTAGCTAAAATTTTCACGCCGTTCTGCAGGACTTTTATGCAACGAAAAGTACCTCGACAGCAGCTTGAAACAAGTACCGGAGGACGTAGATTCCTCGCGATTAAGATTGTAAAATCGTGGTGATGTTGTCGTGCTGTGTGTCCCAACGAAGACGAGATTTCGGCCGTACCAAAAAACTCCGTCACTGACACCTGAGCGGCAAACGTAGTGACGTTTCTAACGCCCAGGCTATGCTTTAGTGTACATAATGTAAAGCAAAGTCCATTAAGTCGTCTGAAGTAAGACCATGAGATGTTGCAGAGCTTATCTGTCTGTTGGATATACACATTTACCCCCTTGACTTCAAATGTGGTTTACCAGTATATCATGCTATACGTTGCTATGGTATTTTATCGTCTTCCTTCTTCTCACTGTACCATCGAAAACAATAAATGAATTCCATGCACCAAATATGCTAACAGTGAATCGAATAGTGCACAGCTGGAGATGGATACGAGCGAAAGTTCGTGAACAATAACACATAATCTTTAATAAGAAAAAAATAAAACTAAAGTCCACCCGAAGAGGCCATGAAGGCCCAACGGTACCGACCAGCCGCCATGTCATCGTATGCCCACAGGCGTCACTGAATGCGGATATGGAGGGGCATGTGGTCAGCACACCGCTCTCCCGGCCGTTTTGTCAGCTCACGAGACCGGAGCCGCTACTTCTCAATCAAGTAGCTCCTCAGTTTGCTTCACAAGGGCTGAGTGGTGCATCCCGTCTGCCAACAGGGCTCGGCAGACCGAATGCCATAGATCCAAGGGCTAGCCTAGCCCGACAGCGCTTAACTCCGGTGATCTGACGGGAACCGCTGTTACCATTGCGGCTAGATCATTGGTCTTTCATTGAGCAGCAGAGTTAAATTGGTGAGTCTGTAGACAGTGATACAGTTCGTATCGACTTTACTTTCTGTCAGTCTTTTGTAAAAATACACATAGCTTCTACGGTACTGTTTCCCTGTCACCAAATATAGTAAACCATTAATTTAAATTTATGTTTCATATTATCTCGGACACGCGGACAAGCAAATCACCAGGAAGATATCCAGGATACAGGGGCTGGTGACCAGTTGTATCTTTAACCGCAATTAATTATTCCCTCTGTAGTGAAATGTAGGTTGTTACGACGTGGCACACTGAAGCTGTTTGCCAGACCAGGAAGCGAACTCAGTCTCACACCTTCCTTGGCCAACGCTTTTACCAACCGAACTATGCGGATAAAGCCCATGGCAAAGAGTGTTGTCTGTGGAAAGTGACGATGATGACGATGATGATGTTTGGTTTGTGAGGCGCTCAACTGCGCGGTCATCAGCGACTGTACCAAGTCCCAATTTTTTCACAGTCCAGTTTTTTACACAATCCAATCGAGCCACTGTCACGAATGATGATGATGATAATGATGATGATTAAATGATGAGGACAACACAAACACCCAGTCCCCGGTCAGTGAAAATCCCCAACCCGGCCGGGAATCGAACCCGGGACCCCGTGATCAAGAGGCTAGCCACTAGACCACGAGCTGCGGACTCTGTGGAAAGTGAGGCCCCGCGTTTGAGTCCCATTCCAGTACAGAGTTTTAATCTGTAAGGATGTTTTACTGCAGCGTAGCAGAATGAACTCTAAGGTTTTGGCCGAGCCGTTCTTCACGATATTCTGTTCCGAAAGTCCAGAAAGGCACGCACAGCATGGTGTATGTGGAGATCGGAAAGTGGAAAGAGTAAACAGTAGAATGAAGATTTTTTCTGATAAAGACACAAGCCTGGATAGTGCAGCCGGTAGAAGCATTAGCAGTGGAAATAGACGTTCTGGGTTGAGTCCCGTCCGGCACACAGTTCTCATTGTTCAGGTATTCTGCTTCCTACAGTGGGCTTTTGCTACCGAGTAAACCTTGTACAGTTTTGACAACTAGAAGGTAACGAGAAGCTAAACTTTACAAGAAAACTGCCCCCTCGGCTTGGTCTTTGAACGGACATAGCCATCCGTGGCGTCTGGTGCAAGGGAGCGTTTGTCCGGTAGAGAAACCTGCACCACTAGCAAGCATATTCCGGCAGTGGTTAGATTTTTTCATCTTCCAGATGAGGGAGATTTTGAATGAACACAGAAACCACAGGAAGAGACTGTGGTGCGAGCCAGTGAATCCCAAATCGCGAGTGATTAGCGCAATGAGCTACCTGAAAGAATAAAACCCTCGGAAATAAGCTGATTCTTAGTAATGATATATGTATATTTTATGATCATTCAGTGTCAGTAAGAAGGGGGGTGGCCTCACCTTGGGTGGGGAAACCCACGAATGCTGATTGGCTCAGTTCAGAAGCGTAAAGTGCGTGCGGTGAGGCTGCCGGCCCATTCAAGCCTCTGTGCAAGACCTCACTCTTAGCTGCGATCTGATAGAGGAAGGGCGTGTCCTGTAGTCGAGACAGCGTAAGACGATCACTGACCGATCGTAGCGCTGTTGCCAGATTTAAACTGCGAAGCGCTAATGGTTTCAGGCGCAAATAGTAGCCGTCTACAAAGCTCACAACACTCAGGCGTTGCCGCAGAGACGTTAACAAAGTCGTGTTGGATTATTGGTTGAGGTAGGCCGCGAAGCTGCAGCGCCCAGTAAACTGCAATTGTCAGGTATCAACTCAGCTATAGGTGCTCCCTGACACAGGCGCAGTACTACGAGAAAAGAGTAAGAAGACTGTGGAAGTACGGTAGCACAGGAGGTTGGGTGAATCTGAAACGATGTCAGCTGTTTGCGACACATTAAAATTTGTGCCGGACGGGGATTCGAACCGGGATTTCCCGATTATCGCGAATCGCCTTCACAGCTTCGGCTACCCGAGCACGCCTCCAGGAGCGATGCAACCTTCCATCTCCTTGTTTCTCGCTTAGCCGGAATCGCGAAATGTGCGCACGTGAGGGTTGCGGACAATGGGACGTATGGAGGTTTGTATCGATGCTGGAGGCACACTCGGATAGCCGAATAATTAAGGGGATAATACCGGTTCCAGTCCCGGTCTGTCACAAATTTTCATGTGTCGCAAACAGCCAGATTCGTAAAATACGAAACCGTTTCGTAATATTTACCACCGCTGGATTCGTCAGAAGAATTTCTGAAAGACATTGTAATGTGAAAATACAGACACTCTATAGACAAGCGTAGATAGTCTGTTGCTATTTATTTATCAGTTATAATACTTTTAGGATGTTGTTGTGGTCTTCAGTCCAGAGACTGGTTTGATGCAGCTCCCCATGCTACTCTGTCCTGTTCAAGCTTCTTCATCTCCCAGTACCTACTGCTACCTATATCCTTCTGAATCTATTTAGTGTATTCATCTCTTGGTCTCCCTCTACGATTTTTACCGTCCACGCTGCCCTCCAGTACTAAATTGGTGATCCCTTGATGCCTCAGAATATGCCCTACCAACCGATCCCTTCTTCTAGTCAAGTTGTGCCACAAATTTCTCTTCTCTCCAATTCTGTTCAATATCTCCTCATCAGTTATATGATCTACCCATCTAATCTTCAGCATTCTTCAGTAACACGACATTTCGAAAGCTTCTATTCTCTTCTAGTCTAAACTGTTTATCGTCCACGTTTCACTTGCGTACATGGCTACACTCCATACAAATACTTTCAAAAACGACTTCCTGACACTTAAATCTATACTCGATGTTAACAAATTTCTCTTCTTCAGAAACGCTTTCCTTGCCATTGCCAACGTACATTTTATATCCTCTCTACTTCGACCATCATCAATTATTTTGCTCCCCAAATAGCAAAAGTCATTTACTACTTTAAGCGTCTCATTTCTTAATATAATTCCCTCAGCATCACCCGATTTGATTCGACTACATTCCATTATTTAGGATGTTACTAAACGATAATGTGTGCTGTCAGGATAGCGGATTCGCTGATTTGTCCTGAAGAGCAGCATCACTTTTTTCTTTTCTGCGTGGTAAAGCCTAGCGGAGACTTTGGTGTAGCACTTAATTTGCTTATACACTCCTGGAAATTGAAATAAGAACACCGTGAATTCATTGTCCCAGGAAGGGGAAACTTTATTGACACATTCCTGGGGTCAGATACATCGCATGATCACACTGACAGAACCACAGGCACATAGACACAGGCAACAGAGCATGCACAATGTCGGCACTACTACAGTGTATATCCACCTTTCGTAGCAATCCAGGCTGCTATTCTCCCATGGAGACGATCGTAGAGATGCTGGATGTAGTCCTGTGGAACGGCTTGCCATGCCATTTCCACCTGGCGCCTCAGTTGGACCAGCGTTCGTGCTGGACGTGCAGATCGCGTGAGACGACGCTTCATCCAGTCCCAAACATGCTCAATGGGGGACAGATCCGGAGATCTTGCTGGCCAGGGTAGTTGACTTACACCTTCTAGAGCACGTTGGGTGGCACGGGATACATGCGGACGTGCATTGTCCTGTTGGAACAGCAAGTTCCCTTGCCGGTCTAGGAATGGTAGAACGATGGGTTCGATGACGGTTTGGATGTACCGTGCACTATTCAGTGTCCCCTCGACGATCACCAGTGGTGTACGGCCAGTGTAGGAGATCGCTCCCCACACCATGATGCCGGGTGTTGGCCCTGTGTGCCTCGGTCGTATGCAGTCCTGATTGTGGCGCTCACCTGCACGGCGCCAAACACGCATACGACCATAATTGGCACCAAGGCAGAAGCGACTCTCATCGCTGAAGACGACACGTCTCCATTCGTCCCTCCATTCACGCCTGTCGCGACACCACTGGAGGCGGGCTGCACGATGTTGGGGCGTGAGCGGAAGACGGCCTAACGGTGTGCGGGACCGTAGCCCAGCTTCATGGAGACGGTTGCGAATGGTCCTCGGCGATACCCCAGGAGCAACAGTGTCCCTAATTTGCTGGGAAGTGGCGGTGCGGTCCCCTACGGCACTGCGTAGGATCCTACGGTCTTGGCGTGCATCCGTGCGTCGCTGCGGTCCGGTCCCAGGTCGACGGGCACGTGCACCTTCCGCCGACCACTGGTGACAACATCGATGTACTGTGGAGACCTCACGCCCCACGTGTTGAGCAATTCGGCGGTACGTCCACCCGGCTTCCCGCATGCCCACTATACGCCCTCGCTCAAAGTCCGTCAACTGCACATACGGTTCACGTCCACGCTGTCGCGGCATGCTACCAGTGTTAAAGACTGCGATGGAGCTCCGTATGCCACGGCAAACTGGCTGACACTGACGGCGGCGGTGCACAAATGCTGCGCAGCTAGCGCCATTCGACGGCCAACACCGCGGTTCCTGGTGTGTCCGCTGTGCCGTGCGTGTGATCATTGCTTGTACAGCCCTCTCGCAGTGTCCGGAGCAAGTATGGTTGGTCTGACACACCGGTGTCAATGTGTTCTTTTTTCCATTTCCAGGAGTGTATTATATTACAAAGCTTTCAGTTGTCTTGTAACAGGGCCGAATTTAATTCACAATTTATCAAGCTGTAGGACACAACAGAAGAAATGGAGGTACTAACTTGAATACCAAAGACGCTCTGAATGTGAAAGATGATACACAATCATCCACAAAAATTTACTTAATGCCATAGATCGTAATACGATACCACTTGTACAATAGATGAACGCGTGTGTCTCTACAAACTTATCTTTTCAACTTTGAAATATACTTTTCTAATACGATGCACTATGGAACATATGCTTTATAAGTTTAAACAACATTGACGCTACTTGGGACTGAAGTCTTTGAAATGCATGGAAATTAACCGTACGAGTACTTGAAAAGATTACTTACACTGAAACAAATTTGTGAGAAAATTGCAAGCATATTCAACCAATTTTGATGTGCATTATTTTTAAATTCTTCAGTTCACTATATCTACAGTACCCACAGCTGTTTTGTGCAGAGTCGTAACAGTGGTTCTCTTCTCAGGTACTGTCTGGTTTGCGTAGTATCTTCAGCTTTAGCTGTGAAGTGAATACATTTTATTGACTACTTGGTCAACACGACTCAAAGTATAAATTCTGTCAAGTTTTTTGACTCGTCCTAAAAATGGACCATGCTACTAAACTGAATAAGCCCCTTCCTTTTCTCTACGCCTACCTAATGTCAGAATGTTATATGCTCCACTATTTATGATAAGAAGTATCATCTGTCGCTTTCGTTCTACCCGAAACTCGACTTCATTTTCCGCCAAGCTCGAAAAAATGAAAAGGAGGCGGCAGGAGACGCTGAGTAATTTCCGGCATTTTCTGGGGATGAAATCGCCGCTGCTGCCGAGCGCTGACTGCGCATCTAGAAGACAGCAATGTAAGAGTACGCGAGGGGCCGTGTCTCTTCCGTAGGACTGCAGTGTAGGCAAATAATCTGACAAGACACTCCCAAAGTCTGCAGAAGAAGAATGAAAGGCAGGGCAACTCAGAGGAGAAACCTACTAGGCAAGCATGCCTTCGCCGGAACATAGAGAGGACGACTGCTTTCTTTTGCTCCAAACAGTAAGCCAAAAGATGGAATATTTTAAGTTTGTCTACGGCGGGTATTTGTGAACGACGCTGCTGTGTATTAAGTCAATTATAAGTGAAGCAAATCATTTGTATAAATTACAATTATAGAGTCATTTATGGTACAATTTTGCGGAACAGCAGAAATAATCATTCTGCGACAGTGGACTATATCTATCTCAGTGCTCGGAAGGTGAAGCTAATGCCAGCAGGTGTAGGGATGTTCTATTCAATGTCGTGTTGTAATGGTTCTTTATTTGCGAAACCATTACCACCCCCAACCCAATTTTTCGATACCGTAGATTAATGAATATTTTTCTACGTAATGTCTCATATTTTTCACTCTATTCAAATTTAGTTTCATTTTTATATATAGGTACGTCGATATTTTGAGATGTCGAAATCGATATAATATCTAGTGTGAATATCTTGGTACTTATTGTTATCTTTGAGGCTGGCTTGTGACTTTTGACGCGGAAGCACACAGAGTGGTAAAGTTTTTGTGTTGAATATGAACAGTCTTGACTTTGTGTTGCAAATGAAAAGATGAGTCAGTGTGGACAATGAAAAATGTTGTGAGTTTTATTAAGTGCAGTAACGGCTGCGAAATTGTATGATGAAGTAATGTTTTGAACATGCGAAAGTATAAAAAGTTTGATAAATGTGTATTTCTGTGAAAAGTGAGTGTGAAGAATTATTTTCAAGTGACCATTACGTAAAAAAGTATGAAGCACACTGCAATGAGAAACATAAATCATCAATTTAATCCTGAAAGACTGTGTTCGTAAGTTCTTAAAGTCGTCGTAATTAACATCCGAGTGCCTTTCGCTCCAACAGTGGAAGTCAGGCTACCTGGACAAAAATTTTATTTACGAGCCTAAGCCAGAGCGAGATCGTCGTTGGATTGCAAATACTAGACAAGTGATATTACTGTTAATTTTCTTCAGTGACTGTATTCAATTGATGTAGCAATACCTGCCACATTAAAGACCTTTTAGTTGCGCAATAAAAAGATCATACTTTGAGTGCGCGACGTGATAAATTTTGAACTAATTAACTGTTAGTGGAGGTATTGTTATAGTCTCTACTGCCACAGAAAGTAAATATTCACACTACGTCCTTCAACCCTTTGCCACCTTTTAATCACCATGTAAGATTTCGGTTCGTCTCCTCTGAAGCTATTCAAGAAACGGCTCGAAACCAATGACCGAAATGAATAAATATTTCATTAAGTTCCGGCTTGTACCTATTTGTAGCTATAATTCAACTGATTATAGTTTAATATTTAGTACTGATTCATAAAATAATCATAGGCGGTATGAACTTCTAGTCTGCGGCTGCTAGTGAGAACTAACATTTGTGTGGCACTTGGTTCATTTGGTCAGTAGCGAAGTTAACATATACGAGGGTTGGAACTTTAATAGCGACAACTACTTATTTACAGCTCATACAAAATAGTGCTTTTTTTACTGTTATATTTAGCTGGTCCTCACTCAAACCCCCAATTTCCCGCGGTTGTCCCGTTAGTTCGACTGTATTTTTGGAGGGAGATGTTATTGTCTTATTTATATGTATTTTCGTGGTTGTTGCCGTGTGTATGTACTGACGTCATAGGCGCCACATTGGAGACGCTTAGAATAACCAGTTCCGCCATACTGTGACGTCATGGGTCAAAAGAGACGGGTGGATCGGACCTTTCTGTAATTCTCGAAAATAAAGAAACCATCAACTATCTCGACATTACAGTTACAAGAGGGAGGGCTAAACACCGTTTTAAACGGTACAGAAAACCAACCTTTGCTGAGATTTTTATTGTCTCTATGTCTTGGCGCCTTGATATAATCGAGATAGCATATTTTTGATGCATGAATAATAGGTTACTAAAACAATCAATAAACGACATGAGAGAATACAGAAATCTCTATTATAAAGCAAATTTCAGTACGATACGCAACGGTTATCTTGTCTCAACAGTAACTAACTTACTACAGAAAATTAAAAATCTACAACAGCGTAAAATCAATGGCAGTACGCTAACAGGTGAAAAGGAAGACAAAATTGTGGCCAGGCCCATGAGCTATAAAGGACGGTTTTCAAAAGTAATTGCTAGGAAATTTCGCAATACCAGTATGCTTATAAGGTTTAAGAGTAACTGCGTCATCCGCTTCAAACTGCGGCGCAGTGTGAGTAGAAAAGCCTCGAAATTCACGTCAGCAGATATGAAAAAACTAAAGTGTGGAACCTGTCCAAAAGCCTACGTAGGTCAAACAAGCAGGACGTTTGAAATACGCTTCAGAAAGCACGCTCCAACCCGTAGTAATGACACAGAGTTTGGTGAGCGTCTTGTAGCATCGAAACATTCTATCGGAACTTCTGATACACATTTGGAAGTGGCGCACAATGAAGGTAAGGGACACCTCCTGACAATGTTGAAAGAAACTGAGGTTTTTTACACACCGTTTGCATGAGCCTGCCAACCTATGAAATCAGCAGAATAATATTATTAGCAGCGCATTTTTCAGAAACTTTGCGAGCCTGTTCCAATGGTCCGCCTGACGGCAGCGCACGTGCGCTCAACAGCCACACAGACAGAGAAGAGGAGGCTGCAGCGCATCGGCTCACAGACCGTCCTAACAGCAGGCCGGCGTGCAGACTGGCTTCTGCACACGCTGCAAAACGGCGCGCCGTGCAACGCCGCCAAGCAGAGGCAAATGCAGTTAACCGTAGCTGTCACACCCCAGTCCATAAACCTTCAGTTGTTGCAAATAGTTTCACTTCTATAATTTATCGTTTTATACTTTTTACGGGTTTGAATTTTCAATGTTTTAAAAAAAAATATTTAATGACACGTCTAGCAGTTCTAGGTCCTCTAAATAATTGCAGCTGTGCAATTTTACTATCTTTGTGTGTTTCACTACTTATACATCCATTGCTCTAGGTATATACGCCGGCCGAAGTGGCCGTGCGGTTAAAGGCGCTGCAGTCTGGAACCGCAAGACCGCTACGGTCGCAGGTTCGAATCCTGTTTGTGATGTCCCTAGGTTAGTTAGGTTTAACTAGTTCTCAATTCTAGGGGACTAATGACCTCAGCATTTGAGTCCCATAGTGCTCAGAGCCATTTGAACCATTTTTTTAGGTATATACTTTAAATATTTTAACACAAACTTCTATTTTTAATACTTTCAGAATGAGACCTTACGGTTTTATACTTTTAGAGTGCCTTAAGACACTCTGAAAGTATAAAAACACACATGTTGCACATCTTGAGCTTGGACCATTTGCTGTTTCGATTTTGCTTCTTTTTTCACAGTTCAGTACACCTTCTTCATGTTTGCATTCTTTATCCGCGTTCAGTTTCTGACGATGTATCCACTGGGCCATCTTACCACTAAATCTGAGGGGGGTGCGAAGGGGTGTTTCCCTTGTGAGTGGACAAGACGGGATGCTGACGCAACTACTTGTGTCAATTCTATGTTTTGTATCATTTCTTTTTTCTACATGTTGTAAAATATTATATCGTACATATTTAGTTTTACTTTGTTTTGGATCTGAAGATGATCCTGAGTTATCGAAACATGTAAACTAATTGAAACTGTGCAACTGAGACGACACAGCGACAGAGCGAGAAATGGAGGCTTCAAACGAAGAGCGAAGCGATGTAATGGGGTTTCTTACAGCACAGGATTGCGGGGAACAGCAGTTCATCAACGAGAGGCACAACTTTACGAAGAGCAATGCATGTTCTTTACAAGCCTGATGGCGTGTAACAAGCGACTAAAGGAAGGACGGATGTAGTTGTCCGATGTCGCGCCATCTGGAACGCCACACCGCATTAGTGATACCATTGTCCAGTGGGTGGATGGCCTGATTATTCAAAACCACAGAGATACCCAGGCAGGCATTGCACCAGAAGTCGGATTTAACGCCGGAATTGCAACGGACATATAGTGCTCTGCGTGTACTTGTGCCACTCTTCGACGAACTCTCTTTCTCCGTATTCCTTCCAATGTCAGGAAAGAAACTACACGCCGTTGCTCTTCTTTTGAAGCCTCCATTTCTCTGATTTTAGTAATACCGAGTGCAGTGGAGAATCGACGTGTGCACGAGCTAGCTGTTTCGTCACGTATGTGTGCGCGCCTATGTCTCTGTAACGGCAAGGTTGAGGCCTCATCCCTTTATAGGCAACGGCGTTAGGAACCTTTCAGCAGGTTTTATTTTCTTCTTGAAAGATCCTAATAGGTACCTTCAGTGGCTCAGAATACGACTGCGCGAAAACCAAAATACACACAAAATTTGAGACGTGTCAATGGATAGATCATCACTCCAAGTTTCAATTTGTAATACGCGCCGTGGTGTAGTAGTACTAGAGAATAGGCGTGTCAAAAGATACAGAAAAATCGTCTGCTCACCTACACCTACATCTACATACATACTCCCAATCCACCATACGGGTCGTGGCGGAGGGTACCTCGTACCACAACTAGCGTCTTCTCTCCCTGTTCCACTCCAAAACAGAACGAGGGAAAAATGACTTCCTATATGCCTCTGTACGAGCCCTAATCTCTCTTATCTTATCTTTGTGGTCTTTCCGCGAAATTTAAGTTGGCGGCAGTAAAACTGTACTGCAGTCAGCCTCAAATGCTGGTTCTCTAAATTTCCTCAGTAGCGATTCACGAAAAGAACGCCTCCTTTCCTCTAGAGACTCCCACTCGAGTTCCTGAAGCATTTCCGCGTGTTGATCAAACCAGTAACAAATCTAGCAGCCCGCCTATGAATTGCTTCTATGTCCTCCCTCAATCCGACCTGATAGGGATTCCAAACGCTCGAGCAGTATTCAAGAATAGGTCGCATTAGTGTTTTATAAGCGGTCTCCTTTACAGATGAACCACATCTTCCCAAAATTCTACCAATGAACCGCAGACGACTGTCCACCTTCCCCACAACTGCCATTACATGTTTGTCCCACTTCATATCGCTCTGCAATGTTACACCCAAATATTTAATCAACGTGACTGAGTCAAGCGCCACACTACTAATGGAGTATTCAAATATTACGGGATTCTTTTTCCTATTCATTTG